>NC_052148.1:243317211-243617211 GCF_902713615.1 Scyliorhinus canicula | reverse complement strand
CCAACCCCTCAGCCGGGGGGCGGGAGGGCGGGAGGGGTGTCCCTCGAACATGGCGGGGATGAACGATTGTTCCAATACGAACGAGTCATGCCCACTGTCCAGGTACCGGGCGCAGACGTGCATGATCCTCATGCGGTGGTGACAGACCACCTGTACGTTCATGGAGTAGATCCCCTTCCTGTTCGTGAACACCGCCCTATTATCCGCTGGTGGCCGCATGGCGACGTGCATCCCATTGATCGCCCCCTGGGTATCCTGGCCATGGCAGCGAAGCCCATTGCCCGGGCATCCTGGTGGGCACGGTCCACAGGGAACTGAATGTAACGGTCCGCAAATGTAGCGGTCGTACAGGGCGTCAGTCACTGCACGGATGCACACGTGCACCGATGCCTGGGAGATACCGGACAAGTCCCCACTCGGCGACTGTAACAAACCGTCGCGTAGAGGTTCAGGGCCACTGTAACCTTGATGGCCACCGGGAGAGGGTGTCCTCCCCCAGTGCCACATGGTACCAGGTGTGCCATGAGATGGCAGATATGAGCGACGGTTTCCCAGCTCATCCTGAGTCTCCTCCTACATGCCCAGTCCGTGAGGTCCTGGTACGACGAGCGGCGCCGGTACACACGGGGCCTCATCGGGTGCCTCCATCGCCGTGGCACCACCGCCACCTCCTCCTCCTCCTCATCCTGTCGGGAGGGCAGCTCTCCAGCCTGGGCGGCTGCCACCTGCCCCTCTGCAGCAACAATATATCTGAGAGATTATAATGGTTCAAGCTCCTCTGCGGCAGCCTCTGCCACCTCCCTGGCACACTCCTGCTCCAGCTCTCATGGGGCAACATGTAGAAGGGCGGCTCCCTCCATGGCGGCCAACATCACTGGGTGATGCCCAAACATAACGGTTTGCAGGGGGTGGGGGTAGACAAAATGTCATCAATGTCCATAGACCTCTCCGCAGCCAGGTGCCATGGGCTGCATGGTCACCATTGTTGCCAGCTGGCACCTGGCCAGGCTAACACACCCCCCATACCCAGCACCCCCCATCCCCGGCACTCCGATCCCCGGGTCACCCTATCATCTGCACCCCCAAGCCATGGCATCCCCCATCTGCGGCACTCTGATCCATGGGACTCCCCATCCCCAGCACCCCCATCTTCAGCGCCCCCATCCCTGGCAGCCCCCATCTCCTTCCCACCCCAACCTCGACCCCACCTCCACCCCGGCACCGACCCCGATCACCGGCACGCACCCTCGGCCCTGGGGAGCAACCTCCACCGGCACCTGCGACCTCCCACCCCACCCTCCCAGCTACGGCCGTGCCGTTTCATCTCCGGCGCTGCATCACGCTGACCCTTACCTCCTCGCTCACCGGCGGTAGCCAGCACGATTGTGGTCACGTCGGCGGGACTTCGGCCCATTCGGACCGGAGGTTTGAAGCAGCCCCAGGGCCCATCATGTCGCGCGTATTCTCGCGATTCTGCGAGGCGCACAGCGCGATTCCCGTCGGCGGGATTTTTCGCCGGATTTTTGGTGGGTCGGAGAATCCCGCCAATAGTCTCCAGTGATGAAACATCATTGTTGGAATAATAAGAGAAGATTACTTTTTTGGAGACATCAAAGAATTCTCCAGCACTTTTGAAAAATGTAAACTGATGCTCCATTTAAAATAAATGAGGTTGATGAGGACAAATGGCTGTTTGAAGTGAACGGTACATTGGTCCAATTGAAGTTAGACACAGGTGCCAAAGCCAATTTAATCAGTATTACTGATATAAAAAATCTAAAAATTCAGCCAGTTAGAAGAAATCACAAAATATCTCTGAGAGATTATAATGGTTCAAGCATTAAATGTTATTGTACTTGTGACCTGAGTGTGGTGGTGAAGAACACAATTTATTCCGACCCATTCTGTATTGTATCAGAGGGCTTGGATTCATTGTTAGGTGATCAGTCCTGTGAAGAATTAGGTCTTGTGCAGTTGGCATATAGCATCCACAAAAGGTTAGATCAACACTCCAACGATTCTGAGAACATTATCAGCAAATCCGGCAATGTGTTCATTGATTTTACCGCACTACCATTTGCCAATGAGGTACAACTTAAAGAAGATGCATTATCTAAAGCACTGGTACAAACTAGTAGTAGAGAAACTACTGAAGATGCAGATCTGCATGCCAATCTGATTTCTTCCCTATCACCCATATCGGATACAAAACTCAAGTTATCAAAAAGATAGAAGAACCTACCAATGGATTAAATTCCATGGTATGGGTGAAATAAATAAATGGTGATGCTTGTATAGGCATGGATCCCAAAGATCTTAACAAAAAAGTGTACATACAGTAAAACAATCATTACAGAAAGCAATGACAACCAATCTGATCCATAAGATTGCAAAATCTTGTTACAAAGTGCTACCATTGTCACATGGTAGGTCATCAGCAGAGTTAGTCATGAATAGAAGGTTGCGTACCAGACTTTCGCATTTGGAAAAGAAGGAGGGGAATGTAATGGTACTGCAGGAAATGCAAAACATGAAAGCAAGACAAAAGCAGTTCTATGACGGAGTGTCACAGTGCAGTGGTCCAATTTACCACCTCTGAGTAGTGATGATATTGTGAGAATAGAAGATTCAGGCAATTGGTCGAGAAAACCCATTGTACTTGAAGAAGTAGCACCTCATTCCTACAAGATACAGACAGAGGAAGGGTTTGTTTTGAGAAGAAATCATTGCGCCCTCTTGAAAACCAGAGAAAACTTTCACAGTAGCGTGATGAATGACGAATCTACATCAGAATCATCATCAGTGCCGTGTCAGATAATTCAGCAGTTCCTCAGCATGAGAATGTCATGGAGAACATTGAATCTAAAAGCTCTGAGCAGCAAGGTCAAACGTTGAGAAGATCAAGCAGAGTCAGAAAAAAACCTGATCGACTCAATTTATAGATGTAGACTATTTGTACATTCTTGTATATATATATATATATTTGTTAAACCAGTTTTTTAAAAATTAAATATTAATACCATTTGACTCACAGGCTAATGATAACACATGTAAATATACTGATGATAATGCATTAATTTATTCCTTCAAAGGAAAGGGGTGCAGTGATATCATGGTTGTGTTATAATTCACCGACTGACCACTAGGAGTCTTATTAGTATATAAGTGACTGTTAGAGTCAGGTGACCTCAGACTGACGAGGGAGCTGAGACAGAGGTTGCTTCTGCATGTTAATACTGTTATTCATCTGTTGTTTTGTATATATTTGACCCACAGTTAATGTTGATAAATCATTAATGTTAATGTTAATAAATTGTTTAGAGCTTTAGCTACAACTGTTCTTGTAATAAATCAGGCCATCCGACAAGAACGTTACAATATTGACACGTGGGTCTTTTGTTGGAAAGAGCTCGTTCCTGTGTAAAGCTAGAGACGATACCTTGGCTCTTTGTAACAACTGTGCGCCCCAGCAATAGTTTTGGCAGTGACACTGGAAGCAGTAAAGGAGATATGTTCTCTGCCACATTTACTTTGTGAACTAACGTTTAATGCTGTAAAACCTCGTGACGTGCATTGCTGTACTGATCCACTGCAGTGTTGCGAGAGTTCTTGTAAAACTGTAGCATCTAAAAACATCAGTTTATGAGCATCTGTCACATTAAATAATTCAAATGTACTTAGCTGCTGGCCTCATTTTCGGAAAAATATTGCAGTGCTTAATGTTAGCGATCAAAGCAGCATGAACTCTTCGAGGCTGCTCATTGTGTTACGGGTGCATCCAGACTGGACAGCAGAATGCCACACAGCCCTATTAAACCCTGCATCTAGTTTACACTGAAGGTGATGGGGGGGGATACTGGAGGGAGGAAGGATGTTTTTGGCCTAACAAGGAAAGAACTCTGCCAAAATTGTATTCAAAGCAGAGCGCTGTGGGCAGAACAACAATTGCTTCTATCCCAGAGCAATTCTCACTCCCTGGAGGATCATCAAGTTCTTAGCTGGGTCAATATGGCGGGGGGTGGGGGGGGGGGGGGGGGGGGGAAGGGGAGGAGGGGGAGTATGGGTGACAACTAAAGTGTTTAATCAGAAAGCCAACATCCCTGAAAGATTTTGTTTTATAATCTCTCAGTCAGGCTATGAAACAGCAGTATCTTCAAAGACAACAGAAAAGGGATCCCTACTGGCCCCGTTGGAGGAGAATTAGAGAAACAGATATAAAAGGAGAGCAGAACTAAGCAAAGGGAGATGAAAAAGAGGAAGAATATCACAAGCTTGAAATGTATTAATAAACAAAATTAGGTTGCTTGGGCAAGTTATAAGATTGCTGGGAACTAATTATTAAGCGCTGGTAAAGGAGCCTTGTATTTATTCTTCATTTTCTCTCTAAGATCAGTTTGAATAAGCCAGAAGCCCAGAAACAGCAAGCATGTCAAATCACTAAATGATGTCTTTATGAGACGTCGGTCTGGCCTGGGGAACTGAGCTACAAAACCAGAGAAATAATCAGTGAAGCACTGCAAATAGCTGCCAGTGTGAATAGATGAAGCTTCTTATCGAACAGAATCATGGACTGGACAGGATTCACTATATTTTTTCAGTTAAACAGAAGAAAAATATTTACCTCAGATATTATTGTCTGACTCTGATAAATGTGATGAGAATTATATTAGCATGTTTTTTTTTTCGCCTCTGTGATCGCACATGACACCCATTCCCCTTAAAAATGTCCACGATCAACTAACCTTACATTTAGGTTATTTGACAAAATATTGTTAATTAAGAAAATCTCCGAAGTTACTTTGTATTTTGATTTTCATTTCCACGCTCCTATGTTCACTTGCTGCTAAGAGTGAGCGACTATTCCATACCAATGCCAGTGGCACTTCATAAGCATTCCGGGAAGGCGTACGAGGCCAGAAAATGTTAACTTGCCCTGTGATCTCACCTGCATCCCAATAGAAAATAATCTGACCTCTATTTAATGTCAACAATCACACCCAGCTCCCCACCCCACCAGTCCCTTCCTAATCTCCTGGCTCAGATCCAAATTCTACCTCATTGGAAAATCATGGGCATTAGATGTTTTGAGACGCATCACGTCACATCCCCAACAAGAATCCCTCAACTGAAAATCCTCACTGCCGTGGGGTTTTGGGAGTGACACTTTCTTACTCCTCAGAGGAAGCAATGTTAGTGTTACAGGAGTGGAACCTGAGCTCCCTGTTTCTGAGAGTAACTCATTTCCACCACACTCCCGAAGAAGCAATGCCAATCAAACAGGATAGGATCCAAGGAATTTACTGGCCTGTATTTGAGCTGGAAGCTTCATACTACAACTGCTTATGAAGGGACGTGTAAGCGACCCAAAGATAATTCACTCACTTCATTGCAATGTTAAAAGGTGCCACATTTTGCGGAGATACAAACATCTTTATCTCAAAGTTTTGCCACAGTGGAAACATGTTACGAGTTCAATGCGCACTTATTAACATGGTGCCCCGTTCTTTCACATTGTTCACCCAGACTTTACTGTCAATTCCCCTTCACACCGCACCACTCTTTTTTAAACTTAATTTACAACATATACCCTTACCCTGGTGTTGAACAAAGTGAAAATGGAGATAGCGGAAGGGCTTGTCTTCATTTGTCAATCTTTCCTAGATATGGGAAAGGTGCCAAGGGATTGGAGAGTAGCAAACGTGACATCCTTTTCAAAAGGGTGTAAATATAGGGCAGTTGGTCGAACATCAGTGGTAGGGAAGGTTTTGGAATCTACAATCAGGAAAAATAAATCAACAGGCATTTGGAGAGATTTGAGTTAATTAAGGAAAGCAGATTGTGCTTGACTAATCTGATTGAATTTTTTTGATGAAGTAACAGAAAAGGTTGTTGAGGGAAATGCAAGTGGATACGGTCTACATGGCTTTTAAGAAAGTGTTTGACAAGATACCACATAAAAGACCGATCAGCAAAATTGAGGCTTATGGAATAGACGGTCAGTGTTCAATTGGATTTAAAAATTGGCTTAAGGGCAGACAGCAGCGAGTTGTGGTGTACAATTGTTTTTCAGACTGGAGGATAGTAGACGGTGCTGTTCACCCAGGATCACTGTTCAGACCACGGCATTATTTTTGCTACATATAAATAACTCTGATTTTAGAATATGGAGTGAAGTGTCAACATGTGCCAAAGATACCAAACTCTGAGAAGTGGAAAATAGTACAGATGATACAGGAGATAGGCAGGCTAGCGAAATGGACACACAAATGACACATGGAATTTAATACAGAGAAGCATGAACTGATGTATTTTGGCAGAAGGGATAGGGAGAGGCAATGTGGAGTAAATGGCACAATTCTAAAAGTGTGCAGTAACAGGGACTCGGTAGCATGTGCATCGATTGTTGAAGGACTAATGTTTGCAATTTTGTATGTTTGCATTTTATTCCTGCTTTGCTCTTGCTTTTAAACCTACATTGAATATTTCACATTATTTTGTATAGAAGCTTACTGTTTATACATTGATTTGAACCTAGCCGTGATTGCGCTTTGATTATTGATCAATCAAATAATTAGTAATATTTTCCCCAAGGGCTTTTCTAACACATCATATTCACAGCTGCTGTTTTGCTTGTTTGACTGAAATTTGGAGATGTTTCCACCCTCCCGCCCCCATTGTTTTAAAGAGAGGAAATGTTCTTATTCTGTTGACCTCAATGACTCTTGGACTACAAGTCAGGACAATGAGTGGCCTTACATGGGGTGGGTGTGATCATTAGGAGATGGAGTATGAATGATGGACACAGCGCATGATTGATGGCAGATGAGAAGACACCATGAAAAGATGTGTAAACAACTTGGATATTGCGGAGTCTGCATGGCCTTGCAGTGCATGTGAGGAGAATTGATAAGGACAGAAAGTGGGTTTGAGAATGTCTGTACCAGGCCTCAAGAGGCTGGAACAGAGTCAGAAAGGGCTTAAAGGGATGCTGCTTCCAGGACTCGCTGCTGCAGCCGGAGTGGAATAGTCAGTCAGTCACTGGAAACTATGGGAGGAAGGGCCAGGAACAGAGTGATTGACCTTCGCGCGCACTTGTGATGTTATTCAGAGACTTGGTGATGTAGTAACCAAGGGGAATTTTACCAAATTAGGTTCCTGTCATGGAATAGTCTAATTTGGACTTATCCATTTTGGGGAGCTGTTGTGAACAGACCAATTTCGGTTCACATTTGTCATAGAGTATATGACGTAATATAGTACGTAGAGTAGACATAGACATAGACATAGAATTTACAGTATGTAAGTAAAGGTAGGAAGGTACTTTTCCCCTTTATGGAAGGGTCAATTACCAGGGGGCATAGATTTAAGGTACTGACAGGAGGTGTGGCGGAGATGTGGGCAGCACGGTAGCATTTAGGGGTAGCACAAGTGGATAGCACTGTGGCTTCACAGCGCCAGGGTCCCAGGTTCGATTCCCCGCTGGGTCACTGTCTGTGTGGAGTCTACACGTTCTCCCCGTGTCTGCGTGGGTTTCCTCCAGGTGCTCCGGTTTCCTCCCACAGTCCAAAGACGTGCAGGTTAGGTGGACTGGCCATGCTAAATTGTCCTCAGTGACCAAAAAGGCTAGGAGGGGTTATTGGGTTATGGGGATGGGGTGGAAGTGAGGGCTTAAGTGCGTCGATACAGACTTGATGGGCCAAATGGCCTCCTTCTGCACTGTATGTTCTATGTAATCTATGTAATGTTAGGGAAAGATTTTTCACCATCGGGTGGTTGGCATCTGGAACTCATTGGCTGAAAGGGTGGTAGAGGTGAGAACGCTCGCAACTTTGAAGAAGTCTTGAGATGAGCACTTGAAATGCCATTGCATGCAAGGCTACAGACCAAGTGCTGGAAAATGGGATTAGAATAGTTAGGTGCTTGATGGTCAGTGTGGACGCGGTGGGACGAAGGGCCTCTTTCTGTGCTGTAAAACTCTGTGACTCTAAACTTATCTTTTTTCTTGTTATTTATTTTTCTATTATCAATTATAATTGCCATGTAATTATTATAATTAGCATTATTCAATTTTTTTAAATTGTAGTTTTAACACATTACTTGACATTGTCATTCATTCCTGCTACATCCTGAGTATGGCTCCGAACCTAAGTGAGACTCCAAAGGGACTCTCGTGCCCCCGTACTCGTAGATGGTGGACAAATTTTGGGGAATCAAGAGGTGGGTTACTCACTGCAGAATTCCAAGCCTTTGATCTGCTCTTGTAGCCATAGTATTTATATGGCTTGTTCAGTTCAGTTTCTGTTCGATGGTAACCCCCAGGATGTTGTCAATGGGGTATTTAATTCTGTTAATGCCATTGAGTGTTAAGGGGAGATGTTTAGATGTATTTTGCAATATCCAACCAGCCCATGATTGCAAAACCCGAAACACCATGTCCAATATTTCATACGGTTCCTCGACTGGACCTGCAAAACAATCCTGATTCGCCTAAGAATTACATTAAAACCCAATTTAAGATTGTCAGTTGGATTCACAGTGTGACTCACTTACCCTTGCGAGAAGCTACATCAATGCATGACCAGGGCTCTAAGCTATAAAGACAGAAGTGTCGCGAGATGTCGTTTTCAGATTCTCCCCACCCCCTGCTGATGACCAAATAAAGTTCCTACCCAGAAAGGTCGGTCACCTCATTTCAATACATTTAAATATAACTAGTGGGCTGCCCAGCCACATCATGTCCCCACATTTGGAATTCTGCCCTCGCCGACGTGGCGTCATGTTGGCGAGGTTTACAACTGTTTTTTGGAAACCAGGCCAAGGGAAGCTGTCGGGGGCATGCAGTTAAGTATAGCCACTAAGGAAAGAGGGACATGCCCAGGCATTACCCTGGCATTACCCTGGCACTACCCCATGGCTCTTCCCCAAGCACTGTTCCGGCACCTGGCACTGCCCCTAACACACTGCCACTGTCTCCTGGCACCCGAGCACTACCCCACCGCACTGCACCACACTCAGTGCCGGGTTAAGTGCCGGGGGGGATTCCAGGGGGTCTCATCAGGCAGCTCCAAGCTCCATTGGCCGGACCCCTTAATGATTCAGAGGATTCCTCCTTTTCATGTGGGGAGTTTCTCCGTGTCCATGGGGTGGTTTTCTGTGTATGTGGGGAGGGGTTTCGCCATGTGCATGTGTCAGAAGTTCTCCGTGTACACGTCCTGTGTTTTCCTTCGGAGATCGGGGTGATCTCGGAATTCCTGCTGCCAACTTTTTCCAGCCCTGTCGCGCCAGCATGAGAGCGTGGGCCAAGCCTGCAGATTGTTTTTCTGCACATGAGAAAAGCCAGCTCCGCGACCTGCGAGCTGCACGTCAGCTTTCTCACCTCAGCCAGCACTAGGAGCAAAAGATGGACAATTCTCCCCAAGGAGTATGCCCGTTCTTTGTTCCTTTTTCAAGTAAACAAAAATTGAGGAGCAGTTATTCATGGTCATTCCCAAAGAAATGCCTTGCTCAATCAGAATCGACCTGCCATGTTTGAATTTGAACAAAGCTGGGCAGATAAGTGCTCCATGCTGCATTCTCCGTGACAATGGCCCCTCCAGCTAGAGTCCACTTGCCAACCAAACAGCCTTCTCTTCTCATGCGGTATAAATTGTTGTTCCCCCATTACAGTTGGTAATTCTTGTGAGCTATCTTGATGAGTGCAATGCCAAAAGATTTGATAGCATGTCTCTTTTTTCAGCAACATCCAAGTTCTGTACTACCAAACGATTATTTACAGGTTGATAATCAACCCGTTTCGTCACATTATCGAGTGCACGTGTCTTGGGCATCAAGTCCTGGAATGGGACTCAAACATTGAGGTTCTGACTCTGAGGAAGGGACGCTATCCACTGCATCACAAGAGTTGTCCTTCTAGAATGCCGTCTTTAAGAACCTCTGCAGCAATGTCCTAGACTTGAGAGGATTGGCCTCCAACTACCATGATCATCTTCCGCTGTGCTCGGTATGATTCCACTCAATGGCTTTTCCTTTGATCCGCGTTGACTTTAATTGCGGCTAAACGATCTATTTTTGCCACGTGTTTTTTGATAGAGAGCTATTGACCAGGAAATTGCGGATAGCTCTGCTGCTCTTCCGCAAAATGGTGCTCTGCGATCTTCTACAGTGGCCTGAGAGGGCAGGTGGGGTCCAGGTTTAACATTTCCTCCAAGAAGCATTTCTGGCAGTGCAGAGCTGGGACATTATCCGAGATTTCTATGCTCGAGTCCTAGATATGGGGCTGATTTTGAGGCAATTGAGTCATAATGAACACTGGGCTGATTTAGCTCACTGGGCTAAATCGCTGGCTTTTAAAGCAGACCAAGCAGGCCAGCAGCACGGTTCGATTCCCGTACCAGGCTCCCCGGATAGGCGGCGGAATGTGGCGACTAGGGGCTTTTCACAGTAACTTCATTGAAGCCTACTCGTGACAATAAGCGATTTTCATTTTTCACTGGGATTGGGTCAAATATTTTAAAAATTAAAACTCATGTCAGATATGTTACCAGACATATTTATTGGCAATGTGCTCAGGCCGATTTTGTTTCATTTACAGTTCTAAACAATTGCTCGTTTCACCCTTTCTAAGCTTGCAGCGGCAAGCGTTTTACACGCAAGTCGTTAATGGTGAACAATAGCATGTCACAGCTAATTGCAGTCAATGATGTCAGTTAATCTGAATCCAATTGAAGTTGCCCGTGTGCTCCAAACATTGATGGCTCACTTTTGTCTCACTGTGTGCTTCCAGAGCAGTTGCCACGTTCTGCACAATAACATCTTAACTTCAGGCAAAGTTAATGTGGCGAGCAGAACAAACTGTTGCCACAGAAACCGTGCCAGCACAGCAGAGTGGGCACCGTTCTCCTCATTGTCCATTCGAAAAGTGCCTGTCAGTCCCCGTCCTCCCTGCGTGAACAAGATTGACTGACCCTCCCAGGTCCTGACCTCAACCAGCAGCCAGATGTCTGACAGCTTCAGGAACCCGAGCAAAGATGCGGTCACATGGGCGAGGAGGTCAAAAGTCAATACTTCACAGGAACAAGAAGAAATAGATGGGAAACAACTTCATCTGTTTTTTTTTAAAAATGTATTACCATTCAGAAAGTGACAATAATTGGAACCTACGGGGCTACTATTTTTATGATTATTATTCTACCCGAGGTTTCAAGCAAAAGATCAAATTCTCACAGATTTTCTTTCAAAGCAGTATTTTTGCTGTGTAAGCTAAATTGTGAGAGAAACAGAATGACATTTACTCGGGCTCCTGCAGCTCTGCATTAGTGCTTTATGGACCATCATTTACAAAATACATTTACAACTATGAGCTGTCAACTTGGAAAGGAATGCTAACAATAGGAAAAAAAATGAAAGAAACTCTCTTTATGTGTGTTTTGTGGAGTTGCCCGAGAGTTAATACCCCTTTCTCTTTATGTCTGTGATGGGTGCGACAGAGGTGAAAATCTTCGCCTCGACACAGAATCATGGATGAGGAAACACAGGCGATGTGGGTGTATATAATTGAGCCTGAGCTAACATGTACACAAAATCATTTATTCACGGTGAAGGCCAAAATTGAGTGCGAGCCTGTTACAAAATAAAAAGGAAAGCTAATAATCTAAAATAAAAAATAAAATAACATTGGACGGGCACAGCAGATTGATCAGCATCATTGAGAGGTTTACCTTGGAAAAACGAAGGTTGAGAGGAGATTTGATAGCGACGTTCAGAACCCTGAGGGGTCTTGATGGAGTAGATAGGAAGAAGCTGTTCCCACTCATGAAAGGCTAGAGTACAAGAAGGCAGAGATTAAAGTAATTGGCCAAAGAAGCAAAAGGGATGCGAAGGAAAGCTTTTTCACACAGCGAACGGTGAAGGTCTGGATTGCACTGTTTGAGAGTGTAATGGAGGAAGTGTAATGGACACTTCAATCGAAGTGTTCGCGAAGGAATTAGATGCTTATCTAAAAAATAAGATTGTACAGAGTGACAGGGTGAATGAAGGAAAATGGAATTCTCATTCAGAGGGCCCGTGCGGACACGATGGACCAAATGGCCTCCTTCTCCACTGTAATAATTCTGTGAAAGTTTTAGACGTGGTATTTTCTCTCTTAGATGCTGCTCAACAGGTTTAGCATTTCCAACACTTTTGTTGCTGCTTGCAGATTAGGCACATACATCACCACAGCACATACACCATCGCTAGTTTCTAACGTACCAGTTGAAATAATTGCGATAATCTCCTCCCCACATGGATAATTGACCCCCAACGGAAGGATTTTAAAATCTGCAAGGACAAGGGTCACATTTCAGAATTTCAGATCAATTTTTTCTTCGTTAAAAATAATTTTGGAAACGAGTTGTGGTGAAGTGTGTTTTGAATCAAAATGTCAAATTTTAACTGAGGCAGCCTTTCCCGATGGAACCAGAACCGGAAGTGTGCACCAGCACTCTTGTTTTTCACCAGTTTCCAGGCAATTCCAATTTAAGTGCATTGTATACTGGATGCACGTGTGATCACGCAGCGGTCAAAGCTTTACATTGGTGCAACCTGCCATCGACTATGAAGGAGCCTCCTGGATAAACAGGGAGATTCGGCACCCTGGCCACAACTTGCCTGCTCAATTCCATTGCCACTGATGTAAGTATTATTGGGAGCAAAAAAGTGTCATAGGTGTTTTGCAACATTTTGTATTTCAGTTGTAAATATTGCACATTATTTTGCCTTCACTTTATCCATGTTGAGACCAGCTTGGTCAAAGGGCTAAATGTATCAGTGATGGTTCCAGTGTAATCAGGGTCATTATATTATTGTGGAAAAAACAATGGGACGATTCTCCATTTCGGAGACTCTGGGGCACGATTCAATTAATTGCGAACAAAGTCCCAAAACGAGTTTGTTTAGTTGCGTGTTTCCCAGCGCTCGCAGCACTGAGAAAAACATAGATATACAACAAAACTCGTATCAGGGGCTTCAGCGAGGAATGCGCAGCCAAGGCGGCACATAGCCCCGTTTTGTACACTGAGGAGTTCTGCTCACCAGAATACCGTCCTGATCTCCAAGGCCCCTTAAGTGACCCCGACACACCCCAACCCAAACACACTGTCACCTCCCGAACACCACACAGACCCGATCCCAATTGCACTTTTGCAAAAAATGCCAGCTTGGCACTCTAGCAGTGCCCAAACCAGCTGGCAGTGACAACTTGGCAGCACCAGGCTGGAATCCAGATAATACTACCAGGATGCTGGGCTGGCACTGCCAGGCTGGCAATGCCAGGGCACCACCCTGCCCAAAGGGCATGTAACTGGGGGTCACCAATCACCTTGGAGATCCCCATGAGTGCCTTTCCATCTGGTCCCCATTTGTGGAGACCAAGACAAAACAGTGTTCACTCAAGCTCTCCAAGGCAAAGGGGATAGACCCAAAAGCCTCAAGTACCTGAGGAATTGGCACATTAAAGTGAGACTAGCTGTCTCTCTTTAATATGTAGATTTAGCAAAAAATGATCCCACACACAATGGACTGATCCCGCCCACAATGGAGTGATCCCACCACAATGGAGTGATCCCACCACAATGGAGTGATCCCACCTACAATGGCGTGATCCCACCCACAATGGCGTGATCCCGCCCACAATGGAGTGATCCCGCCCACAATGGAGTGATCCCGCCCACAATGGAGTGATCCCGCCCACAATGGAGTGATCCCGCCCACAATGGAGTGATCCCGCCCACAATGGAGTGATCCCACCCACAATGGACTGATCCCGTCCACAATGGACTGATCCCACCGACAATGGAGTGATTCCACCGACAATGGACTGATCCCGCCCACAATGGAGTGATCCCGCCCACAATGGAGTGATCCCGCCCACAATGGAGTGATCCCACCGACAATGGAGTGATACCGCCCACAATGGAGTGATCCCGCCCACAATGGAGTGATCCCGCCCACAATGGACTGATCCCGTCCACAATGGACTGATCCCACCGACAATGGAGTGATCCCGCCCACAATGGAGTGATTCCACCGACAATGGAGTGATCCCGCCCACAATGGAGTGATCCCGCCCACAATGGAGTGATCCCGCCCACAATGGAGTGATCCCGCCCACAATGGAGTGATCCCACCGACAATGGAGTGATCCCGCCCACAATGGAGTGATCCCGCCCACAATGGAGTGATCCCGCCCACAATGGAGTGATCCCGCCCACAATGGACTGATCCCGCCCACAATGGACTGATCCCGTCCACAATGGACTGATCCCACCGACAATGGAGTGATTCCACCGACAATGGAGTGATCCCGCCCACAAAGGAGTGATCCCGCCCACAATGGAGTGATTCCATTGTGATGGTAGTGGCCTGGCCCGCGATCGGGGCCCACCAATCGGCGGGCCGGCCTCTCTGTCCCCGGCCTCCATTCCTCTGCGCCGGCTCCTGTAGCCCTGCGCCATTTGGCGTCGGGGCTGGCGCGGGGAAGAAGGCCACTGCACATGCGCTAGTTGGCGCCAGCCCAACTGCACATGTGTGAACCCCGTGGTGCCGAGTTCAGTCTGGGATCAGCAGCTGAAGTGGCGTGGGCCGCTCCAGAGCCGGGCTACCTCACTGTGGGCCATAGAATGGGGTCCCGGAACAGGCGCCGACGCCGAAGTAAAACACTCCCATTTTTACGCCGGCGTCGGCACTTAGCCGCCCGATGGGACAATCAAACCCGTGATGTTAATGTATGACGTAGATAGTGATCCATCACTGACATCAGTGAACCATGTGTTAGACTGCCAAGAGAGAGGTTGAAACACTATGCCCAGGAGCAACATACCTACTCTGTCGCTTGTTTAGATGTAGCACTAATAAAAGGCGATAAGCAGATACCAGGCGCCGACGCCGGAGTAAAACACTCCCATTTTTACGCCGGCGCCGGCACTTAGCCGCCCGATGGGAGACTCCCGCCCAGTGTACCTACTGGACAGGATCTCCCAACTGAATCTGCCGGAGAGAGCTGCTCAGGCAAATCCTCGGCAGGAAAGAGCAACACTAGTGTTAGCTCTGTATCGAACTCCAGGGCCTCTGCTGAACAGCCTCCAAAGGAGAAATTTAACAAAGCAGTATATAGATGATTTCTTGAGGTATGGTTTTGTCAATTGCGCCAATGCAAATAAGGATGCAAAGCCCACTTGTGTTATATGTAGGGAAATGAGAGGAGAAGTTTCAGATTTTGAAAGAGAAGTGGTGGGTGAAAAATTCCTTTTGAGATTGAGACCCCAGAGCCAGTTATTAACTTACAGCTGACCCCAAATGAAAAGACTACGTTGCTGCACCTGACCTGTGACAGCATATCAAGAACACACCAGAAGTCCATGAGGCTGTTTAGAATTCTGGAGTAGCATCCCCCAGGAGTATTCAGTGCTGAGTATAACAAGCATTTTGTTGCTATTGCCCTTGACAAGGATCTACATGTGTAAGGTGGGATTTTCCGTTCCCACAGAGATGAAGACGGAACAAATGAACTGGCTGAACTCTGCACCTGATATGCACATCGCCTTCTCCTCCTGTGAACCTGATTGGAGTGAAATTGCGAAGACTGCCCTTTTGCATTAAAGATAAACGAACATGGCATGGGCCATGAACATCAGCCAGCGTGGGTCGGCCAGTAGGCAAACGTGAGTCCCGGGAAAAAAGCGATCTGCAATTGTATGAGAGAGAATGTCCCTCTCAGATGGACAGCTATCTACCTGGTTTTCTTTCTGGACACATCATCCTTCTACTTCTCAACCTGCTCCTCTTCCTCTGCTTTTCGCAACTCGGCACAATAGCAGGTAGTAACCGATGGTCTCTCATCATCCCCAGATTATAAAACATGCAGAAAAGTCACTATGAACCTGATGTCCCCAGTCCCTCACTCCTCCAATAGCTCCTGCTGTTTTACTTCACCGCTTCTTATCTTCCCTTTCCTCATCCAGGTCAAGGGGGGCCCCCTTTGCAAAACCCCATGACCAAGTATTGCCTTTCTCTGGGGGTGCTATGTCTTTTCGTCCGACGTCATTTCGTCCAACGACACTTCGTCCACGTCCTTTGGTCCAACGTCTTTTTGTCCGCCCGTCTTTTGGTCCAACGTCACTTCGTCCAATTATCCAATTACAAATAGTTTAATTTAGTTTTTCAATGTTACTGCTCAAGGATCCTCTCCACCTATTTCGCCTCTTGAGGTTGAGTTCTGCATTTGTGCTGCTTGATCTCCAGACATTATTAAGATAAGCTGCAGGATATTCACCCATGTATGCTCCAGCGTGATGAGAGCCATTGTATCTGATGGAATATTTGATCATTTCAGACCTGTAATGTCAGAACCCACTGCCGACCAGAGGTTTTAATCACTCGACGAAAATCGAGTTTAAATCTGCTTCTTTCAGAACTGCACTCATTGTCTAAATCCAATTAGACTCCCACTTATATCTGTGTCTGTTGGAATTGTAGAATATCAAATCATCTTGTCCTCTCCCCATTATTCTCTCTCGGGTACAGTTCTGGAAATCTAACTTTTAGGGAATTTCGGGAATTTACAATTTACATCAATTTTAAGTAATTGCGGGAATTTTAAGTAATTAGTAAACTTTTAGATTTTTTAACTGCATTTTTAGATTTTTTAACTTTTTAACTTCATTTTTCAACTTGCATTTACTTGCATTTTATCAATTACTTGCATTTTAGCAATTAAATTCACTTGCTGTATTGTACTTGCATTTTATCAATTAAATGGTTTTATACGGAGTTAATTTGTAATTGGATAATTGGACGAAGTGACGTTGGACCAAAAGACGGGCGGACAAAAAGACGTTGGACCAAAAGACGTGGACGAAGTGTCGTTGGACGAAGTGACGTTGGACGAAAAGACGCGACACGTCTCTGGGCAACTCCCACAAAGCCTCCAGTAAGGTAGAGTAGCGGAGCTTGTACTCTCTTAGGGTGATGTTCTCAGAGAATTTCCAAATAAATGTTGATTAAAAAGTGGTGACGTTCTGACAAAGGTGTACCAGGACGTTTCTCAATATGTATCAAAGCCCCCTTCAAACACAGTGTAGTCAATCTCCAGCATTACATTAACTGTGAAAGCTGAGCATGGTTATGGGTTCATAGAAACATAGAAGGAGACCATTCGGCCCATCGAATCTGCCCCAACCCTCTGAAAGAGCATCCAACCTAAGGCGACACCCCGCCCCTGCCCTATCCCTGTAACTCCACCTAACCTTTAGGACTCTAAGGGACAATGGCCAGTGCACTTAACCTATATCTTTGGACTGTGGGAGGAAACCGGAGCAGCCGGAGGAAACCCACGTAGACATGGGGAGAACATACAAACTCCAGACAGACAGTAACCCAAGGTCAGAATCAAACCTGGGTGCCTCATGCTGTGAGGAAGCCGTGCTAACCACTGCGCCACCGAAGGCAGGAAAGTGGAGTTGAAGATGATCACATCAGGGCATTCATGGTTTCATTGAATGGCAGAGAATACCCAATGGGCAAAAATGGACTTCTCGCGTGTCTGGAAGACAATTGCAATTTTTTTTAAAGTGAGACATACTGCCAGACTGATTAAAGACATGGATAATGAGACACCATCAGCCACTCTTCTCCTATCGTGTTCCAGCACAAGGATATATCTTTTTACAGTTCAGAGCTTACAATTGTGGCTCCAATCATTTGGAACAAATTTAAGGTCGAGCAGATCGCAAGAAACTGCATGAAAATTGTCTTTATACACCCCATACAGCTTTACTAGACAGCAATTGCTCAGAATCATTTCAGCATCTGAAGCAGTTGCGACAGAACTCAAACCATGCATCATTTCTGGATAAATAATGAACCTATGTCGATAAACTGAAAAGTTAAGGAGGTAAGGTTTCATCGAGGTAAGTACAGATTGGCCTTAATCCATCAAACCAGCACACAAGATCGAGGAATTTCAAGCACAAGTTAAATCTAATGGAAATGGAGCTTTCACAATTTTTGCATTGACTTAACAAACTATGTTTTTGAAACTGCACCCTCCCCCCAACAAAACCTGTCCTACTCCCAGATGGAGTTAATCACTGTGGCAAATTGCTGCTAAATGCTTTCATTCGCGGTCCTTCAAGGCAATTTAAATGAAGCTTTTTTAAAAACACATGCAGGGGCACTACTAATCTCAACAATAGCTGGCAGCAAGTTAGGTCACTCAGTCCATTTTAGCCATGATGATCCAATTTTGCTGCTTAGTAACCAGAAAAAGAACATTGTGACTCCTGTAAGATGAGCCAATATAGGGCGATGAATGTAAGAAATTGGCATATATATTGTATTTTATTTTTGTTGCAGTAATATTTTTTAAAATGTGAGTTCAAGAGTATAATAATAATCTTTATTGTCGCAAGTAGGCTTACATTGCAATGAAGTTACTGTGAAAAGCCCCTAGTTACCACATTCCGGCGCCTGTTCGGGTACATAGAGGGAGAATTCAGAATGTCCAAATTATCTAACAGCACGTCTTTGGAACTAGTGGGAGGAAACCGGAGCACCCGGAGGAAACCCACGCAGATACAGGGAGAACATGCAGACTCCGCACAGACAGTGACAAAAGCTGGGAATCGAACCTGAGACCCTGACGCTGTGAAGCCACAGTGCTAACCACTGTGCTATTGTACACCTCTGACACCCACAGAATATATATCTGTTGCAGTAATATTATTAAAGGATCCAGGATAAGGTTTCCAGACACTGTGGCTGCAGAAGGTTCAATTAAGATGTCATTAAAGTGAGGTTATCATTCATCCCAATCATGTATGTTGTTTACTTAGATATGGTGAATGGAATTTTATTTATAGAAGGAAGGTTTCCTGGTGTTTAAATTATTGAGGGGTTGTGGTTAGCCTAGGTAGATGGTCATAAGCCAATTACTGGAATAGAGATGACATAATTAATTTGAGGAACCAGGTCTGTAGCAGGCAGTTTAGTTTTTTGTTTTTCTGGGAGCTTTGAGTTAAGCAACAGTTTTTGCAAAAGAATGTCAGGTTAAGCAGTAGTCTGACACAGACAAGAATCTGTAGGCTATTTCCTGACAGGATCACTCTTTCTTCGAGCAGTATTTCCAATAAATCTCTGTTCAAGTGTACAGCAAATATCCCTGTGTATGCCAACTGTATTTACAGGTGGCTTTTGACCAGAGATGGGTTTTGCTTGACTGGAGATAGAGAAGGTGTCAGTTAGAAGTTAAAGTGTTTTCTTTTATTGTTAAGAATAGTTTAACTGTTAATTGTAAGCTATTTCCTGTAATGTTGATGTATTTAATCCTGTGTTAATAGTAACATTTGTTTTAATATAACATATCCCTATTTGTCAATGGATCATTCCTGGAGCAAAGTATCCTTTCCTCACTGTCTTACAAATTTTTAAAAAAGTGTTTGGGGTTCTTGTCCCGAATCCTAACAAATGTTGGGGTCTGGTCCGGGATCGGAACAACAGGTAGGATTGAATGACTGGAAAATTACAACATCAATGGTAGAGCAAATGCAAATATCAGTTATGACTCAGTGAATGGTAGCACTCATCAGATAAGCAATGCTGTTGGATATGGAAATCACTGTGGTGAGCAGGAAATCAACCTGACGATGTCAATGACCCCAAGCCTGGGATTTGGACATGGCCTGTATCTTGGTCAATGAGTCGGCAGCAGTGCCACTCTGCATTTCCACCAAAGGAGATGGGACTTCTGAGTTTTGTGGCTATAATCTTGGCTGACATGTTGGAGCTATACTATGGGAATGCTGCATTGTTGGAGTTGCCATCTGTTGAATGAGGCATTAAGCCTAAGATATAAAAGATACCGCAGCAACTTTCAAAGTGTAATGTCCAGGTCAACATCCCACCCACAACCAACATCACTGAAAACAGGTCATCTAGTTATGTTCTCATTTCCAATTTGTAGAACCTTGTGTATAAATTGCCCGATCCAAATACTTTCATATCAACATTTGACTCCACTTCAAAAGTAAACTATTGATTGTAAAGTGTTTTGGGACATCCTGTGAACAGTGCAAGGTAATACGTAAATACCAGTTCTTAGTTCTTTCTTGTGTAACTGCATTGTATAGAAACAAAAGAGGATGCAGTTCATCTTCTGTGGACAATTTAAATGCGTAATGCAAATGAATATCCTGCCAACTGAAATATAGAACAGCTTTGGAGTACAGAACCACTAAACAACCCTCCCGGCTGCATGCCAACACATGGGGATGAACAGCTTGTACAGAGAAAGCAGCATTGAAGCAAGATTCATTCGCACATATTCTGAAAATCAACCCCCTCCGTGTTCGAGCTGAAAAAAAAGACTAATTGTCCATCCAATTATTGGCCAGTCACATTTCTGTAATTTCCCGAGACTTAGTAATGGCGAGGTGTCAGGAGGTCACTCATAGCGGGTTCTCAGCAGCACTCCTTGCCCGCTTAGCGGCGCTGTGGGCACACCTCATTCTGATAGCTTTCGGTGCTTAATATATGTATCTCAGAAGGTCTGATGGCAGTGTTTGTGGCAAACCTCTACTGATTGGTGTCACAATTGTGATCAACTATCTGATACTGCAGTTGGTAATTGTGTTCTGTCATTTAAAGTTAACAAGTTAACAAGTTAACAAAGCAATCTGATGTTCAGACGGAAAGCTTTCTTACATGTTACTGAGCTGCTCAGGAAGGTAACTTTAATAATTTAGCATGTTTGTGTGTTATTCAAATGATAGTTTTTTTCACTTTGGACATGCATCATCATTTTGCACAGCATTATCTCCCTGCTAATGACAGATAGCTCAGTTCAAAACTGGACGTGCATGAGGCGCTATGGGTCATCAGCAGCAGTATAATTGGACTGCACGACAATCTGTGACCTCATAGCCCAGCATATCATTCATTTGATCAACAATGGCTCAATGAGGATTGCAGAAGAGTTGCAAGGATCTGGCATACCTGAAAACGTGATGCCAGCCTGTACAATACAGGACTACATGTATGACAGAGCCTATTGACCCCACAGCCAATAGATCAGGTCAGTACCCTGAAACATTGATATAGGTGGGCATGTCAGAAACCACCTACTGTGGTGAGATTTGAACTTAGGACCCTGGAACATTGCTTTATGTTTGTGGTTTAACTAGTTCAGTGGCCTATACCTCTAGGCTACAGGAGGAACCAAAGTGAGTTGTATTGAATCTACTGTTTGTTCCGGCTGTTTAGCTCACTGGGCTAAATAGCTGGCTTTGAAAGCAGACCAAGCAGGCCAGCAGCACGGTTCAATTCCCATAACAGCCTCCCCGAACAGGTGCCGTAATGTGGCGACTAGGGGCTTTTCACAGTAACTTCATTTGAAGCCTACTTGTGACAATAAGTGATTTTCATTTCATCTTCATACTTCCACACACTTCTGGAAAAATATGTGCCTGGTCTCAAACTGGGGACCTTTCCTGTGTAATAGAAACATGATAGTGACATATAGTCATGAATGGTGATATCTGTCCAAACTCTCCGCCACCTAGAAGGTGCAAGGCAGAGTGTGATACAATATTCTGCACTTGTTTGGATGTGGGCAGCTTTAATAACGTTAAGCAACACATTCACCATCAATACAGCATGATAGTCCACAGGATGCGCTGCAGCAACTTACAAAGCTTTCTCTAGCAGGACCCCAGGAACTCATGATCATCACCAAACAAAAGATCAAGTTAGTACATGGCAGCAACATTGCCTCCAAACCACACACCATCCTGACCTGGATATTTATTGCAGTTCCTTCACTGTGGCTGGGTAATTGCTTGGAACTCGCTACCTAACACTAACTACACTAGATACACTCACACCTTTCCAAGGCAAACTGGCAATGGGCAAGAGATACCCTTGCCAGTGACACCCACATATGAAGTACTGTTAAAAAAAATTCCACATGTGGGAACGGAAGGGTGACAGGCAATTTTCTGTCCATTAATTAAACATTGGCTGTTCAAATGGTTTTTGACACTTATACATCTGCAATGACGACATGCGGATATCATACTGTTATGTATCAGAAACAGGGGGTGGGTTTCTCTGTCCCGTCGCACCAGAGTCCTGGTTCAGCACGCCGTCGTGATTCTCCCTTGCGCCGGCTGGTCAATAGCGTTTCCCATTGTGGGGCAGCCCATGCCGTCGGGAACCCCCCAGGCTGCCGGCAAAATGGAGCATCCCGACGGCGGAGAATTCAGCCCTGCATTCCTGCTGAAAATGTGTCATGTGATGTGTAGTGCCGTCAGCAGAGTGCATGCATGGGCTTTGGGAGATCACCACCTTTGATTGTATAAGCAACACCTCTTAATAAACCTCTCATTGTGTTTTACAAGATTCCAGAGTGCAGGCACCTTCATCCATATCCTTCCTCTTTGCAGCAAAGAAATATAACACATTCATGGCTCAAAGCATGCATTCAAGAATTAGCACACACCAGGCAAAAGTTGAAGCATTATTAAAGATCTTTCAATTAAGCTAATGACAGAACAGTAAATAAAAACTATTGAAGCCTCCATGGGGCAGTATGAAACAAATGAAAGTCAGACATCTCAACAAGGACTCTGGCTTTAAATTCGAAGGGTCAAGCATAATGGTGACCTTTTGATTAGCATGTTTATCCAGCAAGAACTATTTAACTGACACAAAGGTGCACTGTGTGGGTGAGAAATTGATCACCACGGGTAAGGAGGCTGTTCGGGGCAAATTATTTCACTTGTATTTTTGCTTTAAGGAAGCCTTTATATGGCATAATGCTTGAATGACTACAAATATGTCAGGATTTCTCTTTCATTAAATGATCCTGTGTGGAAGCAACAAAATTCTGTCAGATAGACAGGAGCTAAATGTCTGTTATGCTTATCGGGCACACGTATTTGAAACTCTAGCATGCAATTTTGATCCTTATTGTTGATTACCATCATTTACATTTGCCTAGAAGTACCAAAACAGAGACGCCTGTATTTTAACACTGACAACTCATTGGAAGCTATTTTCATGAATGGTGTGAGGTGCAATGCCTTTTCTTGTCAGCTGGAATCTTGTATGTTTCTCTCGTGGAGACCATGGACGGGATTCTCCGCTTGCCGAAATCGCATTCGGCGATCGGGTGGAGAATTCCTTTTGACGGCAAAATCGGGGCAGTGCCTGTTTTCAGATGCTCCGCGCCCTCCAAAATGGTATCATCGATGAGTAGACCACACGCCGTTGGGACGACCACAGGACATCACCTGAAGGCCCTCCCCCGATGCTCCGCCCCCGATGGCCGAACTTTTCAACGGCATTGATCACTTGTGCACTGAGTTTTCGTCAACCTCACGTGGCGGCTGCGGACTGTGTCCAGCACCGCCACAGTCCGGGGGGGGAGTGGCGTTCCGCTGGCCGGGGTGCTTCAGCGGGGGCTGGGGGGACTGTTGGGGGATGGTCTGGGGGTGGTGAGTGGGATTTCAGGGAGGCATTATCTGGCAGGCCGCGTCTACGCACGGCCGCCGCCATGTTGTACCACGCGACCACTGCAGGTCGTCGCCGTGCGCAGGCGCGGCCACAGATCCGGAAATTCTCCAGCCGTTTCTGTTGGGAATGCCGAGGGTTTTATGTGGCATGGCTGCTAGCCCCCTACTGGGCGGAGCATCAGTGTGGGGGCAACGCCAAGTTTTTCATTGTAAGACTAGACACTTCCTCTGGACATAGCCTCAAAATCGGAGTATCCATCCCCATGAGTTGGATTCAATTTGAATTAGCCTTTTGGAGCAAGCAATTTAAGAGTTTGCCCCATCCACTCTGCTCATTTGTAACTTTCAGGATGGTGTAGAAAAAATTATAAGTGGGCTTCACAACCGTCTTCCACTAGTGGTTAGCACTGTTGCTTCACTGCACCAGGCTCCCTGGCTCAATTCCGGCTTGGGTCACTGTCTGTGCGGAGTCTACACATTCTCCCTGTGTCTGCATGGATTTCCTCCGAGTGTTCCCATTTCCTCGCACAAGACACGGAAGACGTGCTTGTTAGGTGAATAGGACATTCTGAATTCTCCTTCAATGTACCCAAACAGGTGCCGTAGTGTGGCGACAGGGGGATTTTCACAGTAACTTCATCACAGTGTTAATGTAAGGCTACTTGTGGCAATAATAAAGATCATTAATAAAGATTATTAAAGGTGAGAAATGCACTGGTTAACACACACATAAGGATGTTCTCCTCTGGGAGATGGGAACAGAGGGTTGGAAGTGCTTCCAGCTCTTTAACCTGCCCATGAGGAGAAAGTATTTGACCCTCAGAGAGGGGACACCCCCTTCACTGGCCTTATTATGGGCTTGCTGTGCAATTAAGAGAACTGGGTTGATACTTGAGGCTGGAGGGCCAATCGGAGTTCCAGCTTGAGAGGAACAGCAAGCTGTAATTGGGAGAGGGCAATTCATGAGGAAGGTAAGCCTCTCCATCCTTCGAAAATCTTAAATGGAAAAATGGATCTTGCAGTCAGGCCACCACTGTAATGGGGAGCTCACCTATGAATCTATAACTGTTGCAGAACCCAGGCAGGGAGGACCACTAGGCCTGTCTGCAGTGCTGGTTGTCCCAGCATATAATGTGGGAGCTTGGAGGCCAATTGGAAAATCCTGTAGGTACCGGCCATCCCACCCCATCCCTCCAAAACAATAATGGCCTGATGCTGAAGGAAACAGGAAGTAGGTTCACTGACTGGTGGGGCTGTTTTTTGTTCCTGCCTGCCTCTGTTCCTGGTGCTGGCAGAGGTTCATAATCCTTCCCATAGCGGCAGATTTCAGGATGGTTCAATGTTTAAGGAAGTGGGCACACCGGTTATTGGAAGGGGTAATAGAGGACCTGGCAGAGGACATCCAGAGGAAAGGGAGGGAATTGACCTAGCTATGGAGTCCATCCGCTTCCTCTATCTGACAACAGCTGCTACTGCTCTTCTGAACCGCACCCCTTCGTCCATTCCTTTCTAGGCCAAAGGGGCACTCACAAGATGCCCATGAATACTCTCTTTCTCCCAGGTAGAATTGCCAGCACTGCCCTCTTTAGTTCAAGTACATCAAAAATCGATGGAATAAATATTCAAAATAAGTTGAAGTTCTGACAAAGTGCACCAGGAAATATACCAAAGTCTTTCAAAAGTCCTCCTCGGACCTCCACCAACAAGCGAATAATAAAAGGTAATGTATTTATGTGGAGGCTTGGACAAACCCACACCTACCGTCACAGTCTCCAAAGTCAGATCGGCCCTCTTTTTTTAAAATTTAGAGTACCCAATTCATTTTCTCCAATTCAGGAGCAATTTAGCATGGCCTATTCACCTACCCTGCACATCTTTGGGTTTTTGTGGCGAGACCCATGCAAACACGGGGAGAATGTACAAACTCCACACGGACAGTGACCCAGAGCCGGGATCAAACCTGGGACCTCGGCAAAGTGAGGCATCAGGGATAACCCTCTGCGCCACCATGCTGCCCCAGATTGGCCTTCTTGAAAGTGAACCCTTGGAAAGCAATGGGTCCTGACAGAGTCCCTGGTCGTGCACTCAGACCCTCCGCGGACCAACTGGTGGGTGTGTTGGCGGACATCTTCAACCTCTCCCTACTCCGTTCTGAGGTGTAAAAAGGATTTCCTTTACTCCACAACAGACTGGTATTGGGTGTCACAGGTGTCTCTCTCCTTCAGGTGTTGAAAGCACAACTTTGAAGTGTTGCACTGGGACAGCTTCTCAAAAAAGAGGGAACAAGTCTCACTGTTTATGCCTAACCAGTGGGTATGTCCTTATGCCGCGCCAGTTAGCTCGACTGCCTCCTAAGCCTGTGTGAGTCTCTCTCTTGTTGATCGTGAAATGTCCCTAAGTGCCCCATTCGTGCAACGTCACAAGAGAGAGAGAAAGAGGGACCACTGTTTATTCCTCACCAATAGCCTCACTTTGAGTGATCGTGTTCGAAGAGCACGGATTCCTTCTTGGGTCCTCGACTTCGGAATTATGTTCTGGCAATAATTGTGACTCAACCAGAGCGGACAGTGAAAGGAAGGTGAGACTACAACAATGATAGATTTACAAATAAATAATTTATTCAAGAAAATTAGGCCCCCCCCCCCACAACTCAGATTATAACACACAAAGACCGGTTATAAAAATACTATCGGAAGCAAGGAACAAAACGGCATATCGAAAATTCTTACATTTACACAAGTTTACTTAAGTATTCATGAATATATATATATCCACTCACCCACCCCAACCTCAACAATCTAATCTAATTGGGAGTTTATGTGGGCTGAGGAAATATACTCACAGTTCCCAGGAAAAATAGCTAGACATGCACGGATGTTTCTTTGGCTCTTCCTCAAAACTGACTGGTCCGTTTGGCTGCTGGGCCTTGATCCTGTGTAGTCTGGTCTTCGTGACCTACTGCATTGTAGTCTGGTAGACGTGCCGTAGCAAGAGGAAAGAGAGAGAACCTGTGCCCTGCGGCCCGAGTTCTTAAGGGAAAAATCCAGAATGAAGCCGACTGCCCCAATTCCCCACCTTTGGGGAAGCCTGACCCCTGAGTGGTTGGCGCCACTCCCCTACGCCGGGACCCTCCGTCATGCCGGGTAGGGGAGAATCCAGCCCCTGATTGCAGAAACAGGTGAGTATGTAGAGAAGATAGATCTTGGTAATGGAAGAGTTATTACAGAAACAGAACACTGAGTGCTGAGAGTATATAAGGTACTGGAAAGTGACAGATACACACAGGGGTCTGATGGAAATAAAGGACAAAGTGAAAGAAATATTCAACTGCTCATTGATAACCAGGACCGTAACTGATAACATGCAAGTGGCAAATGTGCAACCAACTTTTAAAGTAAGACAGATGAAGTACAAACGCAGTAATTGGACAATCATCAGATAAGTAGAGAATTTAGGGGTGTACATTAGTTATCAAAGGCAAACACAATGGGCAGAATTTTCCCCAACAATGGCAAGTTGTCAGGGTCTGACTGAAAACCGGCGTGTTTCTCTCCAGAATCACAGCCGGGTTGTCAGACCAGGTTTTCTGGCACTTAGAGTACAGAAAGTCTGGGAGGCATGGTTTGTGCCATCACTCTGGCGGGGTGGTGCCTAATAGAGCTGGCAAAACCGGCTCCACAGAGATTGAGGCGCCATGAATGATTGGCGCCAGTATGAAATCACACTGCTGGGAGGAGGGGGGGGGGGGGGGGTGTCCATGGTTGGCATGAAGCCGTTTAAGTATATTCAAATTCATTAAAATTCATGGAAATCAGGTTCACGCACTTTCTGAGCGTGAGCTTGATCACGTCACAAGCGGGGGGCAGGGAACATCTCAAACCGAGATCTCGCTGGCGCAAATCCCGTATGGCCCTCTCGTGGGATTTAGCGACCATGATCAGATTTGCATCCGCGGTGAACGGGCTTGCTAAATTCCGCCCAATTAATAAACATCCCAAATCATTCCACAAACAGGATACGAGCCGGCATTTATGAATTAATGGAAACTCGGAATGTATCTTTTATTGAAGCAGGAAGATGCTTTTCTGTTTATTAACAATGATGAATGGACAATACTTGTGGCATTCTGATGCTACAATTTCAGCATCTTCTCTACTGGTGCTGAAAGGGAGTGGGCAGGTGGTTCTATTCTCCTTTCTGCTCAGAGTTCACACAGATAAAACAACGTGAAGGAAGTCAGCGTTGTCCACAAAAGGAATTAGCTTAGCTTAGATGAAAGTTTTGTCCTCGTCTTCAGCTGCATATGAAGGAATATAAAAAATTAATTTTCAACATATTGATCCACTTGCCACCTTTCCTTGTCATAGTCGATAGGTTAATTAACGACCCAGAGGCACAGCCCATTGGGTTGCTCGCGCAGTCGCGAAGAAAAAACATTGAATTTTGGCAGTGGTAGCTCTCCCACCACGGTTACAGACTGTAAATTCACTGCCCCCTCTGAACCTTAGCTTTTCCTGCATGTTTGTTGACCAGTGCAGCAGCTATTTCTGGGGGGAGCAGGGATGTGGGGGGGTGCTAAGGTCTCCTGGTTCAGCCTCTAATCACACTAGCCAACAGATAAGTCCAAGTATAATTAAGTCCAAACAGCATTTCAAGACCAGTATCTTCCTCCCCAGAGACGGAACATTTATATAATCATAGAATTTACAGTGCAGAAGGAGGCCATTCAGCCCATCGGGTCTGCACCGGCTCTTGGAAAGAGCACCCTACCCAAGGTCAACAACTCCACCCTATCCCCATAACCCTGTAACCCCACCCAACACTAAGGGCAATTTTGGATACTAAGGGTAATTTATCATGGCCAATCCACCGAACCTGTACATCTTTGGACCGTGGGAGGAAACCGGAGCACCCGGAGGAAACCCACGCACACAGGGGGAGGATGTGCAGACTCTACACAGGCAGTGACCCAAGCCGGAATCGAACCTGGGACCCTGGAGCTGTGAAGCGATTGTGCTATCCACAATGCTACGTGCTGCCTCATTTAAAATGGTGATAACCAAAATCTGTGGGCGAGACACCAGTAACTCGTGGTCCTTCAAGGTATCATCCATGACCCTGAGCTAGACTCCGTCCGTGTAAAAAGGGTTTTTCAAAGTGAGCACTGATATCATGTAATTTGATATCTTAACAAATTCACAGAGCAAACTGACAAGGTAAAGAATAGCTCAGCAGTTGGCATAATGTCTTTCAAGCAGCATTCATCAATGTGCAGAAATAGAGCTGAAAAAGCCAGTTCCTCAATTAAAATAATGGCTTCACTTTATTTATTTTGGGTTCAGCGTTTCTCACCATATTTAGGTGTTCTGTTGTTTGCAAGTAATTTAACCGCTTTTAACAACTGTTGTTATGTTTCGTTGGGTGTCATCATCAGATGTTGAAGCTAATTTCTGTTTGTAGAAACGTTATTCTTTCCTCCAAAAACCATTTCAAAACCAAATCAATGAATATTCAAAGATATTAGCATCTCACTTTCGAAGCTTATTGCATTTTCATCTGCCTTACAGCAAAGACTCCACTTCAGAAGTAGTTTGTTGGCTGTAAAGTACTTTGGGATGTCCGGGGCATGCGGAAGATGTTGTACAAATGCAAATCTTTCTTACTAACCTCCACCTCCTTTTGTGCTAATTGTATGTTTATTCCTTGTCAGATTCCATGGGGTGCAGAGAAAGTACATTGCTAAGACAGCTATGCACTGCTATAACAGCTTGTGCATTTGGAAAGTAATTGAACACTTGCCAGTGTGCTGTGCATTCTGCCTCTGCGATACTCCATCAAGCTCACATTAAAAAGACAAAGGAAAATAGAAAGACTTGCCTTTATTTTTAAAATTCATTTATGGGATGTGGGCGTCGCTGGTTAGACCAGCATTTGTTGCCCATCCCTAGTTCCCCTTCAGAAGGTGGAGGTGTGTTCCCTTCTTGAAACCGCTGCAGTACCTGAGGTGTAGGTGCATCCACAGTGCTGTTAGGGAGGGAGTTCCAGGATTTTGACCCAGCGACAATGAAGGCATGGCAATACATTTCCAATCAGGGTAGTAAGTGACTTGGAGGGGAACCTCCAGGTATCTGCTGCTCTTGTTGTTCTAGATGGTAGTAGTTGTGGGTTTGGAAGGTGTTGCCGAAGGAACCTTAACGAGTTCCTGCCGTGCATCTTGTAGATGGTACACACGGCTGCCACTGTTCATCGGTGATGGAGGGTTTGAATGTATGTGGAAGGAGTAGCAAGCAAGCGGGCTGCTTTGTCCTGTATGGTGTTGAGATTCTTGAGTGTTGTTGGAGCTCACCCAGGCAAGTGGGAAAGTATTCCATTACACACCTTACTTGTGCCTTGTAGATGGTTGACAGGCCTCATCGTAGGATTCCTAGACTTTGACTTGGCCTGGTTGCCACAGTATTAATATGGCTAGTCCAGTTCAGTTTCTGATCAATGGTAACCCCCAGGATGTTGATTGATTGTGGGGGATTCAGTGATGGTAATGCCACTGAATGTCAGTGGACGATGGATCCTCTACTGTAGGAGATGGTCACTGCCTGGCACTTTATTGGCGTGAATGTAACGTGCCACTTATCAGTCCAAGCCTAGATATTGTCCAGATCTTGTTGTATTTGGATGTGGACTGCTTCATTATCAGAGGAATCACAAATGGTGCAGAACATTGTGCAGCCATCCGCAAACATCCCCACTTTTGACATTATGGTGGAAGGGAGGTCATTGATGGTCGGACCTAGAACATTACCCTGAGGAACTCCTGCAGTGATATCCTGGAGCTGAGAAGATTGACCTCCAACCACCATAACCACCTACCTTTGTGCCCGGTATGACTGCAACCAGCGGAGGGTTTCCCCACTGATTCCCATTGACTGCAGTTTAGATAAGGCTCCTTGATGCCTTACTCGGTCAAATGCCGCCTCAATGTCAAGGGCAGTCACTCTCACCTCACCTCTGGAATTCAGCTCTTTAGTCTATATTTGGACCAAGTCTGTAATGAGGTCAGGAGCTGAGTGACCCTGATGGAACCGAAATTGAGCGTCCGTGAGCAGGTTATTGCCGAGTAAGTGCTGCTTGATAGCACTGTTGATGACTCCTTCCATCACTTTGCTGATGATGGAGAGTAGACTGATAGGGTGGTAATTGGCTGGGTTGGATTTGTCCTGTTTCTTGTGTACAGGACACACCTGGGCAATTTTCCACATTGTCAGGTAGATGCCAGTGTTGTAGTTGTACTGCTTGGCTAGGGATGCGGCCAGTTCTGGAGCACATATAGCCCTCTTCACAATCTCAGGATGTTCCAAAACCCAATACAGCAAATGAAGCAGTTTCTGAAGGGCTGTAATGTTACAGCTAATTTTTGCACAGCAAGATCTCACCAATACCAATGTGATGACAAGCAGGTGATCGGATTTTAGCTACGTTGGTTGAAGGAGAAATAGTGCCAAACATCCTCTGCTCTTTTTTTGAATTGTAGTATTGAATCTTTTACATTCGCCTGAGAGACCAAACAGGACCGTGGTTTAACATCTCACTTAAAGACAATGGCCAGAATATTTGCAGGCTGTTGGAGGTGGCTTCAGGGTTGAGCGAGAAGGGAAAGTCTTGGAAAGTGAGTTCAGGATCCCGTCCTCGTTCCGGCTCGCCTTTCTGGAATGGCATTGAAGGAAAGCAGAGAACCCCGCCTTACATCTTAAGTAAGTAATTCAGCACTTGTTGAGGTTATTCTGAAGCTAAATGTGAGGTCCATGAGCCCCAAATCTTTCCAATGAGTCCCAGCCAGGGAACATATTCCAAAACCTGTTGCAACTGAGATGAGTGTACAGCAGGAAGTGCGACTTCAGTAAGGGGGAAGATTTAATCAGTTACACTTAAGAGCTCCAACCATGCTCATTGAGAAACGACTGTTCAAAGTATTTTTTCCCTCAGAGAGTGCTGACACTACTTGAGAGGTGATTGCCAACTCATTGGACAGCACCTTGCCTCATCTACAGCAGCACAGCCCAGCTGCCGCTCTGCAACATGGCATGGGTGCAATTTATGCAACTTCTCATCCACCTCTGCTAAAGATCAGAAGCAGATCCAAGAGCACCACCAGCACTTCAGCAACAGTCTCTTCTAACTCATGCCTTTCCATAGGGAAAATGGGATGGACAGAAAGGTCCAGCTGGCAGATGGCAAGAACCCTATACAGGGTCCACAGAGAATCTGCTCTCTCGACATGTCTACGTTTCAATGCCTCAGGAACTTCAGACCCTTACTGCAGACTGCCACAGCCTCCTGGAACAAGACCTCCCACCCACTGGACTAGGTGGACACATGTTACCAATGGCTGACAGGTGGCCTGGCACTGGAAAACCATAGCACCCTTCAGGTCTTTGCCACTTAACAGGCCTTTTCGCCTTCTAAGTAGAGAAAGTAGAGAGATGAGAATTTTGTGAATAGTTGTGTGCAAAGAAGGGAATGGCACCATTTATTAAGGTGACTTTGAGACGTGGGTTTGAGAAGCCAATTGGGCGGCATGGTAGCGCAGTGGTTAGCACTGCTGACTACGGCACTAAGGACCCAGGTACGATCCCGGCCCCAGATCACTGTCTGTGTGAAGTTTGCACATTCTCGCCATGTCTGCGTGGATTTCACCCCCGTAACTCAAGGATGTGCAGGTTAGGCAGATTGGTCACACTAAATTGTCCCTCAATTGGAAAAAAATAATTGGGTGCTCTAAATTTTAAAAAAATAGACCCAGGGTGAGACTAAATGTTGGCCCTTCAGAAGAGGGTGCGAGCAGGTTGTCATGAGACTGTCGCTTTAAGAAATGTTTGGCTGCTCATATTACTGAAGTGACATCAGAGTGTGTGTGGAGCTGGGCTGTCTGTCAGCTTTTTACTTTTGTTTTAGGCTGTTTGCTGCAGGGTGTGTTTTAGTTTTGTTTTCAGTGTTGGAGCTGAAGCCAGACATAGCAGGTGTACTGCTGTTCTCTCTGCCATCAAAAGACTATCTCTTGATCGACGTTTTCAGAATTATAAATGTTTTCAGCAGTGACTTTAACCTGATGTGCTTCTGTTAAAGGTTTTGTTTTTAAGTCGTATGGATGTTAAAAGGAAAGCTTAAAGGATTACTTGGTGTTATAGTCTTTGGGGGTTGTTTTTGAATTAATGGTTGCTAAGACGTTCACTGTATGTTTTAAAAAAGGTTAACTTGAGTTCATAGAATAAACATTGTTTTGCTTTTTAAAAAAATACTTTTCCATTTCTGCTGTACCACACCTGTAGAGTGGGCCATGTGCTCCCCATACCACAATCTATTAAAAGTTGTGGGTCAGGTGGACTCTATGATACACTTTGGGGTTCTCTAAACCCTGGCCCATAACAAGGTACATAGAGAAAGAGGAATGAGTAGAGGTGCGAGATATGTTGTCCTGTGGTGTGAAATGCAGGACAATGCTCTGAAAGTCAGAGTGTGGGGCTTGGCACCTGGAAGCGTTTATGTCCCTTGCCTTTCCTGCCTTCCTGAGGCATCAGGGTCCTATTGGTACACAGCCCCCATGTTAAGGGGCAATTTCTGCTGGTGACTTCCTTAGTTAGTTCCATCCAAATCTGAGATGTTGTTCTCTTCATCCCACCATGGGGGGGGGGGGGGAAATCACCTCACTGGAGTCCCTCAGATCCCCAAGTGTGATCTCCAGGTAAGTGTGAGAGATGCAGGCAGCAACCTTCTCACCTGTCCTCTCCATTCCTATGGTCATGGCAGCCTGAAGGTGCTGGTGAACTTTTCACACCCATGGCATTGTCCCTTTAATTAGAAATGCTTATTTTGACAAGATTGATATAACATCCCTTCCTCCATCCCTAATTGGTGAGGAAGCTTGAGGGCAGTTTGGTTTGCTCTGGTATAGTGCGCGAAACACGAAAATGGTCTCACCATTGTGCCAGGGGTCAAGTTGGTAAAATTCCACCAATGTCTCTGTACGACCAAATGGACCACAACTGAAATGTATCATGAGTAAATATTGTAAATTGAGCGGTCTTAGCTTGGCAACCCATTTTGAGATCAACAAATGTCTCCCTCGCCTGTCCCAGCATCTGGTTACAAATGACACAGCATTCCTCTTGTCTGCTGCCTCTGGCTTTTCTCGTGCTGCACTCCACTATTCCAAAAGTGACTATCCTCTTTCCACTACCACCAGCAGCAGGACCTGGGCTGCTGGACCCTGAAAGAGTGTCATTCCTCTGAAGTTACTCCGACACTAAAACAGCAGTACAGCTTTAAAGTGAACAGCAGCACACTAATTGGTGCGGGTACCAAATAAGGGACACTTTTGCTTCATGTACCGTGTGATATTACACAATGCAGTTAACCCCACTTAATTTTCACTCACAGCATCTAAAAAACAATGTCCCCTGCGGCCACATCGCCTGGGTTGTAGAAATAAACCCCTAACACGGCAAGCGGCTTGCAATATATTAGGCTAGCTATCGATACTTATTTTTTTGTCCTTTCCTTGGTGTATTGACGTTGGATTATCTTTTTTACCTTTGTCCGAGTCTTCGAAATTCTTCCTTGCCTTATCTGCAGACCACAGGGAGGCTCATGGATTAAAAATCTTCAAATCGTGGTGGCACTTGCCTTTGTTGAAACCTCTACTGAGATGAAAAGAGTCCCTGTACTGCTTGATGGAGCACAGGTTAAAAGTCCCACCTGAGAAATGGGTTTTCCTTGCAAGCAATTGCAACAGCTGCAGTTGTCTTAATCTTGCCAGGTGCGACATACCCAAGGTGAATAGCTGTTAAAACACTTCAGATGTGCAAAAATCACACGATTGGAGATACATAGAAACGGCCAGATTTCCAATGTTAACACTAGTCTAGCTGTGAAAGACTGTTGCTAATGGATTTCACATTGAAGAACATCATCATTAATAAATGGGTATATCAGCTTTCTGAGGATCAAAAGCAAACACAGACTTGTCAGTTGTGGAAAATCGATGGTGTTGAAAAATAATAAAATAAATGCTTTCAACTGTTTGCTGTTTGTTTAGAATAGAAACAATAAATATTACTAAACCCGGAGCAACGTTCAAACAATTTATTTTGGGGGAGGACAGTGTTGAAAAATATTTTAATGTTTTTGACGAAGGACACCATTTGTCGGAATAGAATAATGTAACAGTTACAGTTTATCCAAATTCCCGTCATATCGGCAGCAGTTAAATGTTGCTCAATCAGAGATACAAGGGATGATTCTGAGCCAGCACGAGCTGTCAGTAAGAAACATGGCATGGGCTCAAAATCTGCAGAGAATCGGAAAATGCGAGACTTCGGGTGGCTGTCTGTGTGGAGTTTGCACTTTCTCTCTGTGTCTGCGTGGGTTTCCTCCGGGTGCTCCGGTTTAGTCCCACAGTCAAAAGAAGTGCAGGTTATGTGGATTGGCCATGATAAATTGCCCTTTAGTGTCCAAATGTGTGCAGGTTAGGTGGGGTAACAGGAATAGGTCAAGGAGTGAGCCGAGGTAGGGTGCTCTTTCAGAGGGTCAGTGCAGACTCAATAATTAGAACATAGAACAGTACAGCACAGAACAGCCCCTTCGGCCCTCGATGTTGTGCCGAGCAATTATCACCCTACTCAAACGCCCGTACCCACCCTATACCCGTAACCCAACAACCCCCCCCCCCCCCTTAACCTTACTTTTTAGGACACTACGGGCAATTTAGCATGGCCAATCCATGGCAGCATGGTAGCATGGTGGTTAGCATAAATGCTTCACAGCTCCAGGGTCCCAGGTTCGATTCCCGGCTGGGTCACTGTCTGTGCGGAGTCTGCACGTCCTCCCCGTGTGTGCGTGGATTTCCTCCGGGTGCTCCGGTTTCCTCCCACAGTCCAAAGATGTGCGGGTTAGGTGGATTGGCCATGCTAAAATTGCCCGTAGTGTCCTAAGAAAGTAAGGTTGGGGGGGGGGGTTGTTGGGTTACGGGTATAGGGTGGATACGTGGGTTGGTTAGGGTGATCATTGCTCGGCACAACATCGAGGGCCGAAGGGCCTGTTCTCTGCTGTACTGTTCTATGTTCTAACCCGCACATCTTTGGACTGTGGGAGGAAACCGGAGCACCCTGCGGAAACCCACGCACACACGGGGAGGACGCGCAGACTCGACACAGACAGTGACCCAGCCTGGGATCCTGGAGCTGTGAAGCATTTATGCTAACCACCATGCTACCGTGCTGCCCCTTTTCAAGTGCTAATAATAATCTTTATTGTCACAAGTAGGCTTATATTAACACTGCAATGAAGTTACTGTGACAATCCCCTCGTCACCACAGAATCACAGGATTCACAGTGTTGAAGGAGGCCATTCGGCACATCAAGTCTGCACCAGCCCTTGGAAAGAGCACCCTACCCAAGCCCACACCTCCACCCTCCCCGTACCCCAGTAACCCTATCCAACCTTTTTGAACACTAAGGGGCATTTAGCATGGCCAATCAACCTAACCTGCACATCTTTGGACTGTGGGTGGAAACCGGAGCACCCGGAGGAAACCCACACAGACACGGGGAGAACGTGAACTCCGCACAGACAGTGACCCACGGCGAGAATTGAACCTGGGACCCTGGAGCTGTGAAGCAACTGTGCTAACCACTATGCTACCGTGCTGCCCCAATTCCGGCCCTTCAGGTACACAGAGGGAAAATTCAGAATGTCCAAATTACCTAAACGCACGTCTTTCGGGACTTTTGGGAGAAAACAGGAGCACCCGGAGAAAACCCACGCAGACACGGGGAGAACGTGCAGACTCCACACAGACAGTGACCCAAGCCAGGAATTGAACCTGAAACCCTGCCGCTGTGAAGCAACAGTGCTAACCACGGTGCTACCGTGCCGGTCATCAATGCTAACATGCTCTGGAATCTGCAAGCACCCAAGATGTAACTGTCATGGATGCTCTTCAGGATACATGCACAGGCCTGCATTATGAGCATTGTGCGGTCATAAACAAGTTGAACATTGAGGGAGTGGAATCACTTGTGGTTCATGAATGGTACTGCATGATACCATGGAGGCTGCAGGGCCATGTGGGTGCAGTCTATCCCATCCTGCACCTGGAGCATGCCTGCCAAGCGGGAGAAGGTGGCCCTTGTGTTCTGGCTTACCCTGTCCCGGTCAAAGTATATATACATGTGAGCCCTTGCATAAAGGGCCTCTGTTACCTCCCTTATGCATTTGTTTGTGGCTGGCTGGGAAATGCCACACAGATCACTGGTGATGCTCTAAAACGAGCCGCTCAGGTAGAGGTTCAGAGTGGCGCTAACCTTAAGGGCCATGGGCTGTGGGTGTCCGGCCATGTATGACATGGCAAAGTTGGTCCACCATCCCCCGACTAGCTCCGACATCTCCGATGTTAAGGAGGCTGATACTATACCCCGGGCCAGGGCGGAGGTCATCGGGCACCATCGTTGGCCGTGCCTGGGCAGAGGTGGCAGCCGCCATCAGCGAGGTGGCCCAGACTGGAGACCAATGCAGAAAGAAACTGCACAACCTCCTCAGGGCGGCCAGAGTGAGTACCCAGCTCTGTACCCCTTGCACTAATCCACCTACCGCCCCGCATATATCAGAGTGTAGTGTATTATCATAATTGTTAGTTTAATCTAGTCTTAGTTAATCATATTACTAGTCAAAGTATGAAAGTGAAAGAACTCACAGGTATATTATTTTATTACTCAATAAATAATTTGTTATCAATTGGAAGACTTCGACTGTTTATCATCAAGTTAAATACAACTCAGCAAGACTAATGAGTAATATTTATATTACATTTCTGTCATATAACAAGGCCGGCCCCAGCAACCAGCTGCCACCCAGTCGGGTCCCGGGCTCCTGGAACATCCAGTCCCACCCATAGTGAAGGTGCAGGCAGAGGCCCAGGGACTAGAGGAGGAGATGACGGCTGGCTTCCAGCACCAGCAGGAGCAAGTGGAGGAGTCCATCCACCTGCAGGAGCTGGGAATGGTGCCACCCAGGCTGAAACCGCACAGGTGGCGTCCGCGGTGGAGGCAATGGGGGTGACGGTGTTGGACATGGGTCGCCATATGCAACGCCTGGGGCATTCGGTGCAGGCAGGGGCTGTGGCCTAGGGCAGGGCTGCCCACTCACAGGCAACCATGTGATAGAGCCACCTGAAGATTGCATTGGGACTTCTCAGCGTGGACCAATCCCAGCAGGCCATTGCTAAGAGCATTGGTGGCATTGCCCAGGAGATGGCCCATTCACAGCAAGCCATTGATTACCCCCTGGACCCAGGGCTTCCCAGCAATGGCAGCAAACCCCGCTGCCCGGGCATCCTTGTGGGTGCAGTCCACAAAGTACTGGATGTACCGGTCTGCCAGGGCATACAGGGCGTCCGTAACAGCGCGGATGCACCTGTGCGCCAATGTCTTGGAAATCCCAGACAGGTCCCCACTCAGCAACTGGAAAGACCCCATCACATAGAGTTTGAGGGCGACCGTCACCTTGATGGCCACTGGTAGCGGGTGTCCTCCCCCATTCCCATGCAGTGCCAGGTGTGCCATTATGTGGCAGATGTGTCTGACAGTCTCCCAGCTCATCCGCAGTCTCCTCCTGCATCCCCGGTACGGGAGATCCTCAAAGTCATGCCTTCGTGGTATAAACGTGGTCTCATCTGGCGCCTCCTTGGCACCACCTCGTCGTCCTCCTCCTCCTCGTCCTGCAGGACGGCCCTCTAGCCTGCCCCTCTGCAGCCCGTTTCTCTGCTGTAACCTCGCCACCTCTCTGAGCCACCCCTGCTCCACAGAGCTACATGCAGGTCAGTGGCTGCTGCCAAGGTGGCCAACATCACAGGTTAACGTCCAAACATAATTATTTGCAGGGGATGAGGGGGTAAACATGTCATCATGGCGCATACACCCATGCACAACCAGGTACCATGGGCTACACCGTGGCTCCGGTTGTCACCGCGTGCCCCAGCCACTCATGTCCCCCCACCTCCGCACCCCGGCCCGTGGGTCCCCCGGTCCTGGTGCCTGTCCCTCCCGCCAGGGCCACCGTTTCGTTGCACTGCCCTCACTGGGGGTTGCCGTCGGTATTGCCCTGGGTGGTCCCACGGTGGGAGTCGCCGGTTGAGTAGCGTGGCCAGGGAGGAGGGGGCATCACCCACCCATAAGGCCATTTTCTATGCGTCCACCCAGGGTCCGGGGTGGGCGGCCAGCTAGATGGCCGCCATGATGGCACTCGGTGCATGGGCACTGCCCTGTCCTGTCATGGGATTCCCAGCTGCTCGGTCTGTCCCCCCACCTTTCCCCTCCCCTCCCACTGCCCTGGTAGGGCAACCCCACCACTGCAGAAAGCACGGCCGCTGTCCGATCCGGGAGCCCGCTGTCCCTCCACGCTACCTCCCGCCTCCTCTCGCAGCCGCCTCAGCCAGCACCACGGTGTCACAATTTTTAAAAGGTGGTTAGAAACATGCCATCGGAAAATCGGCCCATCCAGGCCGCAGAATCGCTGAGGTACCGGAGAATCGGTGATCAGGGCAGATAATGAAATGCATACTGTGCTTCCAGGCCGCATGGCGGATGCCGCGATTCCATCGGGTTGGGGGGTCCGGAGAATGCCGAATCGACGCGAAACCAGCGTCAAGCCCAATTTCGGCATCGGAGCCGATTCTCTGGCCGATCGCATTTCGCGATTTTGGCGTCACCGCACAGAGAATCCAGCCACCTCTTCCCTGAACAGATCAAGCTGTTTAAAACTATATGTATAAATTAAACTTACAATTTTGCCGTGCACGTTTACGATCTCTCAATTGGATGCACTTATTTTTAATTCCAGCAGTCAACTTTAAAACACTTCTCTTATCTGTCTCATGTAAATTCCTAATCAAGCTGCTTCCCTCTGTTAATTACCATTTCAACCACTTGCTTTCATACCTCCTTTTATTGATGTTTTGACCTTTGCATTCTCACTGTCTCCAAATTAATTAAACCAGCCACACCCATACTCACACACACAGGCTTATTTCCCAGTATATGACAATGACGTTGCAAAAATATTAAGAACTGTCATTTTTCTCACACCATACATTTTGATCAACAACATTCACAGTTTTCAGCTATTCGCCTTTCCAAGTGTTTGGTGCTTCTTCATCTTGACCAGTCAGAGACCATGGGCTGGATTCTCCGATTCTGCAGCTATGTCCGCAGGATCGATCTGGTCTTATGACCAGAAAGTCAGCAGCATCCCCCCCCCCCCCCCCCCGGCCCCACCAATCCTCCGCCCAGTGGGGTGTGAGCAGCCGTGCAGTGTAAAGCACCCGGCTTTACTTGCAGATACGGCCGTAGAATGACCGGGTTGGTACCTGTATATGCGCACACTGGCAGCCTGCAGCGGCCACGCCGTACATCATGGCGCCTGACCCGCGCGGACCCGCCAGCCAAAAACTGCCCCATTTAGCCAGCCTCGTCACCTTGGACCACCCCCCATCAGTGCCCCCAGCCCCCACCAAAGTCCCCCCTGCCAGCAGAACGGCTCCCCCCCCCCCCCCCCCGCCGACTGTGGCAGCCCTGGATTGAAACCACAGCGCCACACGAGGTCCCCGAACGGTGTGAGCACATGCGAGCAACGCCATTGGGGATTCGGCCTATCGGGGGCAGAGCATCGGGGAAGGGCCTCAGGTGACGCCGTAAGGCCGCCCATACGGCGTGCGGTGTACTCCCCGCGTACGTCATTTTTGAGGGACCGGAGCATCGCAAAAACGGCACCACCTCCAATTCTGGCGTAAACGCGGATTCTCCGGCCGATCGCTGAACGCGATTTCAGCATCGCCAATCGGGGAATCTCACCCCATGTGTCCATTCTGGTCCTTCTTCTTTCTATTCCTACTCCTGCTTCCTATGTTTCTACTCTCCATGCTATTTACTCAAATACTTTTCATTTTCATTTTCAGTAGCACCGAACCATATATAAATTCTTTTTGGATACTAAAATACCTGGTTGGGATTCTCCATTGGCTAATAACGCAATTGGGTGAAGAATTAGTTCCAATGCCAAAATCGTGGCAGGTGCCGATTTGATACAATTCTTCGTCACCACGACAGCAGCGTCAAGGCGGTCTGGAATGCACGCACAGTAAACACTATTTGCATATCATTAGCGGGCCTGACCGCTTATTCTCCGGGTTCGTCGCGATTCTCGGCCTCTGATGCTTTTTAAAAAGGGAGCGAGTGGAGGTGGGACACAGAGAGACGTGTCTACGGGCCCTGGGGCCGGACACTGGTCGGGCTGGCAGGGGTGGGGGATGGGGGGGGGAAGTCCCTGTCAGGGCCAGGGGGGCGGTGACAAGGAAACAGACCATGTGGCCGGGGTGACCCCCACAGGCCTTGGGCGGTGTCCAGGTACAGACAGCCTTGCCGCGGCCTACAAGGCAGCCATCTTGCTGCACACCGCTCTGACCACCCAACTTGGCCTCTGGTTCTGCAGAGTGACACCTGCCGTATGGGTGCCCCCCCAACCACCGCTCCCCACTCTCAGCCATAACTCCTTACCCGGCTGCCACTGGCCGATGGGCATCAGGTGGCCCACTCAAGGTCAACACCCACTGTAGCCCCTACAGGGGTGCCAGGCAGGGGCCTTGGAGCATACCGCTGGCAAGGGCAGCACCAGTCAACAGTACCCCTGGCATCAGGGACAGGCATCAGGGCCAGAGTCCCCCACGGTGCCGGGCCCTGCCGGGACCAGGGATGCGGACATGGGGGTGGGGTGGGGGGCGGGGGGGTGTGGACACATGGGGCCACCATGTAGCCCGGTAGACCTGGTTGGGCACGGGGGTATGCACCATGCTAACATGGCGGCCTTTCACCCCCTGTAGCAATGGATATTGTAATTGAACAATGGTGGCGTTCCTGTTAATCGCTGCAGCCCTGGGGGATGCCCTGCGGCTCTACGAGCTTGTGCTGCTTGAGGAGGAGGAGGCTGCAGCAACGGAGTGTGCAGCAGTTTACCATGCAGCACCGGAGCGTGCCGCACAGGGACAGGAGGCAGCCGCCAAGCCTGGAAAGATGGCCGCCCAACAGGCCAAGGAGGTGGAGTAGGTGCAAAGGAAGTGCCGCATGGGGCCTCGCGTGTATCGGTAGCACCTTTCATTCGAGGACCTACCCGATCGGGCAGTCTATCGAAGGCTCCAGTGAGCTGGGAGACATACGACATATCTGCCAGATCATGGCACACCTGGCACCGCAGGGGCATGGGTGAGGACACCCGTTCCCGGTGGCCGTCAAGGTACCTTCCAGGCACCAAGTGGGGACCTGTCCGGGGTCTCACAGACCTCGGTGCTCAGGTGCATCTGCACCTTCATGGAGGCCAGAGCTGCCCAGTTGGCCCAATACATCCATTTAAATGTGGACCGAGCCCACCAGGATGCTAGGGTAGCAGGATTCGCTGCCATTGGCGACATGCCCAGGGTGCAGGGGGTGATCGACGTGATGCATATCGCCCTACGAGCACCTGCAGATGAAATGAAATGAAATGAAATGAAAATGAAATGAAAATCGCTTATTGTCACGAGTAGGCTTCAATGAAGTTACTGTGAAAAGCCCCTAGTTGCCACATTCCGGCGCCTGTCCGGGGAGGCTGGTACGGGAATCGAACCGTGCTGCTGGCCTGCTTGGTCTGCTTTAAAAAACAGCGATTTAGCCTGGTGAGCTAAACCAGCCCCTATGACAGGCCATTTGACGATTCCTGCCATATTCGAGACATCCCTCCAGCTGGGGGGTTGGCTTCTGGGTGACAGGGGTTATCCACTGCACCGAGGTTGATAACGCCGATCCAGAGGCCATGGACCGACGTGGAGACCCGCTACAATGATGCTATGCCGTGACCAGGAGTATGATCGAGCTGTGCTTTGGCCTCCTGAAGATGCAGTTCAGGTACCTGGACCGCTCTGGAGGGGCCCTCCAGTATGATGCTGCATCCTCTACAACATCGCACAGCAGAGGGGCAACGTGTTGGAGGAGGGGGATGAACACCAGTCCTCATCCGACGAGGAGGATGCGAGAGAGGGCAAGGATGGGCAGGATATGGGGCTCAGGCAGCCATGGGAGGCCGCACAATGTGTCCACCAGGGCCAACGTGCACTGGACGCTCTGAATGCCTCCAGATTCGCTGACTGCGTGGGGGGGGGGGGGGGGGGGGGGGAGGGGGGGAATCTAGCCAGGGGCATGGGCACTGCATCCCACTATCACCCACCCCCACATCCCCTCCCCCAGACACCCCCTTGCCAGCAATTATCTTCATGATACAAACCTGCCGCATTACAGGGTGTAGGCCCTGAGTTGACAGTAACACCAAGTCTGGTTCATGGGATGCAAGATGATGACAACCCGCTCTGTGATTAGCTCTGGTGCTCTGCATCGTATGGCAACGTCTGACTTCGGAGGGATGTGGAGGGTGAGGAGCCCAATCCATCCACCAAATCTACCCATTCCCCTCCTCCACCTCCTCTCTGGTCAGCGCATACCAGCCCACAAAGAGCACCGAGGCAGGTTGAAACAGTGTGAACAGGCCCCTGTCAATGAACTTGCCCTGCCCCCATGCAAACTTAACTGGTGTCTAATTTTCTGGCCTTACGGGCCCTAATGCTACGTCTCGGTGGATCCCAGATGGAACATCAGGAGTGAAGGCGGCCTGCTGTGATTCCTGCCCTGCGACATTGGTCCCTGCTGGCGGCCTTCTTCTGGGGCGACCAGGCCTTGGATGGCCCCTGGCTGCTGCTCGGGTGTCCCAGGTGGCATGGTGCTGCCCTGCTCTGGCCGCTTCCCACCAGATGCGCCAGAGATGGGGGAGGGGGTTCCTGCAATGTTCCGGCACTTCCTCCGCACAAATAGGCGTGGACCCAATCACCTCCCTCTCCCTCGGGGTGCCCAATGGCCCCCGGGCTACTCCATGAACAGGGGAGCTATCCCCTGAGGCTCCCCCATTGCCTGGCACTGACAGTCCTCAAGGCCTGTTCGTGTCTTGACCATGGTTTGCATGCTCCTTGCCATGGAGCATAGGGAGTGGACTATCACCATCTGGGACTGCGCCACATTACCCATTGACTGTGCCACCACCTTCTGGATCTATGTCACATCAGCCAGTGACTGCGCCATCTCCCTTTGGGACTGGGCCACCTCGCGCTGTGTCTGCGCCATGCGTGCCAGCTCCTGGGCAATGCCGCTGATATTCTCAGCCATGGCCTCGCCCAGGTGCGCAACTGGAATTTCCAGGTGGCTCTGACACATGGCTGCCTGTGAGGCAGCAACCCTGTCCTGGGCATCGGCCAGCGCCTGCATAGCATGCCCCAGGTCTTGGACATCCTGATCCATAGCCGCAACCCTCACCCCCAGTGCCTCCACCGCGGAGGCCACCCATGCAGTGTTGTCCTGGGTGGCATGCATGGTCGGCACCAACCCCTGCTACTGCACATGGTTGGACACCTCCACCTATGCCTGCAGGTACTGAATGCTCGCCGACAATCCCTCATGTAATCCCTAGCTCTGCAACTGCATCTCCACAATCACTGGGACTGTCCATTCCAGATGCCAAGATCCATCAGGACTGCAGCTCGTCCCTGGGGTCGGTCTGCCCTCTGATCATCCGCCCTCTGGGGAGTTCCTACCTCCACCTGATGTACCGGATCAGCTGTGTGATGCCCACCAGATAGTGCCCCAGGAGCCTCTTCACTAAAGTGCCCAACCAAGGTGAGTGTCTCTGGAATGGTGGAGGGTTTTGGAGTCAGCTGTGACGGGGAATCAGTGTCATCCTCGGACCCGAGCTCTGGGGTGTCCTGTCTCTCGGGTCGAGGGCTGCCATGCATGCTGCTCTCCCCGTCACTGCTCGGCTCACAGGGGGGCTCCGGCTGTGGCACTGGCTTGGGGCAGGGGATGCCAGATGGACCCACCCCATCACCAGCAAGTACTGCAAGACAAAAGACAAGATGCATGATTAGACCACGGGACACGGGGAGAGTGGGGGTGCAGGTGGTGCGGGGGTGAGGGTGGCGTGAGGATGAGGGTGGTGTGTGGCTGAGGGTAACTTGTGGGACTGAGGGTGGAGCTGAGAATGAGGGTGGTTTGTGGTTGGTCTGAGGGTGAGAGGGGGGGTGAGGGCAGGGGTGGTGTGAGGTGAGGGTAGTATGGGGTTGGGGGTGGCAACTCACAGGGTCTCACTTCCGTGCTTGAGGCCGACCTCCACCCGGGTGACCTCCCTTTCCTCCGGGCCGCCAACCACGTCCTCTGCTCTGCCACAGTGAGGGACCGCAGGTCCAGCGGGTCCCCTCCAGTTTTCTCCCACTTCCTGTGGTTAAGGGCGGCCTTCTCCTGGGGGGAAACAGAAATTGACAGTGGTAGACAGTGCGACACATGCAGCCCAGGGGGTGGGTGGCTGGTGGCCTCAGTAGCAGGACACCCGGCCATGGCGACCGGTATGGGTGCCGCCATGTCATGCAGGGTGGGGGTTCGGCCGCCCTCCTTGTTGGGGGTGGGGGTCAGGTTAGAGGTGTGTGGGACATGGATAAGTGGCAGGGGCATAGTATTGCCTATTCCCCCTGGACACCTTGAGGAGGTTGTGCCATTTTTTACAGCATTGCTGGCCGGTCGTACAGTGTTGCTCACGGCGCTTCCAGCTTCTGCCACCTGCGCCCAGGCTCGGCAAATGGCAGTAGCTGGCAGCCTGCTTCCAAGGCTGGGGTATGGGGTCAGCCACCTCTCCTCCACCGTGTCCAGGAGGGTCTCCAGCTCGGCATCAGTGAATCTTGCCGCCGCTCTCCTCGCTGCCAACTTGCTGGTTGGGATGGTGTGTGTGGGGAGTGAACTGTGTATATACGGCTGCAGCTTGTCAGCCACTTGAGGGTCACTCTCGGGCCCGGTGAATCTGGGACCATTTCTCATTGGAATCAATTGTGTTCCGCATGGTGCTGGTGCTAGCTCCTTAATGGAAGCTGAATCAGTTCAGTAGCGGCGCCAGTTTCGCTGTCGTGGAACTCCGCGAATCCTCCGCTAGCGTCAACACTTAGTCTCAGGAACGGAGAATTCCACTGCTGAGCTTAAAACTACAAAGAAGAAACAAAGGATTTTGTGTTTCACAAGTAAAAAGGTGCTGTTAATTAAAACTGGTTCCAAAAGTTGGATCTGTTTTACCTTTCAAAACCTCGTATGCTTTTGTTTAGTCATTCATGGGATGTGGGTATCGCTGGCTCAGCAAGCATTTATTGCCCATGCCTAATTGCCCTTGAGAAGATGGGATGAGTTGCCTTACTGAATAGTTGCAGTCCATGTGGTGTAAAGGAGGGAATTACAGGATTTTGTCTCAACGATAGTGAAGGAACAGTGATATATTTCCAAATCAAGATAGTGAGTGGCTTGGTGGATAACCTCCAGGTGTTGATGGTCCCATGTATCTGCTGCCCTGGACAGTCGAGAGCATTCCCACACACTCTTGACTTGTGCCAGGTAGATTTAGGGAGTCAGGGGGTGAGTTATTCTTCGTGGAATTCCAAGCTATTCACCTGTTCTTGTAGCCATAGTATTTACATGGCTAGTCCTGTTCAGTTTCCGGTCAATGGTGATCCCAAGGAAGGAGATAATGGGGAAATTCCGAGATGGTATTGCCACTGAATGCCAAGGGGCGATGGGTCAATAGTTCAATAGCGCTGCTGAAGACCCTTTCCATCACTTTACTGATGGTCGAGAGTAGACTGGTGGCGTGGGAATAACCCAGTTTGGATTTGTCCTGTTTTTTGTGTTGCATGATATACCTGGGAAATTCTCCACATTATCGGGTGGATGCCTGTGCTGTAGCTGTACTGGAAGCGCACGGCCAGGACTGTGGCAAGTTCTGGAGCACAAGCCTTCTGTACTAATGCTGGGATATTGTCAGGGCCCATAGCCTTCGCAGTATCCACTGCCTTCAGCCAATGGGAAAATGAAATCACACTGGATTTGTGTGTTCTGATTAAATTGGTAGGTGGATATAACTTGCCCGATTTAGTCAATGAAGCCTTGAAAAATGCCGCAATTTCCTGCTTCTGAGTGCAACATTCATCAGAAAGGCTTCCTAATAAATTACAACTGCGCTGGGACTCACTTCATCACCAGCAATTCTGGACATGAACAGTAGCTGCTCCTGTCGTGCGCACGGAGCAAGCGACAGGAAGGACCCCACTTTTCCCGCATTGTACTGCAGCAGTCCTGACTAGAACATCAACGCAAATGTCAGTTTGTTGAGTGGGTATTAGTGGAAAACTGGTTCCATTGACGAGGAATTAGAAATCTTTGTATCTATGCAGCTCAAGGAGAACAAGCTAGATTGATTAAAGGAAAGCACTTGCCCAGAGCAAACATTCTGACATGACATATTTGTTTTTAAAGCAATTTTACACAGTTGATTTTTCCAGTACAAAAACTATGATGGTTAAAGATACATACTTAATGATTGTCATTGAATGACAGGTTAATTTCATCGTTTTTGAGACCCATGAACAAATATTCCAAACAGGTTTTTAATTAAATGCTTCTTTCATTAGCGCTCTTGCTGTCTTTTACAGTTATTGCAGTAAATTATAGGTGCCTTAAGCACAGATGAAGCAGCAAGCATTTATTGTATGCAGGTATTGTTCTTTCCCCAGTGGGATAAGGCAAGCTATTAGATATTAGCATTCAGAATGAAAGAAAATACCTGGAGAGCCATCACCTCTGTAACCGGAACTAACCACAATATATTGACTAAATTTGTGCTGCAGTTTTCTTGGAAATTAAATGGTCTTCTCGTTATAATTACATTGTCGTAAAGGCATTTTTAATATCTGAGCATTCAGTGGAGACCTTATGAACATGCTGTGAAAGATTGTAATTGCCTTACTTTGTATTCTGGGGAAAAAAATGTAGCACATTCAATCTAGGAACAGAAAAAAGTAATAAGGAGCATGTTCTTTGTAGAATTCTACGTTATCATGTATTGCTTGCGAAATAAATGGTTAGTTTAACATACATTTTAGCTGACAGATTCTTCGCATTGCACCCAATACCTAAATGTTTGGCTGAGACGACAGCAACAAAAGTTGTTAGTTCTATATTAAATATTTAAGTGACTGCAAAAATCACACCAAGATGTGTAATAGCAAGAGAGGTGCTTCATAATTGGGAAATAAGGAGTGATAACTGCGTTTAGCACATCTCCTTCAACGGCCCGTGCAATATTGTTCAGGACTTTAACACTCACTTCCAGTCCCAAAAGACAGGCTGAATGGTCAACTTCTCCTTGATGGTGGTGAATGAAAGCTAAGCTTTAATGAGTGCGAAAGATCCCATCATTCATGTGCTGCAGGTACAGGCCATCAGTCAACATGCTGTAGGCACAAATGAACGATGCGCGTTTGCATGATCGAAAGAACTGTCGTAAGTCACCATTACTAATGGGATATTCCATTTCTCCTAAAGTGGAGTGACAAATAATTGTTGTACGAACAGAATTTAAACTTGCACAGCACCCTGTTCGATGCCTGTACACACCAGGTCGCACCGTGCTTCACTGACCTTTAGAGAACTGAATGTAATTAATAAAATGTTGGGCTCACCACTTCCTGCTCTTTCATTTAATATTGGCGCGCGTGTATGTACATTTTCCACACGGTCAGTTTGCTTTTATAACTTTTTTTTTTATAAATTTAGATTACCCAATTATTTTTTCTATTAAGGAGCAATTTAGCGTGGCCAATCCACCTACTCTGCACATTTTTGGGTTGTGGGGGCGAAACCCACGCAGACACGGGGAGAATGTGCAAACTCCACACGGACGTCAGTTTGCTTTAGTTGGAATCGTAGGAGATCCTTGAGGCTGACACATGATAATGATCGGAATTATTGAGCCAACAACCAGAGAGCAATTAAGTCACTAATATCTTAATCTTGTCATTAATTTTAACAAACAGAAAGTAGGCATGATAAATAAGTAAGTAGGATTCTTAGAAAATGCTGACAGATTTTTCTGGCTTGGCTTTAACAACGCCAGCTGACATTGCAATGACATAAATTGATTGTCCAGTAGCAAAGCCTGGGCAAGTATCCTGTCCCGGTAAGAGTGCACATCCTTCATACCTCAGCAGATTTCCCAGGGCAAGGGGACCAACAGCATACCGCTGAAACGTGACATGGACATTTAACAATGCCAAGGAGGTGAAAAAAAGACAGAGGTGATAAGGTCAATTCCATCCATTCCCAATAATTTTTCTCTGTGACCATTTAATAATAATAATAATCTTTATTATCACAAGTAGGCTTACATTAACACTGCAAAGAAGTTACTGTGAAAAGCCCCGAGTCGCCACATTCCGGCACCCATTTGGGTACACAGAGGGAGAATTCAGAATGTCCAATTCACCTAACAGCACGTCTTTTGGGACTTGTGGGAGAAAACCCGAGCACCGGAGGAAAGCCACGCAGACACGGGGGGAACGTGCAGACTCAACACAGACATTGACCCAAGCCGGAAATCGAACCTGGGACCCTGAAGCTGTGAAGCAACAGTGCTACCCACTGTGCTATCGTGCTTCCCATTTAGATTCTGTTAAGCCTTTATGACAATTGTTGTAAATTATTTATTTACCATGAATGGTGCAGGAAAGGTGCCGTAGAAAAATAGGAGCAGGAGGAGGCCATTCGGCCCTGTTGCTCGTTCTGCTTAACACTTGATTTGGCTCTGTTTCGTTACTTAGCTTTGGAGTCGCCAGGTATCGTTAAGATACCGCCACAAGTTTCAAGGTCAAGTTTAAAGCAATAAAACCATACACCAATTAGTAAGTTCAAACAAATGAGTTTATTATAATACAATTATAAACTACTCATGCACACGCTAAGATGACTAAACTATTCCTACCACTAAATAGACCAATACTTATAGACATAGAACAGTACAGCACAGAATAGGCCCTTCGGCCCTCGATGTTGTGCCGAGCCATGATCACCCTACTCAAACCCACGTATCCACCCTATACCCGTAACCCAAAAACCCCACCCTTAACCTTACTTTTTAGGACACTACGGGCAATTTAGCATGGCCAATCCACCTAACCCGCACATCTTTGGACTGTGGGAGGAAACCGGAGCACCCGGAGGAAACCCACGCACACACGGGGAGGACGTGCAGACTCTGCACAGACAGTGACCCAGCCGGGAATCGAACCTGGGACCCTGGAGCTGTGAAGCATTTATGCTAACCACCATGCTACCGTGCTGCCCCACTGAATAAGGAACAGCCGGATCAGGGGGACAATGGCCTCTTGCTCTGCACTGGGTCCGCAGACTTCAGGTTGGTACGGGTTAAAAGGGGTCAGGGGTGTCTATCTCTGGTAGCGATCGTTGTGAGACACTTACTTGCTGGCGGCTGCTGTCCGAATTTCTCCTCTCTCTCGGTCAAGGTCTTCTTCGGTAAAGGCTGGTCGAGAAGGCTGGTCAAGAGAGAAGGGCTGGTCAAGAAGAACAAACTGAGTTTGGGGCCTGTCTTTTATAGGTCCCAGGGCTTCACGCCCTTTTGGGCGGACCCTCTATCTGCTGGGGATTGATTGGGTCTCTTCCCAATCGATTTGTTTGAATCCCCCCAATACTGAGGCTGTCCCTTGGCTACTGGGCGGGCCTTCAGGTGCTTTGTCTTCGAACCCCGCTGGCGCCGGGGTGTCTGGCTTCCCATACAATGTTGCAATCACTTCCCTATTTTTGTCCTTTGTCCCTAGGATCGTTCCATTACTATGCTAACTGTCCCGGAGATTGCCTCATTAGTATGCAGAATGTTCGTTTCGGTGCTGTCTGCTCTCTTAGCAGCCAGAATACACAGTGGCTTGTTGCAGCCTGCCTGTGCTGCAAACTTTGTCCATTTTACCCTGCAAGCTTTGCGTTCCTCCATTTTGTATTGAGGGAATGGCCAACTTCGGTGGCTACAGCCCTTCGAGCTGCTCCACCATTTGTTTTGATTGTCATTGGCTATCCAACTCAACAGCCTAATCCTGTCTTCCCCATACTCTTTGATCCCCTTTGCCCTAAGTGCTATATCTGACTGCTTCTTGAAAACATACCATGTTTTGGCCTTAACTACTTCCTGTGCTAACGAATTCCACAGGCTCACTGCTCCCTCGGTGAAGAAATTTCACCTTATCTCTGTCCTAAATGATCTACCCCATATCCTCAGACCGTGGACACCCCGCCATCGAGAACATCCTCCTTGCCCCTGTCAAGTCTTGTTAGAGTTTTATAGGTATCTATGACATCCCCCTCCCCCCCCCCCCCCCCCCCCGCCCCCCACCCTATGGGAACTCCCCTATTTGTGATACTTGAAAAAACAGGAACAACAAAAGCCAAGGATAGCCTGGCTGTGTAAGACGACCCATCTACTGGAATCCACACACCTGGAGGGGAAATTTTACAGAACCCCCCATTGGGGCATCTTTGAGGCTGGGAGTCCATGTAAAACAGAATGGTTGGCGAGCACTGCTTTTCTGCCCACCCCTGAGATGACCCCATCCTTGGACTTACTGGGGCCCTTAATTGGCTAATTAAGGTCCTAATTTCACTTCTGCTACCGTAATGCGATGGGCAGTGGAAAGCAGAGGAAAGAGGTTTGACCGACACTCCACCCTCCACCTTAAATATTTCGCCATCACCAGCAAACCTTGGTTATAGTGTGTCTGATCTGCAGCACCTCACAAAGGTTTTTTCGACAGCATCTTCGGAACCCATGTACTCTTATTGTCCAGGTAAGTTAGGGTAACAGACACATGGGAGCACCACAAACAGAAAATTTCGGCTTGAAGTCGCACATAGTCCTGATTTAAGAAACATACCATCATCATTCCTTCATTGTTGCTGAGTCAAAATCCTGGAGTTCAAAACCTAACAGCGCTGTGGCTGTAGCTACAGCACGTGGACTGCAGTGGTTCAATAAGCTGCATGGCCAGCTTCTCAAGCAATTCATTTTGGGCAATCAACGTGGGCCCCCACACCCCATGAACAAGTAATAATGAAAACCTTTTCCTTTTTCTCTCCGGTACATAATGTGTATTTGTGTATGGTCTTTTTTTGTGATGGGGAGAGCCTGTTAGCCAGGGGTGAGGAATGCAGACTTCTCCGCGGTAGTGATATCAGACCATGCTCCGTACCTGGTGGATGTGGTATTGGAGATGGGGTCAGTCCAGTGGCCGGCGTGGATTTTCGATGTGGCGTTGTTAGCAGATCTGGGATTTTGTGTGAAAATGGCCCGGGTGATTGATGAATACATGGGGTTCACTAAGAATGGAGAAATGTCACTTTCAGTACTGTGGGAGACTTTGAAGGCGGTGGTGCGAGTGGAGACGAGAGAGGAATACCAATTCTTGGTGGATGAAATTCTGGGGGTAGATGGTCGGCATTCAAGGGGCCAGCGCCAGAGCTTTTGGCTGGTAGGAAGAGGTTGCAGATGCAATTTGACTTACTTTCCACTGATAAGATGGCATGGCAGTTACAGTGCTTGAGGGGGCTAGTATACCTTTACGGAGGGAAGACCAGCCGCCTTTTTGCTGGTCGGGTGAGGCAGCAAGCGATCTCTGGGGAGATAGTACAGATTTGAGAATTGGAAGACGGGTTAGTGTCGGTGCCAAACAAAATCTATGGGGCATTTGAGGTCCTTTACAAGAAGCTTTATAGGTCAGAACCGCCGGTCAACGAGTTGAATATGTGGAGATTTCTGGAGGAGTTGGATTGTCCGAAGGAAGGAGGATCGGGAAGGCACGCAAGTGGCATTGCGGGTGGAGGAGGTCAGAACAGTAGTAAGGCGGATGCCAATGGGGAAACCATTCCAGTGGAATTTTATTTAAAATATTGCTAATCGATTGGTGCCAGTGTTGGTTCGAGAGTTCGGTTGTGCAGGAGTCACTTTCAGAGACAATGATGCAAGCGTCCATCTTGCTCTTGCTAAAAAAGGATAAAGATCCGGTAGAGTATGGGTCATACCACCCAATTTCATTATTAAATGTAGATGTCAAGATCCTTGCAAAGGTGCTTGTGCTTAGGTTAGAGGGGTGTCTCCCACTGGTCATTGTGGAAGACCAGACAGAGTTTGTGAAGACGAGGCACTTGTCATCTAATGTGAGACGGCTATTGAATGTGATATTGTCTCCAGTGGAGGGGAGGGAGCAGGAGGTAATTTTGGCATTGGATGCAGGAAAAGCTCTTGATATGGTAGAATGGGAATATTTGTTTGCACTATTGAAGAGGTTTGGGATGAGGCCTTCATTCGTGAAGGGGTTGGTGACCAAATAAGGCAACTAAGGCTAGCGTTCACACAAGCAACACAAGCTTGAGATATTTTCAATTGCACAGGGGAATGAAGCAGGGGTGCCTAAGTCCCCCCTCTTGTTTTCATTGGCAAATGAGCCGTTAGCCATTGCCCTGAGGTCGCTTGGTAGGTGGAGGGGGATAGTAAGGGGAGGGGCGGCGTGGAGCATAGGGTGTCCCTGTACACTGATGATCGTCCTTTATATGTAACTGACCCGATCCCGACAATGGGTGATATCATGACACTTCTGAAGCCATTTGAGGCTTTTCCGGGCTCTATGTCACACGGTAGCACAATGGTTAGCACTGTTGCTTCAGGGTGCCAGGGACCCGGGTTCAATTCCCGGCTTGGGTCAGTGTCTGTGCAGAGTCTGCATGTTTTCCCTATGTCTGCGTGGGTTTCCTCCGGGTGTTCCGGTTTCCTCCCACATGTCCCGAAAGTCTTGTTAGTTGAATTGGACATTGTGATGTCTCCCTCAGTAGCCAAACAGGCGCCGGAGTGTGGCAACTAGCGGATTTTCACAGGAACTTCACTCCACTGTTAATGAAAGCCTACTTGGAACAATCATAAAGATTATTATTATTAAATTAAACTGGAAGAAAAGTGAGTTTTTCCCATTTACCCAACCAGGGAGAGAGGTCAACTTATGGGTGTTACCATTTTGTCTGACGGGCTCCCATTTCTGGTACTAAGGGTTTCAGGTGGTCTGGGATGGGGCCGGTTTCTGAAATTGAATTTCACGAGTCTGATAAGCAGGGTTAAAGTGGATTTGCAGAGTGGGGACAAACTCCCTTTCTCCTTGGCTGGCAGAATCCAATCGGTGAAAATGAATGTCTTGATGCGTTTTCTGTTCTTATTTCAGTGCTTGAGGTGTTTCTACCCAAATCCTTTGTTCGGGAAATGGAGAGAATGATTGCGATGTCTATTTGGGCAGGAAAACTAGCCCAGATCCGGAAGACGGTGCTCCAGGGGAACAAGCAGTCGGGAGGCCTGTCGCTACCACATTTTCTGTACTATTATTGCCGGCAAAAACTGGGAATGTGCCGAAATAGTGTGAGGATTCAGAAACAGTGTGGGTACAGATGGAGTCAGGCTCGTGTTAAGGATCAGGGCTACAGGCGTTGGTGACAGCTACCTTACCCTTTTCTCCAGGGAAGTATTTTGGGAATGCAGCGGTAGCCTCCACATTGAAGATATGAAGACAACACTCTAAACTGGGGGTGGTGTCAAAACTGGTGCCGGTGTGTACAAACCATAGGGTCGAGCCAGCGAGGCTCAATGGTAGATTCCATGGATGGGAGAAGAAGGGGGTTGCTGTGATGGAGGGTTTGTTTGTGGAGGGCCAATTTGAGCGCTTTGAGGAGTTGGTGGTGAAATTTGGGCTTTCACGAGTGGACAGATTTAAATATTTGCGGGTGCATGACCGCGAAAAAGATTTTCCCGCCTTTTCCGGTGATGCCCTCTTCCTCGTTGTTAGAGGGGGTTGTGTTGTTGGAGGAGATGGAGGAGGGGAGATCGTCGAGGGTTCATGGGAAGCTCATAGCAGAGCAGACAGCATCCTTGGTCAGGGTCAAAACCAAGTGGGAAGAGTAACTGGGGTCCGAGCTGGAGGATGAGGTGTTGTGTGAGATTCCGCAAAGGGTGAATGCAACGTTATCATGTAGAAAGTTAGGGCTGATACAGCTGAAAGTAGTGCACAGGGCCCATTTGAACAAATCCAGGATGAGTAGGTTATTTGTTGGAGTGGAGGATGAGAGCGAGCGGTGTGGTAGGGTCTCAGCCAATCATGGACACATGTTCTGGCCATGTGGGGTTTTGGATCTCCTTCTCCAGCACCATGTTGACAAATTATGCTGAAGCTCTGACCCCTAGTGGGCATATTTGGGGTGTCGGACCTGCCGGAGCTGCAGACGGGGGTGGGGGCCGATATTCTGGCCTTCGCTTCCCTGATTGCTCATAGGCGGGTATTGATGGGATGGAGGTCAGCTTCTCCACTCAGTGCCTCAGTATGGCTGGGGGTTTTATGGAATTTTTGAATCTCAATAAAGTTAAGTACACCGTGAGGGGCGCAATTGAGGGGTTCCACAGAAGATGGAGGCCGTTCATTTTGTAATTCGAGGAGTTGGTCACCATTAGCTGTTAGTGGGAGGGAGAAGGGGAGGGGAAGGTTTGTTGCCATTTCTGTTATTGTTTGTGCTATGTATAAATTTGGAAAAATTGAATAAAACTATATTTTTGAAAACGAATGAAAATCTTTGATAGATAATTATTACGACCCCCCCTCCCCCCCCCAAAGGGTTTGAACCTACATTGTATTCGATTCCCCTCCTACACCTTGGAATACGAACTCCCGAGGTGACTGGGGAGCAGAGCTTCCTCCCAATTGGAGGATCGCCCCACGGGAAATAAACCCCAGCCTGGGAGCTAGTCGGGGAAGAGGATCCTGACGGAAACGGGAGAGTGAGAGAGTATTGTATGGTAGAATAAATGTTGTTGTGTCCCGTCCATCTGGCTATGTGTGGAGTCTCTGGGTGGGATTCTCTAATCTCCGACGCTGAAATTGCGTCCGGCAATCGGACGGAGAATCCCCGTTCACGATGAAATGTGGGAGGCGCCGCTTTTGCGATGCTCCTCCCCTTCCAAAGCAGCGTACTCTAGGAGTACGCCGCATGCCATACCGACGGCCTCAGGACGTTACCTGAGACCTACCCCCCGATACTCCACCCCCGACCGGCTGAGTTCCCGATAGCGTGGGTTTCTCGTGCTATTTTTTTTCAGGAACTCGGTGTGGTGGCTGTGGACTCAGTCCAGCACTGCCACAGTCAGGGGGAGAGCCGATCCGCGGGCAGGGGGGACATTGGCAGGGGCTGGGGGGTTGTCTGGGGGTGGCGAGCCTGGCCAAAGGGGCAGCATTATTTGGCAGGCCGGGTCCGCGCATGACCGGTGCCATGTTGCACGGTGCGGCAGCTGCATGCCGCCGCCATCCGCACGCGCGGCCACGGACCCGGCAATTTTCCAGCCGTATCAGCAGCTGGAGCCGGGTGCTCTGTGCTCCGGCATGCTAGCTCCCCACCAGACGGAGGATCGGTGGCAGTTTTGTGCCGATTATTCGGTCGTAAAACGCCACCGTTCCCACGCCGGCGTCAGAACAGAGCCTGAAAATCGGAGAACCCAGCCCCTTGCCTTTGGTCACAACAATAATCTATACAGAGAATGATGTGCAATACATTGCCAAACACAGTCAACATGGTGATATCACTGAAATATATGAAAGCCTAAATATCCATTCCTTGGATATTTCCTCAGAAATCTCAGGATTACGTTATGCTTTTCGTGGTACTGCAGGAAAGAAGGTGGGTTAGGGTAACCGAAAGCCAGGTTAGCCTTTCTGACTGCACCTCTCGTGGTGCCGTCACCATTTCTGGCGGTATTGGCAAAGCTACCTGTCATTGACCGTGGAAATACATTTTCTGAGTGTCTTGGCCATCAGAAAGGAGCTGTGTTACCTGATGTAAGTACAGCTGAAGCTACCACGCAGCATGTGGTCCAACGTGCAGGGTCACTAACAGTCAGATGGGGTCGAAAACTTTAATATACCTGTTTGTAAGCATGCTGCAATGTTTACCTGTGGGCTGGCACGGCTGCTTTCCACAGGCAGAACCCCACCTCACAAATACCACACGCAGTACAGCACCATTTCTGGGCAAAAAGGTTAATTCTTATTAATTTTTAGTTTTTGCCCGCTAAATAGGTTTCTGTTAAAAAGGACTGCTTAAATTAAAAAAAGAATTATAGTCAGAGGGCTTTAGCTGATAACAAGAAAAGGCAGGGACAGTCTTTGCTGATAAGGGATTCAGACAAAGGCAACAAAATGCCTTTGTTAGCTCATGCACCACAGATCAGAACATTTAGGATTGCAAGTCAAGTTCTAGGAGTTATTCGTGTGAATGCTGAAGCCCAGATAATTAGATGATGTAATACTCTCAAATATGTGGCCCTGGATTCTCCATCCCGGAGGCAGTGGGCGGGATTCTCCGTTCTGGCGCCGAAATCGCGTTCGTCGATTAGCCGGAGAATCCGTTTTTACGCCGAAATCGGGGGCAGCGCCGATTTTCGAAAGCTCCGTCCACTCAAAAACGGTGGTATTGCTGAGAACGCCGCACGCCGTCGGGACGCCCTCAGGACGTCACCTAAGGCTCTCCCCCGATGCTCTGCCCCGATGGGCTGACTCCCCGACGGCGTCTGTCGCGTGTCCTCTCAGTTTTCGAGGACCTCACGTGGCAGCTGCGAACACTGTCGGGGGGGGGGGGGGGGGGGGGGGGAGCCATTCTGCTGGCAGGGGTGGCTTCGGCGGGGGCTGGGAGGACTGATGAGGGGTGGTCCAGAGGTGATGAGGGGGGTTACAGGGGGACACTATCTGGCAGGTCGAGTCCGCCCGGGGCCGGCGCCATGTTGTAAGGCGCGGCCGCCGCCGTGTGCGTGCGCAGCCACGGAACCAGCCATTCTCCTTCCATATCTGTGGGTAAAGCTGGGGGATTTACGTGACCCGGCTGCTAGCCCCCCAACCGGGCGGAGCATCGGTGCGGGGGCGGGGCCAATATTTGGTCGGAAAACCAGACTATTCCTCTGGACATAGCCGCAACATCGGAGAATCCAGCCCTAAGTGTTGACGCCGGGTCAGGACTCGTGGGCTTTCACGACAGCAAAGCTGGCGCCGATCCTGGACTGAGTGGTCACTACCTTAGGATTCTTGTAGCTGTCATCCAGAAAAAAAACAAAAGCCCCATGATCTATGAGGAAGCTGTAATTTATTTTTTTAATTAGTTGTCAGGAGCTGCATTTATTGTCCATTTCTAAGTTACCCTGCAAGCGTGGTGGGCCTTCTACTCCACTCAAAGCCATCCAGATGCAATAGATTTACCCACAGCGAATGGTAGGCAGTGAATTCCAGTATATTTGCATTGTAAAAATGAAGATCCACGATAAATAATCCAGGCAGAATGGTGTTGAATTGGTGATCCTAAATATGACTGATTTTTCCTTTTTGATGATAGAAATCACAGGTCCTTTAGGGAAGGAAATTTACCATCCTTACCTGATCGCACCTACATGCGACTCTGGGTGGGGCAACAGCAATGTGGATGTTTCCTAACAGCCCTCTGTAATGGCCTTGCAAGCAGTTGTGGCAATTAGGGATGGGCAACCATGCTGGCTTTGTCAGGATCTCCTACACCCCATGAATTATAGAAAAATAATAGTGAGGAAGATATTGATGAAGCAAAATTGATGAGTTGCGGTAATGCACACTTTCTTTAGTCATAGTATACCAATGGGGAAGGAGTGGAGACTGAGCTCAGATCACTGGGCACCTATCAAGCAAACTGCTCTCTCCCAACCTTCTTGAATGTTGTTGCAATGCTCAGGACAGAAGTGTGATATCAAAATCACCATAGGCCTGAATGGGGTAACCAAAATGACACTCAAAATGCATTGCTATTTCAAAAAAAGGTATCTGTCCGCCATATATAGCACGCCACCACTCGGTATTCCCACATCCAGTTGGTGCAGCAAGCTCCCCATGAGGCAGAACGGGTCCAAGTCATCAAATCGCTCCAGGGCCTCAGCCTGGATGAAGGCGGCCATTTTGTGCGCTTTTCACGGGCTTCGGCGCTTGGACGCACCGAACGAGGCGGCGTCGACGAACATAATCCGCAGGCCTGCCGGATCGCACCACGCCTACACGGTGGCGCAATGAACGCACTGACACAACGGCGTGCGCCAACTGAGGTTCCGCCCACTTAAAGTGGCAGTGTCCCGCCAAGTCCCGACGATGTTTGCAGTGTGGCAAACTTGGCCACTATGCTGCTTTATGCAGATCAACTCAGCCTGCTAGTTTTCATCAATCCAGCCAGCCTCGCAGGGATGTCCGGGCCATTCAGCCCACAGTCAACGAGCCTAAGACCATAAGACCATAAGACATAGGAGTGGAAGTAAGGCCATTCAGCCCATCGAGTCCACTCCGCCATTCAATCATGGCTGATGGGCATTTCAACTCCACCTACCAGCATTCTCCCCGTAGCCCTTAATTCCTCGTGACATCAAGAATTTATCTATCTCTGCCTTGAAGCCATTTAGCGTCCCGGCCTCCACTGCACTCCGCGGCAATGAATTCCACAGGCCCACCACTCTCTGGCTGAAGAAATGTCTCCGCATTTCTGTTCTGAATTTACCCCCTCTAATTCTAAGGCTGTGCCCACGGGTCCTCGTCTCCTCGCCTAACGGAAACAGTTTCTTCGCGTCCACCCTTTCTAAGCCATGTATTATCTTGTAAGTTTCTATTAGTTCTCCCCTTAACCTTCTAAACTCCAATGAATACAATCCCAGGATCCTCAGCCGTTCATCATATGTTAGACCCGCCATTCCAGGGATCATCTGTGTGAATCTCCGCTGGACACGCTCCAGTGCCAGTATGTCCTTCCTGAGATGTGGGGCCCAAAACTGGACACAGTACTCCAAATGGGGCCTAACCAGAGCCTTATAAAGGCTCAGTAGCACATCGCTGCTTTTATATTCCAACCCTCTTGAGATAAATGACAACATTGCATTCGCTTTCTTAATCACGGATTCCACCTGCATGTTTACCTTTAGGGAATCCTCGACAAGCACTCCCAGATCCCTTTGTACTTTGGCTTTATGAATTTTCTCACCGTTTAGAAAGTAGTCTATGCTTGGATTCCTTTTTCCAAAGTGCAGGACCTCACATTTTCTCACGTTGAATTGCATCAGCCATTTCCTGCACCACTCTCCCAAACTGTCTAGATCCTTCTGCAGCCTCCCCACTTCCTCAGCACTACCTGCCTGACCACCGATACTTCGTATCATCGGCAAACTTCGCTCATCATCGGCAAACTTCGCTTATCATCGGCAAACTTCGGAGCCTGTCCCAGACCTGTCCCCCGACTTTGACAGTGATGACCTGCAGGCCTTTCAAGTCGGCATCATAACAAAGCACAGGATGTCTCCAAAGCACAGCACCAAGCCCATTCCGATACACAGCATCGATCCGGATGATGAGTGGTGTGCCACCCTTACGGTCAACCAGAACTCGTCGCCCACCTCAGAGACTGAATTTATGAACTTTGCAAATTTATGGACTCTCTGAGATGTTTCCCTGCCTTGTTTACTCGTTTTCTCTTGGTTTGTACATAGCACTGTTCTTGTTCAATGCGTTGCATACTACTTATCTGCACCAGGCACCTTCCCTTGTATATAGCTTAGTTTTCCTGTACATAGTTCTGTAAATACGTCTTTGCACCACACATGTCGTTAGGAACATTCTTCACGCACTCACACTATTTATTGCCATAGACACAACATTTTTTTAAAAGGGGGGATGTCATAATATAAACCAGTGTATCATGGTGCAGACACACACACTGATGGACATACACTAGGACAAATCAGCATGCACAAACACCGCAGCCAATCACCAGTTAGAACACACTCACTATAAAGACAGAGGGCATCACTCTTCCCGTTCATTCGGGATGCAGCCTCTCAGAAGCACAAGAGCTCATCAGTTACAGTACAGACTCTCACCACGCACTGAGTGATTCGACTGGTTAGGACACGCACAGGTCTCTAGTTAATCTAGCATCGTGTAACCCACAGTAATAGTATGTTTAGCAGTTTATAAGATTTAATAAAATAGTATTGAACTATTTTAAGTGTTGGTGGCCTGTATGTGTTTCACGGATCCAGAGCGCCCAACACATCAGACTCCAGTGACCAGGGCTCCCCGCTGCAGCCGGGGGTGCATGGGCAGGGTGTTTAGGATGGCTGGGGATGTGGGAGTAATGGGTGAATGGAGAATCCCGGGGTGGAAGACACCACTGGTTGTCAGTCTGTCACCCTCTCCAATTCCTTATAGATATTACATGAGGTGGATGATAGCTAAGGCCCCACAGACGCTGCCCTCACGGTGCTGCTGGCAGGCCAGGCATGTGCCACAGAAGACTGCCTCAACAAGGGGACGGTGCGGCACCTGCGCCATGGTCTTGCGGATCTGGCACCAAGTGCAGGAGGCGGATCCCCAATCCCGGTGGCCGTCAAGGTCACCGCAGCCTTGAACCTCTGTGCCTCAGGATCCTTCCAGGGCTCGAACAGGAAATTATGCAACGTTTCACAAGCAACAGCCCTCAAGTGCATCCATCAGGTCAGGGATGCCCTGTTTTCCCAGGCAGCAAACTATATATAAACTTTGACCTGGACCAGGCCCAACAAGATGCCCGGGCAGCAGGATTCTCTACCATCGCCGAGATGCCCCAGGTTCAGGAGGTTATAAATGGCATACATGTCGCTTTGCACACTCCGGGGCATCAAGGAGTGCCCTACATCAACAGGAAGGGGTTCCGCTCCCTCAATGTCCAACTTGTGCAACCACACATGAAGCTCTTGCACTGGCGCGCCACCCGCCAGGGAGTGCGCACACCAACTACATCCTGGGGCAGTCGAATATCCTCCGCCTCTTCGAGGACCACCCCAGGGGAGCCAGTTTGCTCTTGGAGGATAAGAGGTACCCGCTGAGGTTCTGGCTAATGAGGCTAGTACGGGCGCCGGGGACCGATGCGGCGACCAGATACAATGAGGCCCATGGGGCCACCCGGCCTGTCATTGAGCGGTGCATTGGACTGCGCAAAATGTGGTCCTGATGCCTTGACCCCCCTAAAGGGTCATCTGCTGTGCCCTCCACAACCTGGCACTGCAGTGGGGCGAATTGCTGGAGGTAGAGGAGGTAGAACATGAAGCCACCTCGAAGGAGGAGGAGGATGAGGTTGGACCAGGAGGGGAGAAGGATCCGTAGGACCAACTGGAGGATTGGGAACAGGCAGCAGCAGCGAAGGTCCGGCAAGCCCGGAGCACCAGGGGCCATTATCCTGCCCCTCTTCACATAGGATGTGGCTTCATCTATCATCTTACCTCCCCCCCCTTCCCTCCCCCCATCCCCCTGGCACAGCGCCACCATCCTGTTGTACCCTCCCTGAGTCTGTGTGACAACACCCCGGGGTGATGGTACTGTGCCTGCACTGTCAACGGATCACTGTTGATGACAGGGGGTTGATGATAACCCACTGAGAGCTGAGCACTGGTGCTCCACAACTATGCTGGCCTGATTCCTGCCTGTCTGTTGAGTGCTCGTTCACACCCATCACAGGCATGTGGTTTGTCTGGGTGAGGGGAGGGTGGAGAGGGGTGAGAAATCCAGGACCACCATGCCCAAGGGACTGGGGTAGTGCATTGGTGGTTGGCCCACATTGCAGAAGAGAGTGCCGAGTGCCAGAGGCGTCATATTTCTCGAGTGTAACATTTTTTAATGATGTACATATGTGTCTCCAACTGCCCATAGCCCCAGTGGTGCAGCCTCCCTTCCCCACGCCTCCCAGCCTCTTCCCCACCCCTCCTAAACCCTCTCCCCCTCTTCCCCGTTTCTCCCCCCAGTGCCCTCTCAGTCATCTTCAACTTACCGTGCTCTACCGCTGCATCGAGGTGTGTCGCCAGGATGCACATCAGAGGTGGAGGCAGCCTGCTGCTTACCATGTCCCATGGCCTTCGATGCCCTGGTGGGCATGCTCTGGTGGCCCTAGGGTTGGAGGGCTCCAGCACACTTGCCGACAGCACATGCCCCACCGTGCTTTCTGTTCCGGGTGCTGACTACGAGATGGGCCGTTGTCAGGGGCGTGCAACCCAGGGGCGATGGTGGGCACCATCGATACTTCCTAGGGTGGATCTGGGTTGACACCCAATGCCCTCTTCTCTCGGTCGGTGCCCGTAGAGCCCTGGGTGTCACCTCGGGATGGAGGGGCAGTGGGATTGAGCCCCGGCTGCCCCTGCAACATCTGGCTCTGCCAGCCCTAGCGGCTCCCTAATGTTTGCAGCAAGGTGTCGACGCCCTCAGCGATGATCCTAAGTGACTGGGACATGCTGTGGAGCGCACCGCAAAATGCCCACCTGAGACTGGGACATGCTTCGCAGTGCCTCATACAGGTCCACCTGGGACTGGGCCACTCAGCATCTTACTGGGACCAAGCTGGGTCCTGGAATCCAGCAGACCTTCGACTGCTGTCTCACCTGGGTGTTCCTGCCTCCAACATTGACACACATTGTACGCTTGCTACCTTCAAAATCATATTTAACTTTGAACTGGCAGATATGATTTTGCAAAAAACACCGTTGAAGGTGCACTTTTATAAATTGGTGTTGCAAACATTTGCACTATTTATACCGTTCAATATTTGGTGTTACTTTGTGAGCACAAGCTGCTAATAATTCATGTCATTTTCACAGAAATTAAAGTGCAATTTTCACTGAATACTTTTTTTAATAAACATTTTATAGAGGTATTTTTTGGCATTGTAACAGCAGCAATACAAACAATATACATGAGACTATAAACATAGTGCAAATACCACCTCCCTCCCTAACACGTTTCACTGAATACTTTAACCACTAAATATCTCCCTAAGTGGCTGAAGTGTGGTCTGAAGCTGGAAAGCTAGTTTCGGCTACATTTATCACAGAATACCATCCAAAAAGGGATTGAAATCTGTGCAAGGTATGGCTGCCTGGAGGCCAGTTAACTGCTAATTGACACTTAATACGCCTCCCAGTGCTCATTACAGAGGCTGCACAACATTTTCTTGAGTAGTACTTGGCCCAACGCCTTCCATTAACATCAGACAGTTGTTTGGGAGTAAGCACAGAGCTGATGTTAACCTCAGGGGGTGGAACAGTGGTGAAATGGTTAGCGCTGCTGCCTCACAAGGACCCGAGTTCAATTCTGGTCTTGGGTGACTGTGTGGAGTTTACAAGTTCTCCCCGTGTCTGCGTGGGTTTCCTCTGGGAGCTCCACCTTCCACCCACAGTCCAAAGATGTGCAGGTTAGGTAGATTGGCCATGCCTTCGTGTCCAAAGGTTAGGTGGGTTTATGGCACTGGAATGTGGGCCTAGGAAGGATGCTCTTTCAGTGGGTCGGTGCAGAATTGATGAGTTGAATGGCCTTCTTCTGCACAGCGCCGGCCCTAGGGTTGCTGGCGCCCCGGGCAAGCTGAACTTCGGCGCCCTTCGGGGGCGGGGGGGTGGGGGGGTAAGGGGAGACGGGGGCAGGGGGGCGGGGCCGAGGCGGGGGAGGGGGGCGGGCCGGGCCGAGGCGAGGGGGGCGGGCCAGCCCGAGGCGGGGGAGGGCGGGCCCGAGGCGCGGGGGCGGGGCCGAGGGGGGGCGGACGGAGGGGGGGTGCGGCCGGAAGGGGGGGGGGGCGGAGGGGGCCGCCTTGGGGGAGGGCGGCCACCGCACATGCGCTGGTTGGCATGTGCGCATGCGCGGGACCCGAGTCTCTGGCGCCCCCTAGCACATGGCGCCCCGGGCGACTGCCCGAGTTGCCGGTGCCTTGGGCCGGCCCTGCTTCTGCACTGTAGGGTTCTATGATTCAGGCCCCACTTAATGAACTTAATGAACACTCACCGTTTAATGTTTATCACTGCAGGAGCTGTGACAGGAACCTCCGAAACACATCGGGAAACTTTCTGTGACGATTTGTCAAGCCTTTACAAAGATCAAATTAAATTTATTACACAGGTTCTCTGTGGGGTTCACTTAAAGAGAGTTAGTGTTGCGTTTCCCCATCTTATTGGACATCTGCAGTAGTCACCACTGTTGTATTATATTGTATATATGAGTATTATGGTAAGGCCCCTTTACTACAGGTACGGGGGTAGATCCCTGTCTGCTGGCTCCGCCCAGTGTGTGTGCTCTCCGAACAGCAGCTATTTCATCAGCTGCTGTAGGAGGCCACACATCTCTGTATAATAAAGCCTCGATTACATTCTACTCTCGTCTCGTCGTAATTGATAGTGCATCAATTTATTACAGAGATTTTTCAGAGATGGACCTCCGGATCAAGCCGGATCGCCTGCAGCTGCATCCTCAAGCAGACAACGCCAAAAACGACTTTGGACATTGGCTAGCTTGCTTTGAAGCGTACATCGGGTCTGCTCCAGACCCAATCTCAGAAGCACAGAACCTCCAGATTCTACACATGGCTGAGCTCCAATGTTTTTCCCCTCATCCAGGATGCGTCTACCTACCCAGAGGCCATGGCTCTACTGAAGGAGAATTACGCTCAGCAGACCAACAAGATCTACGCCAGGCACCTCCTGTCCATGCGGCACCAACTTCCTGGTGAGTCTGTGGAAGATTTCCAGCCTGCCCTGCTCGCCCTAGTGAGAGACGTGACTGCCAGGCCGTTTCAGCCACCGAACATTCGAACCTCCTAATGAGAGACACGTTCGTTACGGGCATAGGGTCTGACTACATCCACCTGCACCTCTTAGAAGGGGCCACATTTGACCTCGCAGTGACCAGGAAACAAGCGCTCTCGCTCACTGTCGCCTCACGCAACGTACAGGCTTATGCCCCCAACCGCACGGCCCACCCCCACTGTGCATTGTGGACCCCATCAGCAACTGCCCTCAGCCAACCCCATGCCTGCGCCGCACGGCAGCCAACCAACCCCGGGGAACCCAAGTGCTACTTCTGCGGACAGACAAAACACCCCCGGCAGCGCTGCCCGGCGCAGAGCACGCTCTGCAAGGCCTGTGGCAAGAAGTGACATTTCGCTGCAGTGTGCCAGGCCCGCTCAATCGCCACTATTGTCCCGGCACCCCCTACATGCGGCCAGTGGGCGCTGACATCTTCCTCTCTTCAGACCACGTGCGGCCCGTGGGCGTCGCCATCTTGCTCCACGCACAACTCGTGCGGCCGGTGGGCGCCGCCATCTTGCCTGCCCCAGGACACGTGCGGCCCGAGGGCACCGCCATCTTGCCTGCCCCAGGACACATGCAGCCCTTGGGCGCCGCCATCTTACCCGCCTCAGGACCCCTGCCCATCGGGCACCTCATTGGGCCGCTCATCGCCTGCAACCACCGATGACCAGCCACTTCTCACCTCGGTCACGATTGACGTGTCTCGACCACACAACCTCGCGACCGCTTCGACAAAGGTGAAGGTCGACGGGCACGAGATATCCTGCCTTCTGGACTCCGGGAGCACTGAGAGCTTCATCCACGCCGTTACGGTAGGGCGCTGCTCCCTCACGGTACACCCCGCTAATCAAAGAATCTCCCTGGCCTCCGGATCCCACTCCGTGGCGATCCGGGGGTACTGCATCCCCACCCTCACCCTCCAGGGCGTAGAGTTCAGCGGCTTCCGGCTCTACATCCTCCCCTACCTCTGTGCTGCCTTGCTACTTGGCCTGGACTTCCAGTGCAACCTCCAGAGACTAACACTGAAATCTGGCGGGCCCCAACCACCCCTCACTGTCTGCGGCCTCACGACCCTTAAGGTCAACCTGCCTTCCCTTTTTGCAAACCTCAGCCCAGATAGCAAACCCGTCGCCACCAGGAGCAGACGGTACAGCACCCAGGACAGGACCTTCATCAGGTCTGAGGTCCAGTGGCTGCTGCGGGAAGGTATTATCAAGGCCAGCAACAGCCCCTGGAGAGCCCAAGTGGTAGTGGTGAAAACCGGGGAGAAAAACAGGATGGTCGTTGACTACAGTTAGACCATCAATCATTACACGCAACTCGACGCATATCCCCTCCCACGCATATCTTGATATGTTCAATCAGATTGCACAGTACTGGGTCTTCTCGACAGTGGACCAAAAATCTGCCTACCACCAGCTCCCCATCCGTAAGGCGGACCGCCCATATGCTGCGTTTGAAGCAGACGGCCGCCTTTACCATTTCCTTAGGGTTCCCTTCGGCGTCACCAGCGGGGTCTCGGTCTTCCAACGGGAGATGGACCGAATGGTCGACCGGTACGGACTGCGGCCCACCTTCCCGTACCTGGACAACGTCTCCATCTGTGGCCACAACCAGCAGGACCACGACGCTAACCTTTCCAAATTCCTCCACACCGCCACACTCCTCAACCTAACTTACAACAAGGAGAAGTGTGTGTTCAGCTTGAACCGATTAGCCATGTGATGTGTTGGGTAAGCTGGGTCTATGTGGACTGCGTTTGATGCAGTGTAGAGAGAGACAGGCTTCCAACACTTGAAGAGATGAAACACGATTTTATTGAACAACTAACTATATTACATGCTTAACTGTGGGTTGACACTATGCTGACTTGACTGGAGACCTAAGGCTAGCCTGACCAGACTAACTGACTACCACATGGTGTTTGTACTAGCTGCTGTTCACGAGCTCTGACTGTCTCAGAGGCTGGATCCCAAGACAGTGGGGAAACTCGAGCCCTCTGGCTTTATAGTGGTCATGTTCTGTCTGGTGATTGTCTGGCGATTGGCTGCTGTGTTCTGTGTGCTCACTGGTCATCCTGTGTGTCAATCACTGCCTGTCTGCACTCCATCATATACCTGGATGTATATTATGACATCATCCTCAGCTATGTGGTTCAGAACGGAGTTCGAGGGCCCAATCCCGACCGCATGCAACCTCCTCATAGACCTCCACCTCCCCGACTGCCCCAAGGCCCTCAAACGATGCCTGGGGTTCTTTTCATATTACGCCCAGTGGGTCCCAAACTATGCGGACAAGACCCGCCCACTCATTCAATCCACCGCTTTCCCACTGACGGCTGAGGCTCACCAGGCCTTCAACCATATCAAGGCCGACATCGCCAAGGCTACGATGCATGCGGTCGACGAGACGCTCCCCTTCCAAGTCGAGAGCGATGCATCAGACGTCGCTCTGGCCGCCATCCTCAACCAGGCAGGCAGGCCCGTGGCATTCTTTTCCCGCACCCTCCATACCTCCGAAATTCGGCACTCCTCTGTCGAAAAGGAGGCCCAAGCGATCGTTGAAGCTGTGCAGCATTGGAGGCATTACCTGGCCAGCAGGAGATTCACTCTCCTCACTGACCAACGATTGGTTGCCTTCATGTTTAACAACACACATCGGGGTAAGATCAAAGATGATAAAATGTTGAGGTGGAGGACCGAGCTCTCCACCTACAATTACGAGATTTTGTGTCGCCCCGGTAAACTCAACGAGCCCCCCCCCCCCGATGCCCTGTCCCAAGGTACATGTGCCAACGCACAAGTGGACCGACTCCGGACCCTGCACGACGCTCTCTGTCACTCAGGAGTCACCCGCTTTTACCACTTCATTAAGGCCCGCAATCTGCCCTACTCCATCGAGGAAGTCAGGGCTATCACCAGGGACTGCCAGGTCTGCGCAGAGTGTAAACCGCACTTCTACCGGCCAGACCAAGTACACCTGGTGAAGGCCTCCCGCCCCTTTGAACGCCTCAGCATGGACTTCAAAGGGCCCCTTCCTCCACTGACCGCAACACGTACTTTCTTAATGTGGTCGACGAGTATTCCCCATTCCTCTTTGCCATCCCATGCCCCGATATGACGTCTGCCACCATCATCAAAGCCCTCAACACCATCTTCACTCTGTTCATTTTCTTCGCTTACGTCCACAGTGACAGTGGATCCTCATTTATGAGCGATGAGCTGTGCCAGTACCTGCTCAACAGGGGCATTGCCTCGAGCAGGATGACCAGCTACAACCCCAGGGGAAACAGGCAGGTGGAGCGGGAGAATGGGATGGTCTGGAGGTCCATCCAGCTGGCCCTACGGTCCAGAAATCTCCCAGCCTCCCACTGGCAGGAGGTCCTCCCCGATGCAGTTCACTCCATTCGGTCGTTCCTGTGCACCGCGATTAACGAAACCCTCCATGAACGTCTCTTTGCCTTCCCCAGGAAGTCCACCTCCGTGGTTTCGCTCCCAACGTGGCTGGCAGCTCCAGGACCTGTTCTCCTCCGCAAGCATATGCGGTTCCACAAGGCGGACCCGTTGGTTGAGAGAATACAGCTACTCCACGCAAACCCGCAGTACGCCTACATAGTGTACGCTGACGGCCACCTCAGGGATCTGGCACCAGCTGGGTCACCCCACACCCTCCCCCCCCCCCCCCCCCCCCCTCTGGCCCGGCGCACCTCATCGCAGGACAATCCGTCCTCCCCTTGCTCCCACCCGGGGATGAAGAGGACTTTGACACGCTCCCGGAGTCACCGAAGACCAAGCTGACACCTGAGTCGCCACCAGCACTGCGGCTCTCTCAACGACAGATCAAGGCGCCCGATCGTCTCAAGTTGTAACCTTCTCTGTAATTTTAAAACCAATCTGTATGTATATAGTTTTCCACCACCTCCGCTGGACTCATTTTTAACAGGGGGTGAATGTGGTAGTCACCACTGTTGTATTATATTGTGTATATGGGTATTATGATAAGGCCTGTGTACTACAGGTACGGGGGTAGATCTGTGCCTGCTGGCTCCGCCCAGTAGGCGGAGTATAAATGTGTGTGCTCTCCGAACAGCAGCTATTTTGTCAGCTGCTGTAGGAGGCCACACATCTCTGTGTAATAAAGCCTTGATTACACTCTACTCTCGTCGCGTCGTAATTGATAGTGCATCAACATCTTATTGTTATCAGCAAGAGAAAGGAAATGTTTGAATGTGGGCATCTTGCTGGGTACCTCTCTTTGACTGGGTGAGGGTGGGGAACAGGCCATCAGGCCAGGCAATACAGTAGCAGGTGCTGCAGGAGAGAGAAAAAGACAAGGAGGGTTAGGTGGTTGCCGTCCCTCCCCTGCAGGTACAGGACATGCCTTGTCGTCTGAACCTCCTCCTCCAGGACCCCTTCCTCCAGAATTCCAGAGCCACTTTCGAGAAGTTGTGAACTCTCTAGCGCTGTGGCTGAGCCATTCCGCAATGGGCCATTGTCTGCCAGCCAGAGCACGCCACAACGTCAATGGAAAGGGGGGTGAGGAGCCCACATATACTATTCCACAGAAATCACACCTAGTCAACACTGAAGTGCTTAACCTGCAGGTGTCTATTTTAGTGCATCCAGGCAACTTCAAATTATGACTATCGGCATTAAAGATCAAAATTGTGCACTAAATTTAGACTTTCAAATAGTCAAATCTTATTAGCACTACATCCATCTGCTATGGAACAGACAAGGGCGGCAACAAGATAAAGTTCCAGAAAAGCTGGGAGTGTAAGTGACACCAACCAAGTTGATACGGAGATGGTGAAATGCGCTTGACCAGCTGATGTGTTCCAAATTCACATTAACTTCTGATTTATGAGGCAGATAATATGAACATCTTAATGGAGAGCAGCAATTTTCTATCTCATTACTTCAAACGAGAGTAGTCAATTGATGGAGTATGGCGATATACTCATCAGGGTACTTTCAGCTAACTTCAACAGTGATAGTACAGGAACCAGGGATCAGACTCTGAGACCAGAATGCTCAGCATCACCCCAAATAGTGTAACACTGAGCATCAGTCCACAAACTAATATCTCAGGATGCAGGGCAGCGCTGGACGTTGCACAGCACCGTGATGAGGAGGATGAAAAAATATGTGGATCTCTGTAAATAAAATCTTATAAAGTGCGTAAAGGTTAGGTTCCAGTATCATTCCTCTACATCTTCACTAAGACTTTCCGGCCTCACCATGGTGGGTTTTCCCATGCCAGATGCAGCAATCCGTTTAAATTCCTGTTGACTTTGGCGGAACGTGAAGATCCAGCTGAAAATCCTACCCCTGGACTGCTGGAATAGAACATGGTAATAGTGAACGGTCATCGAAAAGTGAAGGTTTTAACTTGAGAAGGCTTTTCAGGCTTCAAATCAAAATCCTCGTGACCATTGTAGAAAACGGCAGAAAGCAGGATTAAGCTGTCCAGGTATGATTGCCCGCTGATATTCTCAGAGTGGGAGTCTGGAATTCTCTGCCTGAGTTGGTGGTGGAGGCAGAGACCCGAAACTCTTTTAAAAAGTACCTGGATGTGCACCTTCAGTGCTGTAAGCTACAGGGCTATGGACCCAGTGCAGGAAGCTGGGATTAGAAAGGGCACCGAGGTGTCGTCGGGTTGGCATGGACAAAACAGGCCGAATGGCCTCTTTCTGCGCTGTAACCTTTCTATGGTTCCCATGGAGACTGAACCAGTGGAAGAAGAAGCATATACGTTCTCACGGGTTACATCCCGACAGAAGCAAATACGAAATATTGCCTTGATGTTGTCAATCCTCCAAAAAGGTAAAAGCGAAAGGAAGAATTTTGTGAGTTGATTGCTATCAGTTGGATAGCGATGAAGGTTTGGACCTTCTATTAGAGTTCCTGGATAAAATCCACACGAATGATGATCTGTAAAATGATTATGTCATGATCAACAATAGATAGATTTTGAAAAACAGATGGTCATTCACTGGCAGAATAGAACAGATTGTATTAAAGGTTGGCAAAACCCAAACTGAGGATGCCTGGATCAGTCATTTGAATTAATGGATTATGCAAAGCTGCTAATAATCAGTTTATCCAATCAGGACATTATTGTCGCCCTTTTCTCATCAGGATGTTCGACGAATATGAATGGCATCAGACGCAAAGAGAGAGAGAAAAGAAACAAACTGCCTTAAATTTCATCACGCTGGCCGGGATTCCTCATTCCCTGCCCTTACGCTAGGGAATCCCGGTTGGTCGGAGAAATGCCCCACTGCCTGCTGTAGCGCACTACCCACCCCTAACTGGCAGGAAGATGCAAATTCAGGTTTAGCGTGCAATCAACAGGTTGGAATCCCGATTCTCACCAACCTCCCCCCCCCCACCCACCCACCCACCCACCGTTATACTGCAACCCCCACGGTGGGTGCTCCATCGGGTGGGCTTTGGTGCGAGGGTAGCCCTACCCCTTTGGAGCCTGAAGGAGATCAAGAGAGCCATGGCACTGATACTGTGCCTCCCTGCTGCTGCCAGGCTGCTGGAGGGGGGGGGGGGGGGGGGGTCCCTCAAAGGATCAGGGGGTTGGATGATTGAGGTCTACCCCACCCCCAAGATGGGGGTCCTATGTCTGGTCTGCCCCTTCCAACCCTGGACGACCTGAAGATCATCCTTGGCATGGTACACACAGGTATCCCTCTGCTGAACAGCAGCCTCCTGGTCTGAGTTTTTTTCATTCTGAAGTGTCCCCTCTTACCATAAACCGCTCTGCCTGACAGCTGCCGAGCAGTCCAGTGAAGACTCAGTGCAGGAACATTTTCCCTTTCCTAACATCCGCTCCCTCAGACAAAAGCCTTTAAAGCAACAGCTGTTGCAAGTGTCAGAGGCTTCCTTGAAAGCCCGCAACACCTGAAAAGGCTTCAAAGCCACTGACACTCTTTGAAATGCAAAACGTCCATTCAATTTCACAGAGCAATACCTTCCACTAGCCAGTGATTGACAGCTTTTAATGGTTCAGACTCAGCTACTTGGTGGATTGTTTATTTCTCTTTCCTTCAGGTTTGAATGCTAACCACAATAATTATAAACACCCTTGCTTTGATTGACAGCTCCTTACCACGTTCACTTCCTCTTTTCTCACTGCAGAAAAGCCACTTAACTGGGGAGGTCAGGTCGGGGGTGGGGGTTCGGGTCACCCTCATGCAAGCATGGTGTGGGGGGGGGGGGGGGGGGGGGGTGAGTAATTTTTCCTGTGCTGGGGAGGGAAGAACATAGAACATAGAACATTGAAAAATACAGCATGGAACAGGCCCTTTGGCCCACGATGTTGTGCCCAATTTTTGTCCTAGATTAAGAACAAATTAATCTACACCCCATCATTCTACCGGAAGACTGTGGTTGGTGGGGGTATGATGCCCCTCCTTGTCAGCGGGTGTGGAGGGGGTGTCAGGATTGCATTGCGCGGGGGTTGGGGGCGCCGCTGGACTTGTGATCAGACTTCCCGCTCAAAATGATGGCCGATACCGGGATCCAGGTGGAACCCGGCGAGATCTGCACCCTGTATGAATTTGCATTCTTGAGGAGAGAGAACCGTACCTAGGCGCCACTCCAAGTTCCAGCGGAGACCAGTCCGAATTCTCCCCACTGGCGGGGGTACTTAGGCTCCAGAACGGAGAATCCAGGCTGCTATTTATCGAGGGCTCCCGCCAGTGGAGGATTGCTGTAAATGCACGCTGCCGCTGGCGGCGACAAACCGTTCAGAACATGCAAATGGGCCAGCACACAGGCAACGTGCAGCCCGCGTTTACCTGGCTCCGCTGGCGGCTCATTCACCGGGGTCAGAATTAGCCCTTAGAACCTGGCAAGCTGGAGTAGCTTTTAAGCGCTCCACTTACATCACTCTCATATTCCAGCAAGGAGAAGGTGACTAGAAGAGCTGCACCTCCCTTTCTGGATGCCGACATCAATAGACATCTAAGTGCTTTCGAGGAGAAGATGTACAGCCGCCTCCCAATGGTGGGGTGGTGACCTAAGCTGCTCTTCTCAATCAGGCTTGGGATGAGGTGACAGGGGCCATCCGTGCTGCCAGCATAACCAAGAGGACCTTCAGGCAGCTCAGGTGAGTAGCCAACTCTGTGCCCCTGGCATCACTCTCGTCCCTCACCCAGCTGCCTGCATCTCCCTTACTGCCCACCATCCACGAACACCCAACACATGGATTTCCCTCCTTGGTTAGGAGCCTTGTATCCACATGCCAACAGCTACAAACCCCCATCAAACTTGTGTCCCAGTGACTCAATATATCCTCTCTGTGTCCTCAAGGATAGAATTGTCCATAACCACTGGAAATGGGGAAGACCAGAGGGAGTATACAAGACCTACAGACCCCCAACCCGTTTGAAGAAAAGGCACTCCAAATCATCAGCAGGAGGGAGGGGGTGTCGAGGAGAGGGCAGTAGCTGTAATGGAGTTCAGCATTAGCCAAATAAGTGAGAAGCCAAAGCAATGCAGATGTCCCTGTAGCAAGTGAGTCTATCATCACCCAAAGACCTGGGTACCCGGAGCGGGATTCTCCGTTCCCTGACGCCGATTTCGTAATAGGAGATCTGCCAAAGAATCCCTTTTGACTGCGAAATCGGGGACGCCGCCTGTTTGACGTAGGTTTCGTATGCTCCGTCTCCTCCGCAACGGCGGCATCGCGTCACGCGCCATACGCCATTGGGACGGCCACAGCGCCTCACCTGAAGGCTCCCCTCCCCCCCAATGCTCTGACCCCCGATGGACCGGATTCCCGACTGCACGTTTGACGTGTTGCCTCAGCGGTCGAGGACCCGGCATGGCGGCTGCGGACTATGTCCTGCGCCTCCACAGTCGGCCGGGAACCATGCTGCTGGCTGGGGGGGTCTTCCACGAGGACTGGGGGGACTGGTGGGGTGTGGCCAAGGGGTGGCCGGGGAGAGGGGGGGGGGCACTATCTGGCAGGTGGGGTCCACGCATGGCAGTTGCCATGTTTTACGGCATGGCCGCTGTAGGTCATCGCTGTGAGCATGCCCAGCCACGGACCCGACAATTCTCTGGCTGAAGGTGATATATGTAGTGGCCCAGGTGCAGAGGGCATCCATGACAGCACGGATACACCTATGTGAGGACGTTTGCAAAATCCCACACAGGTCCCCGCTCGAGCCCTGGGATGAGCCAGAGGCATAAAAGTTCAAGGCGACCATGACCTGATGGCCACCAGGTGTAGGTCCCCCCCCTCGAGACCCCCGTAGTGCCAGTTATGCCACCATCTGGCACAGGTGGTGCACGGATTCTATGATGATCTGGTGTCGGCGACGGCACACACAGTCCAGCAGCTCCTCAAAGGAAAGGCACCAATGTTAGAAACGTGGCCTGATGCCTCTTTCATTCCTCCTCCTCGGCTTGATGGACAGCCGCAACTTGTGCCTCACCAGCTGGCCCCTGCTGTTCTGGGACAGAATAACAAATTAACGAATAAACAGTTTATTGAGGCAAATAACTATTTACAGGGAGTGAGATAAAGACTGCCATTCTTCACAACTCCAGACTAACAGTAATACCCGTGCCCTCAACCCCAGGATTCATGGTCTATGGCCCAATTGGCACTGTAGGTCAAATGACCCTTTGAGAACCCACCCCCTTAAAGCGGCACACTACCACTAACGGGTTCAGAGACATGTGTGCAAATATGAATATCCTGGTCATGGTACAGTAACAGAGTGTATTTTTAATAATGATCTTTGTGTAAGGAATCATGCTGTGATCCATGAATGATACATAGCATTTTATCTGATCAATCAGACTGTAAATTGACAACTGCCATGGCATGGGCGATTGATGCAAAGAATTCGCTCCAGGTAGTTGGAGAATATTGTGTGTGGGACCTTACCTGGTCTGGTGATGTGGTTGACTCTTAAATGGCCCAGCATACCATTCAGTTCAAGTGATGAAAATAAATGCTGGCCGAGCCAATGATGTCCACATCCCCTAAATTAATTTCTGAAAAGTAGAGTTGAAAATGAGGAGTCAGGGTATGAGGCTTTAAAATAAATTGATTTGGATGTTAACCATTCTAAGTTAGGAATAACTTAAAACCAACAATCCTATTTAGAGACTGTTATTGCCAACTGTACTGGAATAAGAATGGATGGCGAGTTTTGATGCATTGGAGCTGCGAACCACGATACAGAACCACAAAGTCAAGGGCAAACAAAAAGTTAAGAAAATTAAATGGATAAGTCGCATGGTCAATGTAAAATTTCACTCCATTGCCCATTTTGTGAGTTTCACTCCATTGCCCATTAACTAGAGTTTTAATTGTCGGCAAGCATGAAGCCAACTCTCACTCACGCCTGCTAACCAAAATATCGCTCGACTGCCCAATGCCATCAGGAAGAAAGTCCGATGTTTCCTCGCACGATTTTGCAAACTTCTAGATCAGGTGCCTATGCGCCGCCGTAAACTTGTAGCCATGATATCTCTTACAGGTGAGAATGGGAAATAGTGGGCGCGATTCTCCGCAAATGCGGAGAGTCATGAAGGCTGCCGTGAAACTGCTCCCCGGTCGGGGCTAGCAGCGGGGCCCCGTGAACCTCGGCATCGCAGGCTTAGCGAACTTCGCTAAGCCCGCGCGCCAAGGTTAACGGCAGCTGATGCAAATGATGACATCAGCCGCGCATGCGCGGATGACGTCATCGCGCGTATGCGTGAAACCCGCGCATGCGCGGGCCGTTATGCCCCTCAGCCGCCCCGCGGACTGATCCAGCGGGGCGGCGGAGGAACAAAGAGTGCGCGGCGTTTGGACCCGCTGCCCGCGATCGGTGGGCACCGTGGTGCGGCCGTGCCAATCGGTGGCATGGTTCTCCAGAACGGCACTTTGCGGCCGTTTTCATGAACTGTGAGAGCAGGTGTGTTGGAGTTCGTGAAAACGGCCGTAAAGGCCTGGGAACTCGGCCCATCGGCTAGGGGAGAATCGCTGCTCGCCGTAAAAAACGGCGAGCAGCGATTCGTGTCGTGGGGCGGCCCTGGGGGGGGGAGAACAGCGGGAGGTCAGGAAAAATGTCGGGAAGGCCCTCCCGCTATTCTCCGACCCGTCGTGGGGGGCGGAGAATTGCGCCCAGTGTTCTTTAGCTTAGGAAGGTAAGAACATTTTTTTTTAATGTTGGTAAAAGTACTCTGGCTGCTGAAACACTGGCACTTTCGGAGGCAGTGGACATGGGATTCTATCTGTCAAATATTTTAAGTGAGATTCTGTTCCATGGGCATGCTGACGATAGTAGAACCGTTGAATAGTGTATAGATACTCATTCATTGTTGCAAAACATACGCTCTACAAAACGTGTGTGTGAATCAATAATAATAATAATCACTTATTGTCAGGTTATAGATTTGCCTTGCTGGCTTGAAACAAATGCTGGAGGGAAAGGAAATCTCTGAAATTAAATAGATGTGCAAGCCATCAACTGTCAATTGCTTTGCAAAAATAAATTGATGTGAAGAAACATTGGGGGTTCGTCATGGAGGGACAGCTCACACTGTAATGCTCGGCACAGAATATTGAAGTCTGACGTAATCCCCTTAAATTTTTGATCACCTCTAGTTTTTAAAGATCTGTTAATGGTCCTGAAACTGAGTATTTAGTCGTGTTCAGGTGGTGAGAATTAACTGGGGATTCACTTGTGCTCCCATATATGGAAGCAGATGGAAATTGTAGTTATTTCACAAGCAGGTATTTGTAATGTGTATCTCCAGTTCTGTCCTTCAGAGCCTAGCTGCCTGCAATAGAACAGCAGGCAGTTAACCATGGTACTTTGCTTGGAATCTTTAGGTAAGAACTCTTCACGGATTTTAAAAGAAACTGATTGAACACAAAGGCGAAGATTTCCTTTGTGCTGTGCTTTGTGAAATCATAAACCTGTTTTTAAAATGTTGCTATTTTAACGCACAGAGGAAATCTTTCTCCCGTGGTCAGGCGTCATCGATTCCATTCTTTAAGGAGGTGGCATGTAGGCTGCACGACATTGAACTTTTTTTATTGTTGAGGTGCCAGCAAAGTTTGAAACTGCAGTTCCTTCGCAGTGCTTCCCAACATGAAGTCCGTCACAAAAAGATATCTGATATCATTCAAGGGAGCCCACAGGATACATGCTCTTGAGTTCTTTGACAGATAAATCGGCCTCTTGAGGGAAGACCCTCCAGCAATATCCTGTGGGGATAGACATGGAAATCGACAAAATGACTGAAATGTCAGCTTGAATTCTGTGTCAGCAACAGTCACTCTACTTATCTGCAGCAAAGTCATAGTTAGTACACTGAACAGCTTGCCGTATTTCTCTTTCAAGTAGTTAAAAGCTTGGCAGAAAGGCATAAATTGAGTGGCAAGTGAGCAGTTGGGATATAATGAATGATTACGTTCCACACTTAATTTTTCAATTTCATACTCCCAGTGGGAAAGGCAGACCCGCCGGAATACAGACTCGGAAGTTGGGCATGCAATTTTCTGACTATTAAGTTAAATTATTAGGAAATTGTACATACTAAGACACGTGAGTTTCTGATACCCACGGCTGCTTGAATTTGGAAAATTACTAATTAAACGATCTTGCTTGTCAAATTCAGACATGTAACAGAAAGAGAACGTTTAACCATTTTCTGACAGAGCTATTAACTCAGCCTCACCCCCCCCCCCCCCCCCCCCCCCCGCCCTTGCTAACCTAGTCCCTTAAATTTAAGATTTAAAGTGGCGTCGGCGTGACCTTGTGAAGTAAACCAACCAAATTTGCCTGATCAACAGTGTGTTTTACTTTCTATGTGCTCCCGGATGGAATTTGTCAAAAATATGTCGTCCTTTGCTAAGGATGTTTTTTTTTTTCTGTAATGGCATCTCGTGTCCTTCCGAGTGAGCTCCTGTTGCAAAAAACTAAAAGAAATGGGAAGCAGTTCATGACCTTGGTGCTTAACTGCCAAGAAACTATGGGCGAAATTCTCCGACCCCCACGACGGGTCGGAGAATAGCGGGAGGGCCTTCCCGACATTTTTCCCGCCCTCCCGCTATTCTCCCCCCCCCCCCCCCCCCCCCCGCCCAACTCCCGACACGAATCGCTGCCGCCGTTTTTTTACGGCCGGCAGCGATTCACAGCTGTTCGATGGGCCGAAGTCCCAGCTCTTTACGCTGTTTTTACGAACGGCAAACAGACCTGGTCTGGCCGTTCGTAAAAACGGCGGGAATAACTCGCTTTTTATAACCATGGCACCGATTGGCACGGCAGTACCACGGCCGTGCCAGGGTGCCATGGGTCCGCGATCGGTGGGCACCGATCACGGCAGCGGGGCCCGATACCCGCGCACTATTTGTCCTTCTGCCACCCCGCAGTATCCATTCGCGGGGCGGCTGAGGGGCATCCCGGCCCGCGCATGCACGGGTTTCGTGCAAATACGCGATGACGTCATCCACGCATGCGCGGGTTGGAGTCTTCCAATCCGCGCATGCGCGGCTGACGTCATATGACGCGTCAGCCGGCGCTAACTCCGGCAAGCGGGCTTAACGAAATTCGTTAAGCCCGTGATGCCGGAGCTTGCGGCGTCGGGCTGCTAGCCCCGACCGGGGACCAGAATCGGTTCCCGGTCGGGAAGGGGCGCGCTGGCGTCAAACCCGCCCGGGTTTGACGGCAGCCTTACGATTTCTCCCGTTTTGGGAGAATCGCGCCCTATAAGTGGGGCCCAGTTATGGAGGTCATGACTGACAGAGGGAGCTCAGTGTAGGTGCAATGGTGAGTTCAGAAGTGATTGCAAGGCGATCAACACTGAGACTGAAACATCTTCTCTTCTAAATTAAGAGCAAATCTGATTTGAGTTTTTTCCCTGTTGAAGGACATTGTGGAATCCGAGAAGCCCGGGGTGGCACGATGGCGCAGTCATTACCATTGCTGACTCACGGCGCCAAGGATCCGGGTTCAATCCCGGTCCGTAGTCACTGTCCATGTGGAGTTTGCACATTCTCACCCTGTCTGCGTGGGTCTCACCCCCACAACCCAAAGATGTGCAGGGTAGGTGAATTGGCCACGCTAAATAGCCCCTTAATTGGAAAAAAAAAATTGGGAACTTAAATTTTTTTTTAAATCATAGAATCCTTACAGTGCAGGAGGAGGCCATTCAGCCCATCAGGTCTGCACCGACCCTCTGAATGAGCACCCTACCAGGCCCACACCCCCACCCTATCCCCGTAATCCCACCTAACCGTTTGGGCACTAAGGGGCAATTTAGCCCCTGTGTGAAAGTTGAACATTAACAAGAAGCTACAAAAAAGTCATTGCCCAGATTTGTTCAAGCTACGTTTGTGTCTGCATCAGAATTCTTTCCGAGTGACTTGCAGCGATGGGGATGTGTTAAATGGACGCACGAAAGGTGACTCTCCTCCTGGAAACTTGAAATTAGGCATTTGTAGACCAAAAATAGGCTCCTAAATCAGGGGGAAAACCCCCACCCTCCTCCAACACCACCACAACGAAGGAGACAAGCCAGGCTTCCACCCGAGGAGCTGTAAAGACAGCAGAGCCAGCGAAAGTCTGGAGAGGAAGATTGAGGTGATGGCGAGCAGGAGGGCCCGGCCAAACCCAAACGAGATGGTCCGCCAGGACACATGCCGGGCTACCCCCGAAAAATGAATGGAGGGACCTCCTCACACGGACCTCCAAAGACTCATAGACACCATCAGGCTGACATGCTGGCAATGGTGGAAATGGCGGTCGCGGAGGTACTGGTCCCCTTTCAAGCGGTGCTGGAAAAGACGGAGCAGCGTCTACAGACACGGGAGGCGATGATCAGAGAGCTGGAGAAGTCCGCACCAACCAGAGCGACTGGACACTTCATTGGAAATGGAGATGGCAAGGTTGATGGCAACGGATGTCGTGGACCAAGAGAATCGGTCGCGCCGCCAATACCTCCGCATTGTGGGCCTCCCAGAGGGTACCGAGGGCAGAAACCCTGCAGAATTTGTGGCCCAGATGCTGGGCAAGCTTGTTGGAGGGGAAAATTTCCCCAAGCTCCCAGAAGTTGACAAGCCCACAGATCACTCCGGCCAAAGCCCAAGGTCGGGGAGCAGCCGCGGGCCATCATCACAAAACTGCACCGGTACCAGGACTAGGAAAAGATTCTGAACTGGGCATGGCACATTCAGTCCTGTAAGTGGGAGGGACACTCGATCCAGATATACCAGGACATTGAGGCAGACCTGGCCAAGCGCCAGGCAGAATTTAACAAAACCTAGGCAGCCCTTTACAAGAACAATGTGTGGTTCGGGATGCTATACCCCACCAAACTCTCGGTGACTTTCCAGGGTAGGGAGCACTACTTCACCGCACCGGAAGAAGCAGACAAATTTGTGCACAAGCATGGGCTGGTAAGGCAACAACACCAGCAGTGAACCAGACACCTCAAGTCTCATTGGATTTTAAAAAGTGAGACTATTAGCGTGGGACTGATCTGACGATGAGTCTCAGAAAGGAGAAGGTGCGAGCAGTAGAATGCAGAAGGGGTGAAAAGGGGTGAAAGAGAAACGCAACAGTCGGGGGAAGGTTTGGATCGATCCTGGGGGCGGGGGATGGCCACCACACTAGCAGGTGAGCAAGCACAGGGAAATCGAGGGGTAGGCCGCAGCACAACCCCTGACGGGGAGAGAGTGCCCAGGAGCAGGGGGGGAGAAAATTCTGGATGGGAGGAAAATAAGGGGGGAAACAGAGGGGGAATAGCTGGGGGGGGGTGGGGGGTGGGGGATGGAAGCCGGCAGGGGCATGGGGGGAGGAGAGGGGGGCAGACAGGCCCAAGGGAATGGTTGAGGAGTGGGGGTGAGGGGTAGAAGGCTGGGTACAACAGAGAACACATGGCGACAATGGAAACAAAAGCACCAAAAACAGCTATTTTGGATTGCCCGATCTACATCCCAAGGCCTTTTTCAACACAGTCAATAAGCTCACCATGGCGTTTGTGTGGAAGGGGGAAAAGCCCAAGGATCCAAAAAAAGGACCAACAAAGGAAAAGAAATGTGGAGGCCTGGCCTTCCCAAACCTACAGTTCTACCTTTGGGCAGCCACCACAGAAAGAGTGAGGGTGAAGGAACCGGGAACAGAGTGGGTGAAGATGGAGGCGAGTTCCTGCATAGTGACGTCGCTCCGAGCCCTAATCATAGCCGTTCTTCAATCCCCCCTGATCAGACACCCGAGGAGTGCAGTGATAGTATCCATGCTCCGGACGTGGTAGATAAGGCAGCACTTCGGCCTAACCGAAATGTCGACCATGGCCCGCATCTGCAACAACCACAGGTTTACTCTACGCAAGAATGGATGCCACCTTCAAAAGGTGGAGACAGGACGAGGGGACACTGACGGTTAGGGACATGTATAAGGACGATTGAGTAGTGACCCTGGGGGAACTCACGGAGTCTTTCCAGTTACCAAGAGGAAATGACCTGAGATACATTCAAGTCAAAAACATACTCCATAAAGAAACAACGACGTACCCCCTGATACCAGGACACTCATTAGTGGAAGAACTGCTGGATGCAGGCGACCTTGTGATGGGAAACTGTGCAGACATGTGCTGACGACTGCTGGAGGAAGTATGCTCGAGACGAGGAAAAAATGGGAGGCATAGAGATAGGGATCTGGATCGAAGCATTGTACAGGGCGAACTGAACTTTCTCATGCGCAGGGCTTAGCCTAACACAGCTAAAGGTGGTGCACAGTGTGCACCTGCCCCAGGCTTGTCAGGTACTGGACAACCTTTTTTGAGGTAATGTCCAGACTTGTGGGAGTGAGGGTGGACCCGTGCCCAAATTGGGGTTAGGGAAACCCTAACCCTAACCCAAATGTGGCGGTTGTCAGGGTCTCAGAAAAGCCAGAACTCTTTATGGGAAGGGGGGCCGATGCCCTAATCTTTGCCCCCCTGATTGTCCACCGGACATACCTTGCTCGGTTGGCGATTGGCACCACCCAAAGCTGCAGACTGGCTGTCCAACCTAGCAGAATTTCTCAGACTAGCGAAAATAAAATTTGCCGTCCGTGGGTCGGAAGATGGTTTCCAAAGGCTGTGGAAGCATTTGACCAACTTGTTTCAAGATCTGTTCTTAGCCAGCGACCAGTAGAGTAAGAGGGAGGGGTGGGGGAGGGTGTGACGGGAGGGGAGACAGAAACAGACACGGAACAAAGAGGAAAAGGAGAGGGAGGAGAGGGGGCGAGGGGCCAAGGGCACGCAAAGGAAATGAGAGAGACAAGGGACAAAGCTGCAGGGGACAAGTGAAACCCAAAATAACTGTAAATAGACACCTGTAAATCTGTGAATATCATTGGCTTAAGGTCGACTGATGCATTTGTCCTTCCAGTAGGCTTTCCTTTCTGCCACATGGTCATATCTTTCGTCCTCCGCTTTTTCTAAGCCCTTTCTCATTGTTTGTTCCAGGCATTCCTGTTAACAGCGAGGGCTTCCTCGACGTCAACTCCAATCTCAGTCAATTTGAGATTTTCCTTTCAGGCATCTTTGTGTCACAGACGTAGAGACCTGTTGGTCTTGTGCTGTTAGCAAGCTTGTCATAGAGCATCTCTTTGAGAATACAGCCATCATCCAGTTTAGCTCACATGACCCCAGCCAATGGAGTAACTGGTAATTCAGAGGGCAAACAGGCTGGGGATCCCTGCACGCTGGAGCCATATTTGATACCCTGCCCTGCCATGAAATGCCCATATTCATCTGAAGCAGTGGAGGTAGAATCTGTTCAGCTGCTTTCCTTGGCTTGCATAAGTCGTCCATGCCTCATCACTGTTGAGAGGATGCTGGGAACCGAATCTCATTGGCACAAATATGCACAAACTTAGCCATCCAATTGCAGTGTCCAAATCCACAAAGCTTATAGTGAGATGGTAGTGGTGGTTCGATATTCGAACGAGAGGTTTAGCCTCCTGGTGCTGCAGAATTATCGGTCTTAGTTTGGGTATGATTGATCTTAGTACTTCCGATGGGGGAGGAAGAAAGAAAGTTTAAGGGAATTATTTTACCTTCTCACTTATGGCTAACCTAAAGTGTGTAGGTGTGGTCGCCTGCCTGGTTTGAAGTCAGTAAATAGCCCAGCCAAGGCAAGAGGGGCTGAGAGGGGACAAGAACCAAAAATGTATGCCTTCAGAGAGATCTCCAGTTTCACTGCTAAACAAATACATGATGGGTTAGCCTAATAGATCCTCATGAGGTAATTCTGACAATGTCAAGGGAAAAGGTCGATCAAATCAATTTATTTTAAATAACTACTTTGAGCTTAAAGCACTGAACATCAAATTGTGTTTAATCGTGGGTTATTACTCCTTTAATGGTGATCACTCTAAAACATATGAGAACTACATGATAAGCTAAAATGAACGTTCATCGAGAAAAGTTCATGAATATTTATGGAGATTTGGAATGGCTTATATCCATTCCAGTAGGGAGCTGTTAATTCAAACCAATTGCACAATTTACAACCGTAATGTAATGGGGTTCAACATTGCTTTCACTTCTGTGATGGATCCTGTTGATTGTGCATTGTGAAGAATTTCGATTTTAATTAAATTTTTGCAAAAACAACCTTATTGAAATTCGAATCTTTTCACATTTTATGAAGAAAATGTCTTAATGCAAGGTTTGCATTGCCTGACAAAAAGCAGGGGGCAAAAATATTGCTTTATGCCAACTGAAAAGCATCCAGATTACTTTTATAGATTGCAACGGGGGCAGGTTTTATTCGTTGAACACTGCAGTTGTGCTCTTAACTTTTAAGTCTCCAGCGTGAAGCATTCTACGATCCTCACAGACCATCAGCACCCCCCTTGAAATATAAAGTTGAACTTGAAATATAAAATGACTTCACTGTCATTTGCATTGTTTAAGTCACAAGGAGAGACAGCTCCTGGCCTTGATGCCAGGGTTACAAGACCAATGAACTGTAGGGTTTGTGCTTAATTGATATTGGGTCAACCACCTCTGCTAATTCTTCAAGGGTCATCCCGAATTGGTTATGTGGTGCGATTTTGTGTTCTTAATTGGGCCTTGTCAAATAGCTGGCTGAAGAATATGAAGAACATCTGGTGTTCTCAAGGGAACAGCATCTGACCTTAAAAGTGGAGTACATCCCCCCCCCCCCCCCTCCCAGGATGAGGGTAAGATAGTAAATCTTGGCAAAGCAAGAGCCCATAAAGGAGGCAACTATTCAGCTCCGTATTGCAGAACCGTCTTCCACTGGGGAGGTAATAGATAGCATCAAGAGTGTCACCGGTTCTCAACTTTGGAGGAAACTGTGAAGTGAAACAATCACAATGTGTTCACGTTCTGCTGCCGGTTTTCCACAGAGAAAATATTTGCACTCGGAAACAATGCCAGGATCCGGCATAAGAAAGGACTTATCACACATTTTTCCAGCTGCCTGTCCTGCCAGCAGAATGGGCTCTGCCAGCCCTAAAATGTACTCCATAATCACAATATAGGTTTAAGTTGAAGAAAGATCCTTTGAAACAATTTTATCGCATCTAGCAAGTAGAAAATTCGGCTTCCGTGCACATATCAGAAACCTGCACTCTGTCGGCCTGGGATTTCCTGTTCTTTAAGTTTTCTTAAGGTGGGGGACTTCCGGTTGCGGCTATGCGGAGCTAAGGCGCACGTCCGGCAGCTCCCGCTAGCACAGGACTTTTGGGCTCTTTTTAGGGCCCGTTACGGCACTTGTTTGACTTTTCCCGGTGTGGAAAGGGAACAGCAACACTTCCCTGCTGGTGTATGGATTGGACCAGGAGCGGGGTGATTAAAATAGCGGCACTGGAGCAGAGAAAGTTGCGAAGGAGGAAGACAAAGATGGTGGTGAGCGGGGACCAGGCAGCGTGGACGCAGTGGGCGCAGGAGCAGCAGGAGCTGCTCCAACGCTGCTTTAGGGAGCTTAAGGCAGAGCTGCTGGAACCACTAAAGGCCTCATTTGATAAGCTCCTGGAGACCCAGACGGCCCAAGGGGCGGCGATCCGGGAGGTCTGACAAAAGGTCTCGGAGAATGAGTACTAAGCCTGGCGGTGAAGGTGGAGGCACATGAGGCACTCCACAAGACGTTGCAGGCGAGGTTCGAAGAATTGGAGAACCGATCGAGGCGGTAGAATCTGAAGATTCTGGGCCTCCGGGAGGGGCTGGAGGGATCGGATATGGGGGCCTATGTGGTCACTATGCTGAACTCGCTAATGTGAGCGGGGTTCTTCCAAGGGCCCCTGGAGCTGGAGGGGGCCCACTGAGTGCTGGCGAGGAAGCCCAAACCCAGCGAGCCACTGAGGGCAGTGCTGGTGCTGTTTCACCGGTTCGCTGATCGAGAGTGTGTGCTTAGGTGGGCCAAGAAGGAGCGGAGCAGCAGATGGGAGATGGGAGAATGCGGAGGTCCAAATTTACCAGGATTAGAGTGCGGAGGTGGCGAGGAAGTGGGCCAGTTATAATCGGGCGAAAGCAGTGCTGCACAGGAGAGGGGTGAAGTTTGGCCTGTTACAGCCGGCGTGACTATGGGTCACCCACAAAGACCGTCATCACTATTTTGAGTCCCAGGAGGAGGCCGAGGCCTTTGTTCAGGCTGAAAAACTGGACTCAGACTGAGGTTTGGGGGGATGGTCGGGGATGGTTGTGTTGTGCTTCGAGAGGGGGGGGTTTCTTTGTTCCTTTGTTCTTTGGGGAGTTGATGGGGTATCGTTCAGGCCCGCCAGATGGGCTCGTGAATAGAATAGAACAGTACAGCACAGAACAGGCCCTTCGGCCTTCGATGTTGTGCCGAGCAATGATTACCCTACTCAAACCCACGTATCCACCCTATACCCGTAACCCAATAACCCCCCCTTAACCTTACTTTTTAGGAAACTACGGGCAATTTAGCATGGCCAATCCACCTAACCCGCACATCTTTGGACTGTGGGAGGAAACCGGAGCACCCGGAGGAAACCCACGCACACACGGGGAGGACGTGCAGACTCCACACAGACAGTGACCCAGCCGGGAATCGAACCTGGGACCCTGGAGCTGTGAAGCATTTATGCTAACCACCATGCTACCGTGCTACCGTGAAGGGGGGTAGGCGGTCAGCCTGGGGCATTGATGGTTGGTAGGGGCTGATAGGGTCTCATGGGGGGGGAGGGTGGTCTGGGATGGGGCTAGGGAGTTTGGGCGCGGAAAGGGAGCTGCGCCAGAGGAGGCGGGACCGGCCGAGTAGGTAGCGCGGGCTTTTTCCCGCGCTAAGGGCTGAAGGGGGCTGGGCTGAAGTTGGGGGAAGGGCTGAAGTTGGAAGCACGGGCTTTTTCCCATGCTGGGGCTGGAAGGGGAAGAAAGCGGGCCTGTTCGAGGGCAGGGAGGGGAGGGGCAGTGTTGCACTGGGGGGGGGGGGGGCCTTGGTGCTGAGGGAGTGGCCAGGGTCAGCAGGAGTCAGCTGACTCACAGGAGCACAATGGGGGGTGGGGGGAGGAGGGGGGGGGGGGGGTACCGGGTTGCTGCTAAAGGGCCAGGGGGAAGCTGGAGTCGATAGAGGAGGTTGAGGTGGGGAACTGCCGCTGTGGGGAACAGGCCGTGCAGGGGACGCGGGCATGTGGCTGGTATAGGAAGGGATATGGCTGATCGGCCGGGGGGGGGGGGGGGGGGGGGGGGGGGGGGGGGACCGGTAGCACGGTAGCATTGTGGATAGCACAATCGCTTCACAGGTCCAGGGTCCCAGGTTCGATTCCAGCTTGGGTCACTGTCTGTGCGGAGTCTGCACATCCTCCCCGTGTGTGCGTGGGTTTCCTCCGGGTGCTCCGGTTCCTCCCACAATCCAAAGATGTGCGGGTTAGGTGGATTGGCCATGATAAATTGCCCTTAGTGTCCAAAATTGCCCTTAGTGTTGGGTGGGGTTACTGAGTTATGGGGATAGGGTGGAGGTGTTGACCTTGGGAAGGAGGTAGGGTGCTCTTTCCAAGAGCCGGTGCAGACTCGATGGGCCGAATGGCCTCCTTCTGCACTGTAAATTCTATGTAAATCTATGTAAATCCGGCTGACAACCTGGAATGTAAGGGGACTGAATGGGCGGTCAAACAGGCCCGTGTATTCGCGCATCTGAAGGGGCTGAGAGTGGACTGGCCATGCTCCAGGAGACGCACCTAAGGGTGGTGGATCAGGTAAGGTTGAGAAAGGGGTGGGTAGGGCAGGTGTTTCATTCGGGCTTAGATGCAAAAAAACTGGTGGGGGGGTGGCGATTTTGGTGGGGAAGAGAGTATCGTTCGTGGCGTCGAGCGTGGTGGCAGATAGTGGCGGCAGGTATGTGATGGTAAGTGGCAAGCTTCAAGGGGAGTGGGTGGTGCTGTCAATGTGTACGCCCGAATTGGGATGATGGTGCTTCATGCGGCGTATGTTGGGCCAGATTCCAGATCTCGAGACAGGGGGTCTAATAATGGGAGGGGATTTCAACACGGTGCTGGACCGGCACTTGATCGCTCCATGCCCAGGATGGGTAGGAGGCCGACGGCTGCCAAGGTGTTGAGGGGGTTCATGGACCAGATGGGAGGGGTGGACCGCTGGAGATTTATGTCTCCCTTGCTTTTTGCGATGGCGATTGAACTCCTGGCCATGGCGCTGAGGGAGTCGAGGAACTGGAGAGGGATAGTGCAGGGTGAGGAGGAGCATCGGCTGTCGTTATACGCGGATGGCCTACTTTTGTACGTGGCTGACCCGGTGGGGGAAATGCCGGAGGTGATGAGGATCCTTAGGGAGTTGGGGATTTTGCCAGGTATAAGCTCAATGTGGGGAAGAGTGAGCTGTTCGTAGTGCACCCAGGGGACCAGGAGAGGGGGATTGGTGAGCCCGCTAAAAAGGGCGGAGAGGAGTTTCAGGTACCTGGGGTATAGGTAGTTAGGAGCTGGGGGGCCTTACTAGGCTTAACTTCACAAAGCTGGTGGAGCAAATGGAGGAGGAGTTTAAGAGGTGTGATGTGCTTCCACTCCCCTAGAGGGCAGGGTCAGTCAGTCAAAATGACGGTGCTCCCGAGGTTTTTGTTCTTATTCCAGTGCCTCCCTATCCTGATTCCTAAGGCTTTTTCAGGCGGGTCAATAGGTGCGTTATGGGGTTGTGTGGGCGCAGAAGACCCCGAGGGTGAGAAGGGTGTTCCTGGAGCGGAGCAGGGAGAGGGGGGGGTTGGCGCTGCCTAACCTCTGTGGGTACTACTGGGCCGCCAACATGGCGATGATATGTAAGTGGGTAATGGAGGGGAGGGGGCAGCATGGAAGAGGATGGAGATGGCGTCCTGTGTGGGCACGAGTCTGGAGGCGCTGGTGACGGCGCCGCTACCGCTTCCCCCAACGAGGTATATTACGAGTCCGGTGGTGCGGCCACCGTTAAAATTTGGGGGCAATGGAGGCGGCATAGGGGGGAGGTGAAGGCTTCAATGTGGTCCACGATATGGAGGAACCACCGGTTTGTCCCTGGGAGAATGGACGGAGGGTTTCTCAGCTGCCACAGGGCAGGTATTAGGCGGCTGGGGGACCTATTTGTAGATGGGAAGTTTGCTACCCTGGGGGAGCTGGAGGGGAGGTTTGGCCTACCCCGGGGAACACCTTCAGATACATGCAGTTTGTCAGGCGGCTGGTGGCGGAGTTCCCACTGTTGCCGTCAAGAGGGGTTCAGGACAGGGGCTCTCAGGGCCGTGGGTTGGAGAGGGGAGGATTTCGAAACCTATCAAGTGATGCAGGAGGAGGAGGAGGCCTCGGTGGATGAGCTGAAAGGTAAGTGGGAGGAGGAGCTAGGAGAGGAGATTGATGAGGGGACGTGGGCGGATCCCTGGGGAGGGTGAATTCCTCCTTCTCTTGCGCTAGGCTCAGCTTAATTCAATTTAAGGTGCTGCATAGGGCGCACATGACTGGGGCAAGGCTGAGCCGGTCCTTTGGGGGAGAGGACAGGTGTGTCAGGTGTTCAGGGAGCCCAGCAAACCACACCCACATGTTCTGGTCGTGCGCTGCGCTGGAGGGCTTCTGGAGGGTCGTCATGGAGACGCTGTCAAGGGTGGTTGGTTCCAGGGTAGAGCCGGCTGGGGGCTCCACTGCTACCCCAATATTTGGGGTAGCAGCGGAGCGGGAGTGCAGGAGGCGAAAGAGGCCGGTATTCTGGCCTTTGCATCCCTGGTAGCCGGCGCAGGATTCTGCTACAGTGGAAGGATGCGAGGCCACCGGGCGTGGAATCTTGGGTCAACGATATGGCTGGGTTTATCAAACTGGAGAGGGTCAAATTTGCCTTAAGGAGGTCGGTGCAAGGGTTCTTCCAGCGGTGGCAGCCGTTTCTAGACTTCCTGGCGGAGCGTTCGGTGATGGTCAGCAACAGCAGCAACCCGGTAAAGTGGGGGTTGGGGGGGGGGGGGGAGGGTGTGAGGGTTTGTTTGTTTTCTCTATTGGGTGTTTGTATTGCTTTCATGTTAATTATTTCTGTTATCTTATATCTGTGTATAAGGGGGACATTGTTCCTTTTTTTCTGTTCTTGTTGGTAAAAATTTGTGAAAACCTGAATAAAATTTATTTTAAAAAAGTTTCTTAAGGTGTAGGAATAGAATTTGGACTTGCCCACCTCCCCACCAAAGTTGTTTCCAACGCTAATTTGAAGGTGAGGAGCGTATATGGTCAGATTTCCAGAGAATAGAATCAGTGAGCCGTCCCAATGTTTCTACTGTTAAATTCAATAACTTGCACACTGATAGCAGGATTGTAGAGCCAGAAAATCGGATTTTGTGGGCGCGACGCCACGGAAACGTTTCTTAGTGTCATTTCAGCGGGTTTGGCAAGGAGTTTCTACCCGCTCTGTCAGCGAGTTCCCCACTGCTATCTAACCACACTTGGGCTCTGGGGATTTCTCACCCGACTAGCCAAAAATTTAGGATTATTTCCATCACTGGGGAGCTGAACGCGCTGGCCAGACCGGCTCCCCCGAGGTCAGGCCACCATTTTGAAAGGGTGCCCCGATCTCTAAGTGAACTTGAGGGTCCCCACACACCCCCATCCCCTGGGCAATGTCACTCACACATGGGAATTACCGCACCCCTCCAAGTCAGGACACCCACTGAGGGACCCCTTTTCAGGCCTTCCCACCTCCTCTTTCAAGCTCCCCTTTACAGGACCCCCTCCCTCCACCCAACATTTTTGAGGCTTCTTCATACCCCCCCCCTCCCACCTTCATACCCCCCCCCCATTCTCTTTCATGGGCATGGCCTCCCTCAGGCCCTTAAATTTCACAGTGTCACCTGGCACCTGGGAACCTTGGCAATGGCACCCTGGCCCCTGCCAGCCTGGCAGTGCCATCTGGACACCTTGGCAGTGCCAGGATGGCAGTGTCAAGGTACATGGGTGCCAAGTGGAGATCCCAGGTGCCACCCTGCCCTGTCCAACCACCCCGGAGCCTACGTTGGCCTGGAAGACCCTCCCAGGTGCCATGACACCAGGCCCACAATTGTGTGGACCAGTACTAGTCAGACCTCTTGCTGGGGAGCCAATCAGATCGCAGGAGGCCAGTCGATTGGGTGACCATCTTTATTGAGATGGAGATTGGCCTTATTTTTGATTATTGGTTTCTTGTCGCGTTTGGCCCGCCATGGGAGCAGGCCAGTTAGATCGTAAACGCTCAGCGCGGTTCCTGATTTGGGACTCTCCCGTGATCTAACTGGCCCACACGGATCTCACCAGGAATACGCAGCCGTTAGATCACGCCCTGTGATCCAAATGCTGAGAGTTGATTCATAGGCATCAAAATCCCACAATCCAACTAAGGTGAGCACAGTTTTAAAAAAGTTGCGACTTGTTCCAATTCTCCTCAACCCACGATGGTGGGTGGGGTGGGGGTAGTGGTTAGGGCGGTGGGGAGAGGATCGGCATTGTGGGGCGGATTGAAATATCGCTTGACTCATTCCTGGGATGGAGAACTTACATTACGAAGGAATGTTGAACAGTTTGAGCCTTTACCCACTGGAGATTACAAGAATGAGAGGTGATCTTTTTAAAAAGTTCAAGATCCTAAAGGGAAATGAAAATGAAAAAACTTGATAGCACGGATAGTGGGAGGACTTTTTCTGCTCATGGAAGAGACTGGAATGGACGCAGTTTAAGGTTTTCATTTTAAGTGAGATGAAAATGTTAGTTAGGATGGTTAGTGTCCAGAATTATCTTCTCCAGGGAGCCATGGAGGCTGGGTCATTGAATTCGCACAAGGCAGAGTTAAGCAGGCTTTGATAGACAAGAGAGTCAAAGACGATGGGAGATAGGCACAAAAGTGAGTTGAGATATAACCAGATTAGCCATGATCTACTCGAAGGTGAAGTGGGCTTGAAGGGCCAAATATCCTATTCAGCTTCTAAGTCCTATTTCCTGTAGCAGAGTGAGACAACCTGACCACAACCTGCATCCATCCTCACTTCTTTACATTTCAAAGTGATGAAATCAGGCCTTCCTGGGGAAGGGAGGTGGCCTAATGAATGTCCAAAGCCACAGCATGGTAACATAATCAGTGTCACATCTTAAATTTAATAGCACTTGAGGGGATTACATATATGGGATTAGCTATATGACCTGAGGCAACGGCTGGCAGTTAAGTGATTCTTTTGGCATCCCAGCAGAGGAGTGCTCTCCAAAGGACCCTCAAGAAAGCCTTCAGCCTCCCCCAGTACTGACCTCCAGCCTTACCCACGTGCCAACCGCACCTCCCCACACCACACCACCATTCCCTCTCACAAGCCCACCTAATGTCAATCTCCTCTTGCTCATCAGTGCCTGACTGTGATCTTGGATTGCAAGTGATGCATCCTGACATAATCCAGGCTGACAATTTGACAATCTTCTGGGCAAGAGAAATTTCTAATATATGGTAATGAAGCTCTGTGCTCACAATTGGGAGGGCCTTCCCAGCCACGTCGATTTCTTCGACAAATTTATCGGCCTCACCGGTATCTCAGCTCCATTTACCCACCTTCGATCCACACCCTTAAACACATACTATAAAAATCTATCTTAATCTTAGGTTTTGTTCAACCCAGTGCATGCTGCCTTTGGGAAAGCGAGTTCATATTTCCACAGACCTTGGTGTGTAAAAGTACTACTTATTTCATTCCCAAATGGCCTTAGCTTTCATTCTTAGTCTGGTGTCTGCCGAGAAGGTCCGTAACCTGGGTAACCACTCAGGGACCAGGGTGGAGGTCACCCCAGTAAGCGTGATTTTCTGTATCAGTTTAATCCTGGAAGCCTCTGCATTGTAGTTATATGTAGATAAAGTTGCAATTGTTATTTAGCTAATGGAGAACGGGAAATATTACACTTAGTTTATGCTCTGGATTCCCCACTAGGGGAAAATAGTTCCTCTGGCCAGAATGTTCCGGTTCCGTCCATCGTGGGACCCAAAATTCCTGCGTGATGTCAACGGATGTTTTGCTGGTCTGTCAGATTTCTGTCCGGTCTGTGATGATTCCTACAGTGAGTAGAACCATAAAACCCAACCTTCTATATCTACCCTTTGAATTCCATTATCATTTTGAACATCTTGTTTGGCCATGCCTCAATCCATTATACCTAAAGGATGGAGTCTGACCAAGTTCTACTACACGATGGCACAGAGGCCCTGCCTCACAGCTCCAAGGATCCAGGTTCGATTCCTGCCTTGGGTGACTGTCTGCGTAGAGTTTGTACATTCTCCCCATGGCTGTGTGGGTTTCCCCCGGATACTCCGGTTTCCTCCCACAGTCCAAGAATGTGCAGGTTAATTGGATTGACCATGATAAATTACCCCTTGGTGTCAGGGATGTGCAGGTTAGTTTATGGGGTTACGGGGAGATAGGGCTGGGTGAGCGGGGGAGTAGGCCTGGGTAAGGCGCACTTCTGGAGGGTTGGTGCAGACTCGATGGGCCGGATGGCCTCCTTCTGCATTGTAGGGATTCTATGATCTACAGCGGAAACATCTGTGCCTCACTTTTGAATTCCAACCTCCTTCAGATAAGGGATAACATTTCATTCGCTTTACGGTTACATTAGGGATTTGAGCACATAAACACCCAGAGTCATTTGCTTCTCCACAGCCAGCGCGGCTCTAGGGTGCTGGCGCCCCGGGCAAGCTGAACTTCGGCGCCCTTGGGAGGGGCGGGGCCGGGGGGGGGGGCCGGGGGGGCGGGGGGGGGGGCGGGGGGGGGACGGGGGACGGGGCGGGGGGGGGCGGGGGCGGGGGCGGGGCCGGGGGGGGGGCGGGGCCGGGGGGGGGGGGGGGGCCGAGGGGGGGGCGGGGCGAGGAGGGGCGGACCCGAGGGGGGGCGGGGGGGGCGGACACGCGGGGGGGCGGAGCGGGGGGCGGGCGGACCGAGGGCGGGGGGGCGGACCCGAGGGCGGGGGGGGGGCGGACCGAGGGCGGGGCGGGGGAGCGGACCGAGGGCGGGGTGGGGGGGCGGACCGAGGGGGGCGAACCCGAGGGGGGCGGGGGGGGGCGGGGGGGGCGGACCGAGCCGGGGGGCCACCCTGGGGGCGGGCGGCCACCGCGCATGCGCTGGTTGGCACCGGCCCAACTGCGCATGCGCGGGACCCGAGTCTCTGGCGCCCAAGCACATGGCGCCCGGGCAACAGCCCGAGTTGCCGGTGCCTTGAGCCGGCCTGTCCCAGCTCCTAGTTTCTCACCATTACAGAGTCTGATTTGTCATTCTTGGATCTTAAGTGACTGCCTCACAATTCCCCACAAATGAAATCCATTTGTATAGCTTCACCCATCACATTGTCACTGTCCCTCAGGAGCATCTTCTTCCTGTTCGCACATCGAACCGCCTCCTAGCTTAGCATAGTGTCATCTGAAAACTTGGATGTACAACTCTATCATAGAACCATACAGGCTAATGAGGCCATACGGCCCAACGGGTCTGCACCGACCCCCTGAAACAGCACCCCATCGAGGCCCACTCACGCCGTCCTATCCCTATAACGCATAACCCCACCTAACCTGCACATCTTTGGACCGTGGGAGGGCACTGGAGCACCTGGAGGAAACCCACACAGACACAGGGAGAAAGTGCAAACTCCACACGGTCACCTCAAGCCAGAATTGAACCTGGGTCAATTCTGTGGGTCAACGCTGTGAGGCAACAATGTGCCACCGTGCCACCCCTCTTATTTTAATCCAAGTCATTAATGTACATGGGGAAAAGCTGTCCAAATTCCAGGAATGGGATCACTTCAAGAGCTCGATGGGTGGCCAGCACATTCAACGCCAGCTTAGACCATGCTCATAAGGCAGAGCATAGTCCTCTGAGCGGTCAAATTGCCCAAAATATAATGGGCGGAATTCTCCGGCCGTTGGGATTCTCTTTTCCTGCCATCAGCACCCCTGTCTGCGGGTTTTTGATGGTGTGGGGTGGCTCCAATGGGAAATCTAATTGTCAAGCGACGGGAAGAGAGAATCTCGCGCTGCCGAGAAACAGAGGGCCCAGGGACAGGAGAATCCGCCCAATGTTTTCATTCCAACTCTGCAGCTACCACTGGAGCTGATTAGGGAACGAAGGCTTGGAGCTTTTAGAAGCTACATAAAGAATTTCAGCTTTGAACTTTCATGAGTTCTGCTGAGGCCTTGCAAGGGTTTTAAAGGAAGGATTTCCAAAGGAAACCTGGGAGATTCCCCACATGCATTTTGAAAAGCATGGAAGAGTGGTCCATTTCCCCCTTCAATTTAAAGGTATGTTCCAAATGAGACAGCCCCCAGTGCAAATGTGCCTTGTATGTTTTCCAGCAAAAGTAATTTCAAGGCCTGAAAGTGCATAAGATGGTAAATTACACACACCTGATTGCAAAGAATGCAAAGTATTTTCATCAGGAGCAATGTTAATGTCAGGACTGTTCGTCTGAACTCGTGTTTGCCTAATATTTGCTTCAAAAACTAATTAATGCCAAAATGTAGTGAACTTTGACACGCACAAACAATTTTCTTGTTGGAGTAGCACTGGGAAGGAGTTCTGCAGAAATAAAATGTATCAAAGGGTTATGGTCAATTTAACATCACAGTTGTGAAGGGATTCTTATCAACAAAAAACACCGTTTGTTATTATTTAAGAAAAATACTAAACAATCTATTTCATGAGTTCCACAACTACAATCGTCGCTGAATATTCATAAACTAGTAAACCCTGTGGTAAATGCGTTTCAATTATTTCCTGCTAATCAAATGCAGATCATTTCTCGGAGAATCTAAAATGATTATGGCATAATGCTTGCCCTGCAATGTAGACATCACACAATCTTGAGCACACTTGGGTGGCTGCAGACTGCTCTGGAGGGATAATTCATCAGTCCTGTATGTGGGGAGAGTAGGGGAACATTTAATGTGGAGGGAGCATTAAATTGGGTCATCAGCCGACCCCGCCCCCACCCACCCCCGTCAATTATTTTCCAACCTACAAATCCACCCACTTGAACTCTTAGTATTGCTCACACTTTGTGTGTGAGCTGCTTTAAAGCCCAGGTTGATGTGAAATGTAATGTGATGATATTCCTGCATTTTTGCAAGAAGACATTTTGGTCATTAATTGTGCTACCCTGTATTTAATTCCCACTTCTTCTTTTATACTGTGCATTATAAGAGACTTTGGGCTCCTTTTTACAACTCATCTATCTCATAGCTTCCCTATCCTTTTATTTCCTTTCACAATTCTCTCGTAGTATCAGGATTCAAACAGATAGTGCTGGAAAAACGTAGCCAGTCTGGTAGCAACTTGGAGAGAGAGAGAGTTGAAGCTTTGGTGCAATATGACCCTCCTTCATGCTCCGAAGCTGAGTCTTACTGGAGTCTTACGTTAACTCTGTTTCTCTCTTCAAAGCTGATGTTAGAATGGCTGAAGTTTTGCTAGACGTTTGTTTTATTCCAGATCTCCAGCTCCGCAGTATTTTCCCTATATTTCCTGCCTGTTTTCAGTTTGGTTTTCTATCTGATTCCCCCCCCCCCCCCCCCCCCCCCCCCCCCCCCCCCCCCCCCCCCCCCCCCCCCCCCCCCCCCCCCCCCCCCCCCCCCCCCCCCCCCCCCCCCCCCCCCCCCCCCCCCCCCCCCCCCCCCCCCCCCCCCCCCCCCCCCCCCCCCCCCCCCCTCCTTCACCCCCCCCCCCCCCCCCCCCCCCAGTGGTGGTCCGCGGTCTGTAAACAACCACAGCCTCTTCGAAAACCAGCCATTGCTCATTTACCGTGTAACGTACAATCGGAATTCAAACACAGCGGGCCTGAACCCCACTGAAAATAGCCCTCCTCCAGTGATGTGTTTTCACACTTGGTTATTCCTGTGTTCGTTCATAAGCACTCTAAGTCTAATAATGTAATCATGTTTCCCAAATGCCCCTGAAAGAACACACCCTACTTTCCCCACTTTATTCCCCAACACCAGATCCAACATTCTCACACTAATTAAGAACATTATCTTGTACTCATTTTACCCCTTAAACTGCTACTTTTCCTGTCTTTCGCAGAATAATTGAAGTCCGCCATTATCACTACTCTATCGTCTTGCGCCTTTTTGAAATTTCCTTATTTGCTCCTCAACCTCCTTCCTGCTACTGGTGGCCAAGTAGGACAGTAACACTTATATTGTTCCATAATTCTAACCGAATGGGACACTGTCTTTGAACTCACAAGTACATCATTATCATTGATCAATCCTGCCACTCTTCTTTCCCCTTCCTTCTCTTTCTTTGCATTGTGATCACCCATGTGCATTGGGCAGCATATTTATTCTCTTTGTTTAATGTCTCGTCGAGACTAAAGTGGGCTAGGATTTTTCTGAAAGACAGTTAATTGGTTTTGTGATTGTGACATCTTTCGATTGCACAAAATACTCATCTGACCTGAGGTTGCCATGGGAATAAACAGCTCAGAAGCAACAGGTAAAAAGAAAGCTTGCAACATGTTTTTTGTTTCGCAGTTCAGAATGCAGAGAATTTATATGAAGAGAAAACATGTAAAGCTTTCACCAAATGGAGCAGTTTTCGTTTTGGCAGTTTTAGAACTGATCCTAGAGTTAAAGCAGGGCTCTAAGAACAGAGCAGAGCCTGTGTTTCTCTGTGCGCTACGCAGTTGAATAAGGGCAGAAAATTGGAGACTGGAAGGTCGAGGGACTATGGGTTCGACAAGACCAATTGATGCTGTTTTTGTTTTGCCAGAACCCACCAGACTGTTTAAAGGAGTGGGAGAAGGGAGTATCTGGGATTCTCTGTCATTAGGAATGTTGTGACTTGAGCGAGAGAGGCTTTGGAGACGTGCACCTTGTCAGTGTTAACCCTGTCCGGGTACTTTGGATGGAATATGGCTGCTCGTGAATGCAACAGAAGGGCTGAAACAATTGAGTTGAAAATGAGAGACCCTACATAGTGCAAGCGAGTTGGAAATATTGTGAAATTGCACATAGTCCTACACGTGTATAGGTAGTAGATGAGAGTGCTTGTAACCAAATGAAGCATATCTTTGCTGTATTGATTGCTAAAAGCGAAATTTACCTCTTTGAATAAAATATCCTTTGTTTGTTAATTAATGTTTGAATTATGTTCATTAAAATGTGAAACCTTGCCGAGCAGTTTTCTCGTCATTTTTATAAATGGGAAACATAACAGGAGCCTGACTTTTTTTTTGGTTTTGTTTTATTAAAATAAATTTAGTGTACCCAATTATTTATAAAAAAATTTCCACTTAAGGGATAATTTAGCCTGCACATCTTTGGGTTGTGGGGGTGAAACCCATGCAGGCACGAGGAGAATGTGCAACCTCCACATGGACTGTGACCCGGGGTCAGGATCGAACCCGGGTCTTCAGCGCCGTAGGCAGCAGTGCTAACCACTGCACCACCGTGCCGCCCCAACAGGAGCCAGACATATTAAATTCCCAATTCGCTCCTTGTGGGAGATCGTCCCTTTTATTGTCATAAATCCCATGTGGCAATACGCACTGCACTTCTCCAACATTAATTATGCTTGCACTCCAGCCCCATCCTAGCCTGCCATACCTCCCACCCTAACCACCTGTCTAATCCTTCCTATTTCTCAACTGCTCTGTATTCTAATTCAGCAGACCTTGACATATTTACCTGACAATAGCTAAGGACAACTCACTTAGATTTCTCTAGGTCAGCAGGGCAATGCTTTGCTATCTGCTGCGATGACAACTTGCAACTTTTGGGACAACATCCTGAGTGGTTGTCAAGGCCAGCACCATTCTCAATTGGTATGACTAGATTTATTTCCAGCCAGCACTACAATATCCAGCAATCTGTTCTCCACGTAGGGATCAAAACAATATACATTTGTCTCCATAGACAGCGCCTGCAGTTTCTTTGTGACATTGAATAGCATGATTTCACTACCAATATCCTTGAACACCTAGAAAAATGCAAGCACCTACTGCCTCAAACTGTTCACCCCAGGAAAAGTAATCTTTGTGTATTGCTTTGAAATAAACTAGTTCCTCTCTGCAATTTTCTATTCACAGGTTCTGGGTAAGGAAGAGGACAGAAGATAAATGAGGCATTGCAAGACAGAGCATTTTCACAATGTACGACTATCAGCTTTTTGTGGATTGCCACTACCTCCATACGAGTGGAATCCTGTAGCAGGCAAGAAGACCTTGATACCACTGCATGGGTGAATCTCCCAGCAAAGGAAGTGAAGGTGTAGGAGTCAGCAGATCTAACCTTTCCTCCATCATTCCTTTGTCATATATTTTATATCTTGGATTCATGCAGAAACGATACACCACCTTCTAGGGCGGCATGGTAGTACAGAAGGTTTGCATTGTTGCTTCACAGCGCCAGGGTCCCAGGTTTGATTCCCATCTTGGGTCACTGTCTGTGCGGAGTTTGCAAGTTCTCCCCGTGTCTGCGTGGGTTTCCTCCGGTTTCCTTCCACACACAAGTCCCGAAAGACGTGCTGTTAAGTAATTTGGACATTCTGAATTATCCCTCTGTGTACCCGAACAGGTGCCGGAATATGGTGACTAGGGACTTTTCACAGTAACTTCATTGCAGTATTAATGTAAGCCTACTTGTGAAAATAAAGATCATGATTATTATTATTAATATGCGTACCAGAAATTGATTTACAGTGTTTTAAAATGTCTACTCCATGCTGATAACTCTGGTTTCCAGGTCTTTCTGCATTTTGTTACTTTTCACGGAGTCCACACCCAGACTCAATCAATGCTGCATAGTGAGCATCAAGAGTAACAGACTCACATCATAAACACAGAGTAATTAGACACTGCACACAGTACACAGTTATATCTTGCAGCAGAGTCTTCATCAAGGAAAGTACAGACTATAAGAAACAGCTCCTGCAATTTTAGTTAAATGAATGCAGTAAATGCTGGAAACACTGGCAGTGTCTCTGGGGAGAGAAACAGAGTTAACATTTCAGGCCATGGCCTTTCATTAGAACTCATTTTAATGTTTGGCCGGATTCCCTAATTATTAGAGACACACATAAGATCATACTTTTAATGCCATTCCATTCATGAACAGGAGTTTCGATTCAGGTCTGTTATCACAGATACCTATCATGATTAATGTTAATGTGCACTGTATTGCCCATTACCAGGATTCATATTTACCACAATCCATGTTTCCACTGCTGTTTCCCTGCTGGTGGGTAATCTCCCAGAGTGACCTGAAATCTGAGCAGCAACAGGCACACTGGCTTGTAATGTGCTTGTTGAAGCTCTGCTGCCTGATGCTTCAATGTGGTGAATGCTGAGAAAACAGACAACGTTAGATCACAGGCCAATGTCTGTGGTATAAAGAATTGTGGGCAGCACAGTAGCACAGTGGTTAGCACAGTTGTTTCACAGCTCCCATGGTCCCAGGTTCGATTCCCGGCTTGGGTCACTGTCTGTGCAGAGTCTGCACATTCTCCCTGTGTCTGCGTGGGTTTCCTCCGGGTGCTCCGGTTTCCTCCCACAGTCCAAAGGTGTGCCGGTTAGGTGGACTGGCCATGATAAATTACCCTTCGTGTCCAAAAAGGTTTGGTGGGATTACGGGGATAGGGTGGACGTTTGGGCTTAAGTAGGATGCTCGTTCCAAGGGCTGGTGCAGACTCGATGGACCGAATGGCCTCCTTCTGCTCTGTAAATTCTATGATTCTATAATTGGGGAAAAGTAAGCTTGAAAAATGAAACTGGGATCAAATAAAAAAGGGAGTTGGTAAGGGCAGCTGTCTGAAGGAATTTTGATGTGCGAATTAGCATTTCAGAGAGGAAAGCAAGTGTTTACCTATGTGATTAGGAGAAAACAATGGGGTATAGAAGAGGTAACTTTAAAGTGGGGAAATAAGTAAATTGACACTTAAATGCTAAAACAGACTACTGTGGGTAACTTCAAAGGGAAAGAATGATAAGGGAAAGAAGAACCCAACTATTATGCAATCATTAATTAATCTTTCAGAGTCCTGTCGTCACAATTTTCTGCTAGCCTGTACAGATCATTAATTATTGAATCCATGTATTCACCTGCTTTTGCTTCCACTTATTATATTTTACTCATTCAATAATTTATTTTTTGTGAACACTGAAATTCGCATTGAATCTCTGGATGACTTCATTGTACAAGCTTAATGCCTCATTGACTCCCTGCCTCGTTATCACATCATTGGCAACAGCTCTACTGCATAGAGTAAAGTACTGACCTATTCCCTTCGTTCCTTTCTGTGCAAACCTGAAGTTATTCAAAATCTGGAAAATCTCTTGCTTCAATTGACCCTGTATTGAGTCAGTTGAGTGCTTTCAGCGTTTGGAATGGTTCTGGGAGTGACAGCGTAGACTCCATACTTGTCCTAAGCTCTAGATCTGAAACTGCTTCAGTAGTCTTCTTGTAGATTCTGGTCTGTGCTCCTTGCTGTCCGGATTCTGGGTCTGTGCCTCAACCTGTAGCTGCTGCAATTGCGATGCTTCGAGTTTTCAGGTGTGTCTTCGATCAAGTTTCTTTTACCTTCTTCCAAATGTTTGAAGGTTGGTTACGTTTGCAACTTTCACTTGGAGGATTTCTGGGTCTTTTACTCACTATCTGTTGTCACCATGTTTCGTTCTGTGTTTGGGGTCTAGATGGTGTTTTTTAAGGTTTGATGGTTTCCCTAAGAAAGCTACCTAAGACTGTAGCTTTGAAAACCACTATTTATTAAGATCTATATATACATCTCAGTAACTCTACATGAAGCTGTGCTTCCCCTTCCCTCCAGATCTCTGGTGTTTAGTCATGTGACATTGCATCATAGTTACATCAGCAGTTACCATTGACCAGAAACTGAACTGGACTATCTTCATAAATACTATGGCTACAAGAGCAGGTCAGAGGCTAGGAATCCTGCAGAGAATAACTCACCTCCTGGCTCCCACAAGCCTGCCCACACATCTAAAGGCATAAGTCAGGAATGTGGTGGAATACTCTCCACCTGTCTGGAGGTGTGCAGCTCCAACAACACTCAAGAAGCGTGACACTATCGAGGACAAAGCAGCTCACTTGATTGGCACCCCATCCACAAACATTCATTCCCTCCACACCCGACACACAGTGGCAGAAATGTGAACCATTTACAAGATTCACTGCAGCAACACACTAAGCCTCCTTGGACAGCACCTTCCAAACCTACGTCCGCTACCATCCGCAACCATCTAGAAGGACAAGGCAGCAGATACATGGGAATACCGCCATGTGAAAGATCCCCTCTAAGTCACACATCACCCTGATTAGGAAATATTTCATAGAATTTACAGTGCAGAAGGAGGCCATTCAGCCCATCGAGTCTGCACCGGCTCTTGGAAAGTCAACAACTCCACCCTATCCCCATAACCCAGTAATCCCACCCAGCACTAAGGGCAATTTTGGACACTAAGGGCAATTTATCATGGCCAATCCACCTAACCTGCACATCTTTGGACTGTGGGAGGAAACCGGAGCACCCGGAGGAAACACACACACGGGGAGGATGTGCAGACTCTGCACAGACAGTGACCCAAGCCGGAATCGAACCTGGGGACCCTGGAGCTGTGAAGCGATTGTGCTATCCACAATGCTACCATGCTGCCCAAGTATATAGCTGTTCCTTCACTGTCACTGTGTCAAATTACTGGAACTCACGTCCTAACAGCACTGTGAGTTTCCTACACTACATGGACTGCAGCAGTTCAAGAAGACAGCTCACCACCACCTTCTCAAGGACAATTAGGAATGAACAATAAATGCTGGCCTAACGAGTAACACCCACATCCTTGAACGAATTTTACATTAGTATCTGGTCCTTCTGATGTCAATCTTTTAGCTGGTATCTCCAAGCAAGTCTTTATACCAATTATGTACATCCTCCTGAAGATCTTCCTCCAAGTCTTTATCTCAATTATGTACATCCTCCTACACAGTCCATCTTGAAAGAGAATTGCCTAAGCAAGGTATTGTAATGCATTGTAGTGAGAATGCATGCCCATCAGTGAGAAATGAAACAGAAAGGATAATACCGGCCACAACATTGGGGAAAGCCTCTTGAGTTGATGTTTCCTCTATCTCATCATCTTTGTATTAGGTCTTTCTCCATAAAGGGCATCAAGGATCACGATTTAATTGTACCCAGTTCCCCTACCACTATTCTCACTTGGCTACAGGTGTTAGTTGTGAATTTCTCTTCCAATAAATTAGAACGGGAAAGACATTGGAATAAGGAATCTGACATGATGTATGTAAACGAGGAGCACAGGTCAGTAACCACAGAGTGAGCTTGTGAACATGCAGCCTCCCAGTACCTTGTGCTACCAATATGCTTTGTGTCTGATGTTTGTCACATTTAATGGAATACAAGGGGAAAGCACTTCACAGTCACAATGCAATGTGTTGTTTAGGCCCCCTTGTGCACCTGGAAATACATGATCATTTGCTACAGTGCTACAGTACTCTCCCTAGGTGCAACTGCAACACGTTTACAGTGACGTGCTGTGTCCTGGGGTTGCCATGACACTGTGTAAATGAAGTGACTTTGCATTATGGTGCAGGAACAAATGAATGCAGTGAGGCACACATAACCCTGTGGTCATTGTACCCAAACCAATTTATCAGCTCCACTGTGCTATAGGGTATGCCTCCTCCCAGATAGACAGTAATCTTGAGGTCAATGTCCAATAGAATTCAGCATCCTTCCTCCTCTGATTTACAACAACGTAAACCTAGTAAGCATGTGCCACTTGATAAGCCAGTATATGGAACATATTTAATTGACACTTAGGATGAAGAAGCAGCTGAACTCAAATCATGTGCTTTGTTGACAAGTTCTGTCTTTAGAGCCCTCTCATGAACGGTTAAAAATCATACTCCATTATGCATCATATTTTATCTCCATCAAACGTGCATGCCATAGATAAGACTTCATGATGTATCTATTTCCTTTGAATCCTTTGAAGCTGGTTTGTTTATGTAAATAGTTGTAGTTATTTATCCAAAGATTCGTGCCTTAAACAAGACTTCCTGACTTAATTATTCTTAATCCTTTTGAAGAAAAAAATGTATTAACCGTTATCTTTCTATACCGCAAACTATTGATAGCTGTACCAATGTTAGCCCCAAAAGTAATATTTTAACTCCCCATGGCTGATGTAATTACTATGACGTGGAGATGCCGACGTTGGATTGGGGTGGGCACAGTAAGCTACGCTCCGAAAGCTCGTGATTCCAAATAAATCTGTTGGACTTTAACCTGGTGTTATAAGACTTCTTACGATGTAATTACTGTCAGATAGCTCCTTGCACAAGCACCTTACACATATAACACTTAGCATAACCTGTCTATTACCTCTAAAATCTTCCTTCTCTAACACTTCAAAGTCTGTTGCTTCATAATACAAAGTGATTTGACCATTAACCCTTAACTCCCTACCTGTCCAAAAAGGACTCACTTCGGTCTGGATCCAGAATCTATGGATTTCAGTTTAAAGAGCTACCGCGTAACGGATTGATTTTTTAAGAGTAACACATTCAATGTTGTTACAACTAGCCCCTGGATGAGGTCCGTCAATATGTTATGATTCCAGACAAGATTTGCCCAATCGGCACTGCTCCTGAATGAGAAGGGATGAACTGGATCCCCTTCTTTATTCAACCCCCTCAGTTGGTCACAACAAGGTTAATTTTAAAAGTATCCCTCCTCTGTGGATCCCTTTTCCCAGTCCAAACATATTTATTTTTCAAAAGAAGCCAATTTAATCAGGCTTTCTTGAGTTAAAGGAAGAGTGAGTTTATTAGTTACTAAAACATGAGAAGAAAATAATAAAATGTAACATACATTAAAACAGATTGGAAATGAGAAGCGAGCCCAAAAATAGAATTTAAAATGTTATACGTGTCAGTCTTTGGCTTGCCCGTGAGGAGTCAATGATGAAACGTTGCGGGTGTTAAGTTGGGTGATTCCGGAAGCGCTGACTTTAGCAGTTGGCTTGGATGCCTTGATTCTGTAGTTTAACTGAAATAAGTTATCCTGCTTCCTTTTTAGTGGTGGCTTTGCTGACCGAACTTTCTTCCAGTAATCACAGAGAGAGATGAGACTTTTTATTGGCCAGAGCAGGGGTGCCTCGATGCTCATCAGCACAGTAGCACAGTGGTTAGCACAGTTGATTCACAGCCCGAGGTTCGATTCCCGGCTTGGGTCACTATCTGTGCGGAGTCTGCATGTTGCCACCGTGTCTGCGTGGGTTTCCTCCGGATGCTCCGTTTTCCTCCCACAATCCAAAGATGCGCCGGGTAGGTGGATTGGCCATGCTAAATTGCCCCTTAGTGTCCAAAATGGTTAAGTGGAGTTACTGGGTTACAGGGATAGCGTGCAGGTGTGGACTTAGGTAGGGTGCTCTTTCTAAGGGCCAGTGCAGATTCGATGGGCCGAATGACCCCCTTCTGCACTATAAATTCTATGATTGTATGATTCATCGGCTGTGACCTTCACAACGCACACTAACACTGTAGAACTAGCACACAGAGACCAGAGTTGTAATTGTTTTACAACCCCTTTTCTTGTGTATTCCTGGAAGGGGAAAAACACACATGTCTGGGACATAACTTATAGAATCATAGAATCCCTACAGTGTAGAACTCACAGGACATGGTTTCTGCTGAGACAGTAATCAGTTTCCATTATTTCCACAGTTAATAGTTTGACAATATTTACAGGTTTGACACTCACCTGACAAGGCAATGCCCTTTCCTCCAAGGCACAGGGACTTCACCATTAGTGACCTCCCTATGCAAAGTGCCATTCTGACTGACCACTTTATATCTGCGCCCAAGTTTCCCAAACCATGTCAGGCTTGTCTCCAACTTCCAGGTCGCCTGCTCCAACTCCTATTCCAGCATGCTTCCCAAAACGGAAAATCGGAAATTCGGGCTATTTTTGAAGGTTAGGTTCACAGAGCTGAGAATTCTCCCATCTCTGCGCAATTGACCCAAACCTAATCTAAGCCTGAGATTAAGTCATCATTGTCCCAGATGATCAGAGCCTCCTTTCCCCTTTGAGGGGAAGAGCTAACTAGTGATGGTTTAACTTGAGGATCACCACACCTCAGGCGAGGGGCAAGTTTGAGAAGGCAGGGTCTTCTTGAATAACCTCAGCCGGTATGGGAATTGAACCCGCTTTTTTTGGCTTGCTTTGCATCACGAACCGGCTGTCTAGCCAAGTGAGCTAAAACATTTGGAAGGAGCAATAAGACCATAAGACCATGAGACATAGGAGCAGAATTAGGCCGCTCGACCCATCAGGTCTGCTCCACCATTCAATCATGGCTGATATTTTCTCATCCCCATTCTCCTGCCTTCTCCCCATAATGTCTGATCCCCTTATTAATCAAGAACCTATCTATCTCTGTCTTAAAGACACTCAGTGATTTGGCCTCCACATCCTTCTGCGTCAAAGAGTTCCACAGATTCACCACCCTCTGGCTAAAGAAATGCCTCCTCATCTCTGTTTTAAAGGATCGTCCCTTTAGTCTGAGATGGTGTCCTCTGGTTCTGGTTTTTCTTACAGGTAGAAACATCCTCTCCATGTCCACTCTATCGAGGCTTCGCAGTATCCTGCAAGTTTCAATAAAATCCCCTATCATCCTTCTATACTCTAATGAGTACAGACCCAGAGTCCTCAACCGTTCCTCATTTGACAAGTTCTTTATTCCAGGGATCATTCTTGTGAACCTCCACAGACCCTTTCCAGGGTAAGCATATCCTTCCTTAGATACGGAGCCCAAAACTGCTCACAATACTCCAAATGGGGTCTGACCAGAGCCTTATACAGCCTCAGAAGTACATCCTTGGTCCTGTATTCTCGCCCTCTCGACATGAATGCTAACATTGCATTTGCCTTCTTAACTGCCGACTGAACCTTCACTTTAACCTTAAGAGAATCGTGAACAAGGACTCCCAAGATTTCCTAAGCATTTCCCCATTTAGAAAATAGTCTATGCCTAAATTCCTCCTTCCAAAGTGCATATCCTCACACTTTTCCACATTGTATTTCATTGCCACTTCATTGCCCACTCTCCTAGCTTGTCCAAATCCTTCTGCAGCCCCCTTGCTAATGAGACAAGGGAGTACCCAATGATTGACAGGACACTAGGAACCTCAGAGGAACAGGGGGATCTTGGGCTGCTTGTCCACAGGTCCCTGAAAGCAGAAGGAGAAGTTAATAAGGTAGTTAAAAAGGTTAGACAGGACACCTGTCTTTTTCAGTTGTGCCATAGATTATAAGAGGAGGGAGGTTATGTTGGAGCTGTATGAAACTGCCGTGTGCAGTTCTGGTCGCCACACTATAGAAGATTCCCTGGGATGGAGAATTTGAGCTGGGAAGAGAGGCTGGATAGGCTCGGGTTGTTTTCTTTAGAGCAGAGAAGTTTGAGGGGCGGTCTGACTGAGGTGCATAAGATTATGAGGGGGTATGGACAGGGTAGATAGGAAGCAACTGTTCCCTTCAGTTAAAGGGTCAATAATGAGGGGGCTTAACTTTAAAATGAGGGAAGGAAGTTTAGAGTGGAAATGAGAAAAGTCTTTCACCCAGAGGATGAAAGTGGAATGCCTGGAAGAGTAGTAGTGGCAGGAAACTTCACAACATTTAAAAAGTATGTGGATGAGCACTTGTAATGTTATAACATTCATGGCTCAGGGCCAAGTGCTAGAAAGTGTGATTTGTGTAGGTATCAATGGCTGCAATGGCAAATGAAGGCTGCAGCAGTAGAGAGATCCCCAGTTGTTAATGTTCCCTTGCACTAGAACTGGACCTACCCTCTGTCAAGGACCGGGTGTCTACTGATGTGCAATGTCATACCCACATTAAAAGCTGTACTGCACCAGGCATCTATCTGGAGGAAACCAGTAGACCCCACACATAGATAAGTCCTGTGGCGATCGGCTTGTGAGATCCGGAAGTCTCTAGCGTTGGACAGGCAAGTAGGCAGTGGAGTTTGATTCAGTCGTCTCGCTCTTGGAATAGGAACAGGAGAGATTTTTGGCAGCTTTCTTCACAACTGAGCAGCCCTCTTCAGGAACCACTCTGCTCACCCCTCATGGAGAAAGAGTTGGAAAAGGTGCCCCTAAAAATAATCTGTTCCATCTTCAACCTGGCTGGATAACCGCAACCAGCAGGCTCACCTACCTGCTGTCAGGGAATCAAAGTTAAACCGTATTTCGGAACCTGGAATGCACGAACAAATAATCGACCAGAATAGAAAACCTATTGCCCGTGAACTCAGGCACTTCAACATTGAGGTCGCTGCCCAAAGAACTGGTGCAGGGAAGCTTCGAGCCTCATCACAGCAACGAGCACCTCTTGAACCTCCGTCTATACTTGCCAAGACCCAGCATGCAACAGCTGTGAATACCTACGCCCCAAACCTTGATGCCAATAATGAGTTCAAAGAAGGCTTCTACTCCACCATACTCTCCAACATTCCTAAGTAAGACAAGAGCATCCTCCTTGGGCACCTCAACGCCACAGTTAGAAAGGCCTCGCAAATCGGGAAAGGAACCATCCAAAAGAGGGGAGTTGGGAACTGCAACTCCAATGGGATTCTCCTGCTCTCCAAATGCACGGAACATCAGCTTGTCATTACTAACACAATGGGCAGGATTCTCCGTTTTTGAGATTAAGTGTTGACGCCAACGCAGACTTGTGGACTTCCATGACAGCAAAACTGGCGCCGTACTTGGACCAATTCCGTTACTGTGGAGGGGCTAGCACCGGCACCACGTGAAACACAATCGATTCCAAAGAAAAACGGTGTGGGACTCGTCGGGTCCGTGATTGACACTTGGGAGGCTGACAAGCTGCAGCCACACATACACTTTACGATCCCCACATACACCCATCCCAGTTAATAAGATGGCACTGGTGCTCTGGAGTGCATTCATAGAGCTGATGGGTCAGCTGGGGCTAGAGGGCACCCACGGGGTGTCCTGGGGGTGGGGGGGGGGGGGGGGGGGGGGGGGGGGTGGGGGGTGGGGGGGGAACACCGATACAGCCCCTGGCACTAAGTTCACAATGATCTATTAGCTGTGTGCGCAGCTGCACGGCTGCCTTGCCGGCTGTGATAATAGTGTTCCGTGTCCGTCCACCACGACCCCACAGCCCACCTCCTGGCCACCCCCACTATTCCCCCCCAGCCCTGGCAGAAGCCCCCCCCTCGGCGAGCAGCACAACTGTCAGCAAACTGTGGCGATGTTGGACACTTTCCGCACCCCCTCTCCCTCCCTCGGCAGCCGCCATGCCGGTTTCACGATTTTTAAAAGCACACGTGAACCGCGCCAACAGGAATTTAGCCCATTGGAGGAGAAGAATCGCAGAGGTCCCAGAGAACCGGGTTGGGCCCGCTAATGATATGCAAATGGTGTTTACTGTACGTGGGTTCAGGAACCCATTGGTGCAACTGTCGAGGTGGCGGAGAATCGTGATTTGGCATCAAATCGGCGCCCGCCGCGATTTTGGCGTCGGAACCGATTCTCCGCACAATCGTGTTTCGCGATTTCAGCGTCAGCCAATGGAGAATCCCACCTACTGTTCCTCTAAAAAGACACGTTCAAGACTTCCTGGAGACATCCACGACCTAAGTACTGGCAGATAATTGACTTCATCAGCGTCAAATCCCGAGACCAAAAGGATGGGCTCATCACCAAACCGCTGATCAATGTAGATGGATGCTGGATAGACCACCGGCTCACCCACTCCTCTATGTCCATCAAATTACACCAGAAGCAGCAGAAATGAAGAAACAGCTCCAAAAAAAAAGAGCAAGGAAACGTTGAGCCGCTTTAGGAGCCAAGCATGCTCATGAACTTCCAATAATGTCTTCTTCAAAATCTCCAAAGTTTCCATTCTAAAGGAGTGAAGGAACACTGGAAAGAGCTGAAAATGGCCATCATCTCAAGCTGTGAAGAAACCATCAGCTATAAGACCAGGAAACACTAAGTCCTGTTCAGCGAGAACAGTATTGGACCACACCATCCAGGACGTCATCATCAAGAAGAGAAAAACTCTCTGTGCCTGTCTAAACAATATAACCAAAAAGGCAAAGAGGAGAACTCATCAATTGGGCAAGGCAGAGGTACCAAGACGAACTAGTGAAACCAAGAACCAACGATGGACTGGGAAAGCTAGGGAGCTGCAATTCCTCGCTGACAAGCATGACACCCCGGGCTTCTTCAATGCCTCCAAGGCAATATATGGGCCCAACACCCCAGGTCTCAAACCAGTGCGGAGTAAGGATGGAACCCTCCTGAGAGAAAGCAAAAACATTGACCTTTGATGGAGCGAACACTTCAAAGAACCCCTAAACCATGATACAACTATAGATGAGGACGTGTTTGAGGAAACCCACCAAACCTGCACATCTTTGGACTGTGGGAGGAACCCGGAGGAAACCCACGCAGACACCTGGAGAACGTGTAGACTTCAGAAAGACAGTTACCCAAGGCTGGAATTGGACGCTGGTCCCTGGCACTGTGAGGCAGCAGTCTTCGCCCTCAATTAGATCATTGTGATTTTCCAATGTGCACTTCTCACACTAGGCCATATATCCTACCAAAACCCTGCTCAATAAAATCTCTCTCTCCTACCTACACATAGGACAATATTTAACTGAAGGGAATGGGAGTCTCGCCCTTGACTGACGAGCCAACGAGCACCTGTGTTTACTCCTTTTGGGAAGGCCTGCCAAATTAACTGCCAATTTCGCACCTAACTGGGAAGCAATGGGCTTTCACTGGGATCAAGGAACCTGAGGCAGGAAATCCCAAACGGAAGCTAGCAGTGGTGCAAAACTTGGCAGCACCAACAGGGCATCCAGCAAAGGCCCGGGTTGCTGAAGGACCCTGGCCACAGATGAGTGATGGCAGGATGGGGCAATGCGGGGCGAGATGGATGGGAGGTCAGCAGCAAGTGCAGAATGGATGGCTCTCTGCGGGATCTCCTTTCCCAATGCCTGCTCCCTCAATCAGACACTGAGTGCCTTCGAACAAGGGACTCCCCATGGAAGCCACACAAGCAACTCCAACAGGCTTCTCATCAGCTCACCAGCCACTGGGAGAGAGACCTCTTTTAAATACTGCTCATAGCCTTCACCTCCCCAATTCATGTCCACCCTTTTGTTTAGAAAATAACATACTTTAATCTTATAAAAATATGGGCGGGGATTCTCCGACCCTGCGCCGGGTCGGAGAATCCCCGGGGGAAGAAGCGAATCCCGCCCCACCGCCCCAACACCAGCTTCCCTATTTTTGCTGTTTTTGGGAGCCAGTGGGATTCCCGCCACGTCGGTCGGGGGCTGTTGACAGCGGCCATTCCGGCGATTCTCCGGGCCCCGATGGGCCGAGTGGCCATCAAGTCTTGCGCAGTCCCACCGGTGTGAATTACTCACATCACACATGGTGGGACCTCGCAGTTAAGTGTGTGGGGGCTGTGCTGGGGGGGTTGGCGGGGGGGATCCAACCCTGGGGGGGGCCCCCACATTGGCCTGGCCCGCGATGGGTGCCTACCTATCTGTGGGCGGGCTGGTTCCGTGGGGGTCTTCTTTCCTCCACGCCATGCCCCTGTAGGGCTCTGCCATATTGTCCGGGGGCCAGCGCAGAGAAGGGAACCTCTGCGCATGCGTGGAAATACGGCGGCCATTCTGCGCATGCGCAAGATCACGCTGGCCGTTCTGCGCATGCGCGAACTCGCGCTGGTCCTTTGGCGCCTGCTGGAGCTGTGGGAACCAATCCAGCGTCAACCTAGCCCCAAGAAAGTGGAGAATTCCTCACTTTCGGAGGCCGTTGACGCCAGAGTGGTTGACGCTGGTTTCCACACCGGTGTGGGGACATAGCCCCATTATTGGAGAATCCTGCCCATGGTGTCCAGTTACAGTCGCACAGTGAAATTTGAAATGGTTATGATGTAATCCTGTGGAAGAAATGAAATGCAAGATATGCAAAGTGTTTTCACTACGATTATGTGTTAATATTTTTCAACGTGTTTGGCAAGTAGTTATACTTTTGTTTAATTGGAATTCTCTGAGATTGGCACAAGCTTTATCAAAAATTAAAGCTACAGAATAACGTAATTATTACATTTGTTTGTTATTGATTTGGATGAATTTCTACTATTATCAGCATAGTTCCTCATGGGTCCCACTTTATGAATGAAACATCTGGAGCAGAAGCGCAGACTGGGAGCATGACTGAGAAATACTGAATGATAGAGGCATGACTTGAGAACTGAGCACAAGGGCTCAAGGTTCACTTCACCGCAGATCTCATTCATATCTGGGGGCAGCACGGGAGCACAGTGGTAAACCCTGTTGCTTCATAACTCTAGGGTCCCAGGTTAGATTCCCAGCTTGGGTCACTGTCTGTGCAGAGTCTGTACGCTCGCCCCGTGTCTGCGTGGGTTTCCTCCGGGTGCTCTGGCTTCCTCCCACAGTCCAAAGATGTGCAGGTTAGGTGGATTGGCCATGCTAAATTGCCCTTAAATTAGGTGGGGTTACTGGGTTACAGGGATAGGGTGGAGGTGTGGGCTTAATTAGGGTGCTCTTTCCAAGAGCCACTGCAGACTCGATGGGCCAAATGGCCTCCTCCTGTAAATTCTATGATATGCCAGTTATGTAAGCAGGTTATTTCTATGATACCAAATAATACCAGCACAATGGATTCATCTGTGTTATAGGTAACTTAATAGGGTGTCTTAACCACGAATGTGATCTGTTTTATTTATTGAAAGGGACATATTTATGAAGTTGATCAATTCTTTAATTCACCTTCTAAAAGGCCCTTTTACTCTGTGAAATTGGACATCAAAAGTAGATCCATACTAATAGCCCTAGTATTACACAAGGTAGTATGGCATGATTTGTTCTGTGGCCCTGCATCATATCACTTACAATTGATAAAAAACAGCATTGATTGTAATGTTTTTAAATCTTGCCTGGTGTACCTACTAATGGTGGACTGCCTGCCAAAGGATCACAACCAGTTGTCCAGTAAATGGAAAATATCGCAAAGAGTTTGGTGCCAATTTTCACAATCTTCATCTGGGTGTTAACAGGCTGGTCCCCTTATTAATAAATGAAAAATACTACAGTTGCTGCTTTGGCAGGGAGTCATGCAGTCTCGAAAGGTTAGCTCCCTTTTCTCTCCACAGATGCTGTTCAGACCTGCTGAGAATGTCCAGTATTTTCTGTTTTAGCTCCAATGATATGATGGGATCTTTTTTGAAAGAGGCTTTTGTAAGGGTAATGAAGAGTCCACACCAAGTTTGCTCAAAACAAAAACTTACTTTATTTTACAGTAACTATTATCTACAGATCATGCAGATCCCAACTGAGTCTCCTTCAGTCGGTGCCTTACTGGCGACTCTATTTATACAAAGCCAAGTATTGTTAAGGGGCCCCCGCCCCCTTATCGGGGGAGCTCGTACTCTGCAAGACCCATGGGGTAGTTAATCATCCCCAAAGCATAACAGAGGCGTCTCAGCAGGGCCCGGATTTTACGACTCCAGGCCGTGTGTCTCCCGCCCCAGCCCGGCAAATGCAGTAGGTCACTTAAACTGCTATGTACTTTGGTCGCTCCATAATATCCCACTGGGGTAGGGGGTCATAAAAACCTAATCCAGGTGTTCAAAGGCTCCTGAATGTTTCAAATGAAAGGTTCCCACTTCATTATTTATGCATGCGCATGGGGCACGGGTGCCGAACAGAATGCCATGCTCCGGTACCTCGACAGCAGCGATAATGCATTCCACACCATTGTGGGCATGCAAATTGTACAGAATTGTACAGTAAAAACCATTGGCATATAATTAACGGGCACAACCTGGCTTTCACTGGGCCTTCCGGCATGCTCTTCCTCTGCCTGGTGGAATTAATGATGTTAAGGTTCACTTGTGGTACTGAAAATCAGGAACCAGGCACCATGGTTGCTCAGGGAGAAAGAAGGAGTATGAAAAGTATCCTATAATTATAATATTAATTGTTACAGGTAGGCTTACATTAACACTGCAATGAAGTTACTGTGAAAAGTCCCTAGTCGCTGCATTCCAGTGCCTGTTCAGGTACAGGGAGGGAGAATACAATGTCCAATTCACCTAACAGTACATCTTTTGCGACTTGTGGGAGGAAATCAGAGCACCCAGAGGAAACCCACGCAGACACAGTAAGAACGTCAAGACTCCGCACGGACAGTGACCCAAGCCGGGAATCAAACCTGGGACCCTGGTGCTGTGTCGCAACAGTGCTACCCACTGTGCTACTATGCTGCCCACACTCCTACATTACTATATGGTGCTGGCAGTTGTGCCACTGGCCGGGAGGCATCTGCCAGGGCTGGGGGGCGGGGGGGGGGGTAGTAGAGGGGGGCAGCCAGGAAGTGGGCCTTGGGGTCAGGGTGGTCAGGCATGGATTATCATTGCTGCAGCCTGCAAGGCAGCCATGCCCTGCGCACTGTGAGCTTAGTGACATGCGTCATATGGGTGCGTCTCCAGGGCACCCCCCTCAGTACCCTCTGGCCCCAGCTGGCCCATCAACAGAATGGGTGTGCTCCAGCGCAACCAGTGCCATTTTCTTGGCTAGGATGAGGGTTTGTGAGGAGTGGAGTGCCTATTTGCAGCTCCTGCTCGTCAGGTGCTCTAGTCCCGACCCCACCATATTACATGCCAGCATGCTTTGGAATTGCATTAGTTCTATGTGGCGCTGGTGCTAGCCTATTAACGTATCCTGAATTGCTCCAGGACTGATGCCGCTATCTGAGGCTGTAGAACACTCATGATTCAGTCCCGGTATCAGCACTTAGTATCTCAAACGGAGAATTCCGCCCCTAGTTTACGCTCGGATTCACACTCTGATGGTCAGCTCACTCGTCTGTATCCATAGCTGTCAGAGGCAGTCACAGTCAAGGTCTCTGTCACTCGGAGGACTGCAGGACAACAAGCACTTATGAAGTCCGTGTTCGATGATGAGTCTCTGGAAGTGGTGTCATGTGAGAGTACCTTTAAGAATTGGGTGTTTATAAATGGGTGTGTATATAAATATCTGTAGTGAGAGTACCTTTAAGAAATGGGTGTTTATTACTGTAGTGATGTCAGAGAGTGGGTGGAGCTGGGCTGTCTGTCAGCTTTTTACTTTCATTTTAGGCTGTTTGCTGCAGGGTGTGTTTTAGTTTCATTTTCAGATCTGAATAGCTGCAGTCACAGCTAGAACGGGTATTAGTCTCTCTCTCTGTAATCTAAAAACTGTAAATCAATCCTTTGGTGATTAAAAACTAATAGCTGCTCTCAGTAGTGACTTTAACCTGATACGCTTCTGTTAAAGGTTTTGTTTTTAAGTCTTCTGGATGTTAAAAGGACAGTTTATGGATTACTTAGTGTTGTAGTCTTTGGGGGTTGTATTTGAATTAATGGTTGCTAAGATGTTCACTGAATGTTTTAAAAAGGTTAACTTAAGTTCATAGAATAAACATTGTTTTGCTTTAAAAAATACTTTTCCATTTTTGCTGCACCACACCTGTAGAGTGGGCCGTGTGCTCCCCATACCACAATCTATTAAAAGTTGTGGGTCAGGTGAACTCCATGATACACTTTGGGGTTCTCTAAACCCTGGCCCATAACAAATTTGGGGCTCGAGGGGGATAAAAGTCTATCAATTGGATTGGCTTAGTGAACTTAAAGACAGTGAGGGGTGAGCATATTGTGGTTGCTTTTCAGGTGTGGTATTCTAGTTTAAGCGGGGAGTGTGTTGTGAGCAATGGCTCTTTCAGAGGCTCTGAAGTGTTTGGGGGTAGAGACGGTCACACACAGTACCTTACGGACAGAGACTAAAAGCAGACTGTTAGATTTGGCAAAAACATTGCAGTTAACATTACCTGATAAAATGCAAAAAGATGAGGTAATTATGGCGATGGCTAAGCATTTAAAGTTGGCTGAGATACAGTCTGACTCATTGGAAATGGCAAAAATTCAGTTGCAAATTAAACAAATGAAACATGAGAAAGAATTAAAGCAGCTTGAATACGAAAGAGATAGAGAGGAAAGGGAAAGAGAAAGGGAGATACAGATCAGGGAAAAAGATAAAGAGAAAGAGTTTGAATTACAGAAAATGGCCATGAAACATGACAGTCAGTTAAAATTGGCAGACGTAAAGGGAAACGTACAGATGGATGATAGTGATGAGGATCGTGAGAAAGAGCGTCATAGTCGAAGCTTGGTGGGGGTCCATTTAAATATGGCCAAGCATTGCCAAGGTTTGATGAGAAGGAGGATTTCATTTGAGAAGGTAGCTAAACAAATGAAATGGCCGCAGGACATGTGGGTATTACTGATTTAAACAAAGCTGATAGGTAGGGCTAGTGAAGTGTTTGCATCACTAATGGAGGAGGTATCTGGGACGTATGAGGATGTGAAAAAATCCATCTTAGGTGCATATGAACTAGTGCCTGAAGCTTACAGACAAAGGTTTAGAAATGTAAGGAAAGAATTTGGTCAAACATACATGGAGTTTGAAAGGATCAAACAGTAATTTTGATAGGTGGATAAGGGCTTTGAAAATAGACCAAACGTATGAAACTCTCAGAGAAATTATTTATTTTGAGGAGTTTAAAAGTTCAATTCCTGATGTAGTGAGAATTCATGTGGAAGAACAGAGGGTTAAAACTGCGAGATTAGCAACATAAATGACAGATGATTATGGATTAGTTCATAAATCAAAGCTTGGTTTCCAACATCAGTTTCAGCCTGTGAGGGATAGAAACTGGGGAGATGAAAAATACTCAAGTGGTAAAAGTAAAGGTGATCTGATGGGAGATAATAAGGAGAGTGTACCTCAGATTAAAAAATAAATCCAGGACGGAAAAGACATGAAAAGTTTCACATGTTTTCACTATAATAAACTGGGCCACGTAAAGTCACAGTGTTGGTGGTTGAAGAAAAGCACTGGGAAGGCTGATGTGGTAAAACAGGATAAGACAGTGGGGTTTGTTAAAGTGGTAAAGGAAAGCCCAAGTGAAGTGAATGAGGGGCAAAAGATTGTACAGCCTGATCAAGAGGTGATTGATAAGAAGGTGCCAAATCTCTTCAAATAATTTACTTGTGTGGGTAAAGTTTACTCATGTGTATCAGGAGGAGCAGGTAAAGAAGTCACAATTTTAAGAAATACGGGAGCTACTCAATCTTTAATGGTAAGAGATGAGGAGTTATGTACTTTGGGAAGAATGTTGCCAGCAAAAGGTGGTAATATGTGGAATTCAGGGTGAGAGGAGTAGTGTTCCATTATAGAACATAGAACATAGAACAGTACAGCACAGAACAGGCCCTTCGGCCCTCAATGTTGTGCCGAGCCATGATCACCCTACTCAAACCCACGTATCCACCTTATACCCGTAACCCAACAACCCCCTCCTTAACCTTACTTTTATTAGGACACTACGGGCAATTTAGCATGGCCAATCCACCTAACCCGCACATCTTTGGACTGTGGGAGGAAACCGGAGCACCCGGAGGAAACCCACGCACACAGGGGGAGGACGTGCAGACTCCACACAGACAGTGACCCAGCCGGGAATCGAACCTGGGACCCTGGAGCTGTGAAGCATTTATGCTAACCACCATGCTACCCTGCTGCCCTCTAGCAGGGTATGTAAGGTAAGGTTGGAAAGTCCAGTGAAGAGCAGTGAAGTGGTAGTAGGAGTAATAGAGAAACTATCTTGTCCAGGAAAACAGTTTATCTTGGGTAATGATATCACTGGATCGCAGGTGGGAGTGATGCCTACTGTAGTTGATCAGCCAGTGGAAAATCAGACAACTGAAGTGTTGAAGGACGAATATCCTGGGATTTTTCCGGATTGTGTAGTAACAAGGTCACAAAGTCACAGGTTAAGACAAGAGGAGAAATCAAAGAGCGAAGATGAAGTTGAAGTACAATTATCAGAAACGATTTTTGATCAGATGGTTAAAAAAGAACAAGAACAGGTGGAGGATGAGGCAGATATTTTTAGTTCAGGAAAATTGGCGGAGTTACAACAAAAAGATATAGAAATAAAACGGATTTATCAGAAAGCATACACAGAACATAGAACGATACAGCGCAGTACAGGCCCTTCGGCCCACGATGTTGCACCGACATGGGAAGTCAAAAACTAAAGGCCATCTAACCTACACTATGCCATTATCATCCATATGTTTATCCAATAAACTTTTAAATGCCCTCAATGTTGGCGAGTTCACTACTGTTGCAGGTAGGGCATTCCACGGCCTCACCACTCTTTGCGTAAAAAACCTACCTCTGACCTCTGTCCTATATCTATTACCCCTCAATTTAAGACTATGTCCCCTCGTGCTAGCCACCTCCATCCGCGGGAGAAGGCTCTCACTGTCCACCCTATCTAACCCTCTGATCATTTTGTATGCCTCTATTAAGTCACCTCTTAACCTTCTTCTCTCTAACGAAAACAACCTCAAGCCCCCCAACCTTCACCTGTGCACCCCATCACACACACCCACTGCCCATCCATGACAATCGATGCCAGCAATCCATGACAATCTATGCCATACCAATTCAAAGTTATGCCATTTGGCATGAAAAACGCCCCAGCCACATTTCAATGGTTAATTAACAAAGTTGTTTCAGGATTACCCAATTGTGCGGTATACATCGACGATCTCGTAATTTTCAGCCAGACATGGAAAGAACATTTAAAACATCTGATGGAGTTATTTGATCGATTTCAGGAGGCGGGTTTGATGATAAACCTAGCCAAAAGAGAATTTGGAAAAGCCCAAGTCACTTTCATTGGCCATACAATCGGACAGGGTCGCATGGTCACATGGGATGTGAAACCAACAGTTATTGAGGAGTTTCTGATACCCTCAAGACAAAGGGAAATAATGCGATTTCTTGGCATGAGTGGATTTGATCGGACATTTGTGAAAAATGTTTGTGGCGTGGTTGCTCCACTGATAGACTTGCTGAAGAAACGACAAAAAATTTCAGCGGACAGCGGACTTTCAGCAAGCATTTGTCTGTGATAACCAATGCTCCTGTGTTGGAGAATTACAAGGGACTCTGTGATCAGATTGAACTAAAGTATCTGACTTTAAAGAGAAATGGATGGATCATGCAGAGACCTTCTTGTGCAAAGAGACTGTCAATCGAGAATAATTCCAGTTGGAGGAAAAACAGAAAATGGACTATATTGTTGTACCTGTTTGCGTGTGTTGTTGTTTTTTAAACAAAAAAGTATATTTACTGTGTGCATTTCTTAAAGGATAGGGAAAAGGTGAAAAATGAAACCATCTTGAAGTTGATGGGGTTTTTTTTCTTGGGGGAGGTGTCATGTGAGAGTCCCTTTAAGAAATGGGTGTTTATAAATAGCTGTGTATATAAATATCTGAAGTGAGAGTACCTTTAAGAAAGGGGTGTTTATTACTGCAGTGATGTGAGAGAGTGGGTGAAGCTGGGCTGCCTGTCTGCTTTTTACTTTCGTTTTAGGCTGTTTGCTGCAGGGTGTGTTTTAGTTTCATTTTCAGAGCTGGATAGCTGCAGTCACAGCTAGAAGGGGTATTCATCTTTCTCTCTGTAATCTAAAAACTCTAAATCGATCCTTTGGTAATTTAAAACTAATAACTGCTCTCAGTAGTGACTTTAACCTGATGTGCTTCTGTTAAAGGTTTTGTTTTTAAGTCTTCTGGATGTTAAATGGACAGCTTACGGATTACTTAGTGTTGTAGTCTTTGGGGGTTGTATTTGAATTAATGGTTGCTGAGATGTTCACTGTAGGTTTTAAAAAGGTTAACTTAAGTTCATAGAATAAACATTCTTTGGCTTTAAAAAATACTTTTCCATTTCTGCTGCACCACGCCTGTAGAGTGGGCCATGTGCTCCCCATACCACAATCTATTAAAGGTTGTATGTCAGGTGAACTCCATGATACACTTTGGGGTTCTCTAAACACTGGCCCATAACAGTGGCAATAGAAAATATGTTGAACATTCAGAGAGACTCATAGATACATCAATCAGAGGTGTCAGAGACCCTCAACAGAGTGGCATAAGAGACGGAGGAATCCTTCCACATGCTCGCTGGTCACCCACAGTTCAGATTTTCATTCCGGAAGGGGGTTCTGGGCTGAATTAGAAATGAGGTCTCTGTGCCTGGAATGAGTCTGAAGGCTACTGGGTGTGCAGATAGGCTGGGCCGAAGGTCTGTCTCTGTTCTCCGGCACTTTGATAAATTAAATATTTTAAAAGATTGAAAAAGAAGCAGCCCCCCAACCTTCACCTGTGCACCCCATCACACACACCCACTGCCCATCCATGACAATCTATGCCAGCACATGACCCCTAACCACTCCCCAATGTCCTTCACAAAACCAATGCCAACTCATATGCCTCTACCCACTACATGGCCCTGAACATACACTATGCCTTCATTTCTCTTTTTGTAATCTGTATGCCAACTTAGTGCCAATGCTTGCCAACCAGGCCCCACCCACCACCCTTTGCGTTTAGTCCCTCCATGCCAACTCACTCACTATCCTTTGTCAGTTTTGATAGCTCTTTGGCAGTTTTGACAGTTATTTGACTGCTTTGATAGTTCCAATAAGCTTATGTACTTAATATGCACAATTATGTTTAGTTTCAAAAATCCAAAATGGTGCCCTCAAACGCGGCCTCACCTATTCCAAAAGGTGCCTTACCTCTCCCAAATATGTCCCAAGGCCATGTCCAAAGAGATTCCTCACCCTTCTGCCGGGGTGCTCTGGCTATCCAAACGAATCCACCAAGTTCTGACCAGCTCTTACCTGGTATAATCTGCACAGTTCAGGTGTCACAATAATGGCCTGCCAAAATTCCCTACTTCAGTGGACGAAGTTGGTGATTTAAGATGCCAGCTGCCTCCTTAGTCCTTGCATGCATGAACCCCAGCCAGACTACAGCCTGCGAAAATAGGAAATTCCGGAGCCAGACTTGGGGGTTTCCGGGCTTGTCTGCCATTTTCACCACGATGTAGAGGCCCTCCATTGTGGCAAAAATCTGGGCCTGTGATATTGTTTATATTGAGCTCTAATGCTGTAATAATTGTCTAGTTAGATGCATTTAAATGATTTTTATGGAATAAAATGTTGAAAAAACACTGCCAATAACATATAATAAGCAATCAAATCCTTTCAAAGAAAACTTTAAGAATAATGTATTGATTAGTCCCTATTTGAAAGCTAGGAGAAAATGTGAGGTAGGCGTATTAGCAGAATTCACAGATGGAGTGGAATTCCTGTACCACAAAGAAACCACTTAAAATGCTGCTGTGGATGATTTTAGAATGTCTGCAGGAGGGACTTCATTGTGTAAGCTATAATGGTAAAATTTGACTGACAGCTACAGCACTTTGTAATGAATATATATGAATGCCATTTCTAACACGCTCTGTTATTTGTGATTCAGAACTGCATCTCCATTTATTCCTCACCCTATTTCTCTCTCTAGTTGTAAGACAGGTGACAGGATATGTAGTAAGTCTTTAATAATGAGGTTGCTGCTGGTGTCACTGTGTACGGAATGCACATGTATTTGATTTAAACCTTGCAGAGGGGAGCCCACTAAAATGGGTTTTGCCTCGGCTTTGTGAAGAGTCTTTCTAGGCTGAATGTTGATGCTGGCTTTTTTCTGTGCCTTAGCAACCTGTTTTTCTTTTATTCAACCATTCGCAGCACTTCACTGAACCTTGTGATGAAAAGGTGGACTAGCTGTGCCCTGCGAGAGTCAGGCAGCGAAGACACAGAAACCTGTTACATGGTAATATTTCAAACACATATAGCGTACTCTTTCAAACTGGATTCGTTGGACCCAAGGGGTTCTGCAAGAGGCAATATTTACAGTCGTGAATTCTGAGCATGTTGCTATAATGTTACCACAGTTTAATGGAACCAAACTCAGTTCAATTTGCAGATACATTGTCAGCGACTAGTACTGGCAATTAGCGGTGCAATAAAATGTAGAAAGAAAGCAATTTAAGCCATTTACAATTCTCTGCATGCTGTATTAAACTGGACATGGATCATGTTTGGAACTAAAGGCTTCATTGAACTTACGAGGTCAGACAATTATGTGTTTTGAAACAAATAGATAGAGATGTTACTGATATCTTATGCTGGTTTTCTTCAGCAATCTTAATATCGTGCAAACATTTCTGTGGAATAATGTATCCTGCTATTTTGAATCATTAATAGCTCAATGTGTTTGAACTATGTTTCCCTTCAATTTTAGCCATCAACACATACAAAGTTAGGTTAGGAATGTATACAAATTGCCAAATGTGATCGGAAACAGATCTTCAAATTTTTGCAATGACTATTAAAATCATCATCTGCCTCAATATAAGATTCTGAAAGCTGACAGAATTTAACTCTGTCCAGAGTCTCCAGTCTTGGAAAACAATCCATTAGATTTCCAGCCTGCAGCATTCGATAGACAGTAGATATATTTAGGATGTGCATGGTTTCAGCCTACCATGAGAGTGCCTGAAATAAACCAGTAAATACTTTGGGAACCCACAGTCCCAAAGGATCCATAAGAATCAGCCATTGCCAATCTAGGGCCCCCTTTTGTTATTTATCCTGTTTGGCACTAGACGCCTGCCAGCTAATTAAATTGGGTCAATAATATCCCAGTTGAGTAGCACGTTGATTTTAAAATTCTCATCCCTTGATTTCACATCCTTCCACGGCTTCTTCTCTCCTCCAGTCCTACAAACCTCTGAGAAATTGATCGAATTTAACCCTGAAAAATGTGATGTACCATCAATTGAAAGCGAGACGAGTTGCTGGACAAAAGTATGGCTTTAATCAGCTAGATGTTAGCCCTGCGGTCGATTACAGTATAAGGACGACCGCCGGGACTACTGGGTATTTATACCTCGCCCTGGAGGCGGGGTTAACTCAGCCTCTCGACCAATCGGGAAGCCTTCACATGACTGGTCTCAACCAACCAGTCGAGAGGCACATGACCGACCAGGGCCAATGGTAAGCCGGTGTTCTGCACCAATGGCAGGCAGCTATGCTAATCATACCATCACAAAGTGTGAGGTGATACACTTTGGAAGGAGTAATATGACAAGGAAGTATTCAATGAATAGTACGATACTGGGAATTTCCGAGGAACAAAGGGACCTTGGCATGGTTGTCCATAGATCTCTGAAGGCAGAAGTGCAGGTTATTAGGGTGGTGAAAAAGACACGTGCCTTTATCAATCGAGGCATAGATTACAAAAGCAGGGAGGTCATGTTGGAGTTGTAAAGAACTTTGGTGAGGCCACAGCTGGAGTACTATGTGCAATTCTGGTCGCCACATTATAGGAAGGATGTGATTGCACTGAATGGGGTGCAGAGGCGATTAGCCAGGATGTTGCCTGGGATGGGACATTTAACTTATGAAGAGACGTTGGACAGACTTTGTTTGTTTTGGATGGAGCAGAGAAGACTGAGTGGCAACCTGATCAAGGTGTACAGGGTAATGAGGGGCAGCGCCGGCCCTAGGGTTGCTGGCGCCCCGGGCAAGCTGAACTTCGACGCCCTTCGGGGGGGGGGGGCCGGGGGGTAGGGGGGCGGGGCCGGGGGGGGTGGAGGGGCGGGGCCGGGGGTAGGGGTGCGGGGCCGGGGGTAGGGGTGCGGGGCCGGGGGGCTGAGGGGGGGCGGGGCCGAGGGGGGAGGGGCCGAGGGGGGGGGCCAGGGGGTGAGGGGGGCGGGGCCGGGGGGCCGAGCCCGAGGCGGGGGGGGGGCCGAGCCCGAGGCGGGGGGGGGGGCCGAGCCCGAGGCGGGGGGGGGGGCGGCGGGCCCGAGGCGGGGGGGGGGCGGAGGCGGGGTGGGCGGGCCCGAGGCAGGGTGGGCGGGCCCGAGGCGGGCCCGAGGCGAGCCCGAGGCGGGCCCGAGGCGAGGGGGGCGGGCCTGAGGCGCGGGGGAGGGGCCGAGGGGGGGACGGAGGGGGCCGCCCTGGGGGAGGGCGGCCAACGCGCATGCGCATTTGGCACCGGCCCAACTGCGCATGCGCGGGACCCGAGTCTGGCGGCCCCTAGCACATGGCGCCCCGGGCGACTGCCCGAGTTGCCGGTGCCTTGGGCCGGCCCTGATGAGGGGCATGGACAGGGTGGGTAGGGAGCAGCTGTTCCCCTTCGGCGAAAGGTCAGTTATGAGGGAACGAAGTTCAAGTTCATGGCAGGAGGGTTTAGATGGGATTGAAGGAAAAGATTCTTTACCCAGAGGGTGGTGACAGTCTGGAATGCACTGAGGGTGGTAGACGCGGATTGCCTCACATCCTTTCAAAAGTACCTGGATGAGCACTTGGCATGTCACAACATTCAAGGCTTTGGGCCAAGTGCTGGCAAGTGGAATTAGGTAGGCAGGTCAGGTGCTTTTCATGCGTCGATGCAGACTCGATGGGCCAAAGGGCCTCTTCTGTGCTGTATTATTCTGTGAAAAGATAGTCCTGATAGATTTAAAAGTGATAACTTGGTAAAGTTTGAAGCTGAAAAATGGGTTTATCATAACACATCAGCATTTTTGATCAGTGTCAACCCACTAGCTGTGAATGACTAGAAATGGTTGAAAATGACTTTTTGAAAATATATTTAATGATTTAAACAAAGAACCAAAAAAAAGGACAGCGCAGCAACAGGCCCTTCGGCCCTCCAAGCCTGTGCCGATCATGATGCCCTAATTAAAATCAAAAACCTTCTGCCTTTCTTCGGCCATATCCCTCTTTTTCCTCCCTATTCATGAATCCATCCAGATACCTCATAAATGTTGTAAATGTGCCTGCTTCCACCACATTCTTTGGCAGCGCATTCCAGGCACTCAGCACTCTCTGCGAGAAAAACGTACCCCGCGCATCTCCCTGAAACTTTCCCTCTCTCACCTTGATCCTGTGCCCCTTTGTAATGCCACTTCCACCCTTGAAAAAAGCCTCTGATTGTTCACCCTGTCTATGCCTCTCATAATTTTGTAAACCTCTATCAGGTCTTCCCTGAACCTCCATCTTTCCAGTGAAAACAATCCTAAATTATTCAACCTCTCCTCTTAGCCAACACCCTCAAGGCCAGGCAAGACCATAATACCATAAGACATAGGAGCAGAATTAGGCTCTCGGCCCATCGAGTCTGCTCCGCCATTCAATCATGGCTGATTATTTTCTCATCCCCATTCTCCTGCCTTCTCCTAATAACCCCTGATCGTGGTGAACCTTCTTTGCACTCTCTCCAAAGATTCCACATCCTTCTGATAATGTGGTGATGAGAACTGCACGCAATACTCCAAACGCGGCCTAGCTAAGGTTTTATATAGCTGCAACATGATTTCCCAACTCTCGTTCTCAATGCCACGGCTGATGAATGCCATATGCCTTCTTAGTTATTATGGGACATAGTGGGTGGTTTCTTCATGAATTTTTAAAAATTGTGTTCAAAACCTTGTAAAATATGCCATACATAATGACAGATGATGCTGGAAAAACGCAGCAGATCAGTCAGCAGCTGTGGAAAGAAGGACGGAGTGAACATTTCAATTTGATGATCTTTCATCAGGGAAGAGTTAGAGATGGCATAGGTATGGAGCAATGGGTGGATGGGGCAAGGACAAAAGGAAGGTCGGTGATAGGATGGAAGACAGGGGAGTTTGATGACAGAAGATTTATCCTTCCAGGGCTAAAGATTATGGAGATGGGGCAGGAAAAGGAAGTAAACAATAACAGATGTGCCTGGAACAGGTGTGATCATAAAAGTGAGAGGAATCCCGAAACATGGAAAGAAAAATAAACAAAATTTGGCAACAGTGTTGATGGTCTGAAATTGTTAAACTCAATTTAAGGTCCAGGTGCATAACTGAAAGATGAGGGGCGGGAATCTCTGACCCCCCGCCTGGTCGGAGAATCGCTGGGGGGCGGCGTGAATCCTGCCCCGCCGCCCTGACACCGGCTGCCAAATTCCCCGGTGCTGGGGTTTTTGGCAGGGTCGGGAATTGCACCGGTCGGTGGCGGCTGGCAACGCCCCCGGCGATTTTCCGGCCCGCGATGGGCCGAGCGACCGGCCGGTTCCGCCAGCGTAAATTAGACCAGGTCCTTACCGGCAGGACCTGGCTCTGCAGGCGGCCTGCGGGATCCTCGGGGATTCGCGGGGGGATCTGGCCCCGGGGGGTGCCCCCATGGTGGCCTTGCCCGCGATTGGGGCCCACCGATCCGCGGGCAGGCCTGTGCCATAGGGGCACTCTTTCCCTTTGCACCGACCACTGTAATGTTCCGCCATGGCCAGTGCGGAGGCGAATCCCCCCTGCGCATGCGCTGGGATCACGGCAGCACACGCTGGCTCTCCTGCTCATGCACCAACTCGCGCCGGCTAGCGGAGGCCCTTCGCCGCCGGTTGGCGTGGCGCAAAACACTCCAGCACTGGCCTAGCCCCTGAAGGTGCGGAGAATCCCGCCTGAGGTTTTCCCTCAAGCTTATTTCGAGCTTCACTGGAACAATGCAACAGGCCAAGGGCAGAGATATCAGCGTGAGAGTAAAACTGGTGATAGGTCACCAACCTGAAAGTTGACTCTGTGTCTCTCTTCACAGATGCTGCCTGACCTGAGTATTTCCAGCGTTTTCTGTTTTATTGCAGAATCTCAGCATCCACAGTATCCTGCTTTTAAAATGTGTCTACTGACGATTTTGCTCCCCAAAGTTCTAGCTTATTTTTTTGGCATTTCCTTAAAGCAATGCTAACGAGCACAATTATTGTGAGAAATGCCAATGCCAATTAATTCACTCTGGGGCTGCTGACAGCTTTGTGAGTGTGCCTGCTTTCAGTGCAATGTGTTTTAAACTAGTGGAAAAATTGTGAAACCCAAATTGCTTTCAACAGAATTTACACTTAAAATTCTCTAAACAAATTTAGTTATGCTAGTTTAGCCTAAAGTGCAACAATAGTCGGTTGGCTGGCTCATTTGGCTAGACGGTAAGCGTGTGGTGTAAAATTATACCAATGATGCAGCTTCAATCACTGTTCTGACTCTAGCAGTTTATGGAGGCTGCCTCCTTACTTTGCCCCATGCTTGAGAAAAATGCCGAGGGTACTTTGTGAACATTGGCTACGATTCACTCTGAAAAAAATGCTCTGTTCTAATACCCAAATATAATCTTTGGTTTTGTGCAAATTAGACTGTAACACCTGACTTTGTGTTTTATTGTACTGCTGAAATTAATTCCCATGGCAAGTATTGCATTGTTAATCTCTAATCCTTTGGAGAATATTTGACATGTGGTGAAAATAACAGCTATTGGTCATGTTGCCTTATAGGGAATGACGAAAACCAGAAGTCAAAAGGTACATGCAGGGAAAATGTACAATAGTTTTGTAGAAGTATATTTATTTGCTTGGCAAATGATGCTAGTTCTTGGAAATGTGCCAAATCTCAGGGTGGAACGTGCCCTCTCCCATGGTGAGTTTGGTGGCAAAGAGAATTTAGTCAGTCGAGAGGGTGGCAGATGGAGGCCCTGCTGCCTTCCCACTTCGATTAAGGCCCATGGACTGCCTTCCTCCCACCACCGATTGAGGCCCTCACGTGGACAATTAATGCCCACTTAAATACCTCATCCCATCTCTGCTGGCATCCCTAAAAGAGGTGATGTGAAAGTCTCACCCACTCTCCAGCTGACAGCCAAGATCCCCATTGCCCCCACAAGATTCAACTTTTGGTATCAAACACTGCCAGGGCCGGTTTCACATACGGTAGTGATGGCAAGGGAGATGCACGTATTGATGCGATAACGAGGCTCAAACACCACCAATACTCAAATTTCATATTTGGCTCAATTGTGGTTTATGCAAAACCTAGCCAAACATAGTCTTATCTAGGGGCTGAACGGAAATGTACACTATACATTTAAATAGAAATTAACTCTCAGATAATAGTGAAGTTCGATCACAACAATGAAGTAAGCACAATGTGGAGCTTACGTCAATGGTAAGATTTTGGCATTTTTATGTGCGTCTTGTTGTTTCTTCAGCTTACAATTTTTTGGAGCAGATTTGCATGTCACCACAGGGAGATCTTTAATGCCCAGTATGTCTGGGTAGGTTAAGCAGGCTTAAATACTTTTAGGATCTCATGAAAATCCATTTACCTTCTGTCATTGAGCATCTAGTATTCATTGTGAATGAGTTCTACCACTTTCTTAAGTCCATATGACAGAGACAGAAGAAGATGGGTTTATATATTTTTACGTATGACTGAGACAAAAGGGGAGATGCTAGAAAGGTCAGGCTTGTAATAAAAGTATCTTAACATTGAGTGTTCAAACCCATGAAGAGGATAGAGCTGAAGTGCAAATTTTCAAACCACATAGATAATGACAAATGTACTTGTCAAGTCATGCACATCTTGTATGAGACACACATTTTGTTCCTGAGAACTAATGCATTTTCTTTACGAGTTCAGCAAATAGAAATTGGATTGATCGACAGAAGGTCAGAGGCTGTCACATGCATTTTTAAACAACATCACACCTGGTTATACAGTTAAAGTGGCCCCTTCATCCATCCATAGTTAAGGTTATGTAATCGGTAAGAAATGTACATATGAGGATTTGCAAACAATACTGACTCAATTCAGGCCTTCTGAAATTGCAAAGGAAAATCGAGAAGAAAATTACAATCAATCAGTTGAACCCTTACTTGGAATCAGTGGATGTTTTTAGGTGATATTAATGCATTATATAGGAGGCCTTGTATTGCAGTGGTAGCAACTCCACTGTTGGCCCAGAAACTCTGGGTTTGAGTCTAACATCAGGACTTGTTGGCCATGGGAGGAGTATTTAATGTAGTTTCAAAAGGCGGATAATCAACCCGGGAACACACACGCACACACACACACACCCCCCCCCCCCCCCCCCCCCAACCCTCAAAGGGTAAAAAAACAGTTTGGATGTGAAGAATTGCTTCAAAAAAGACATACACTGTATCAGCTTACATGCTAAGTCTTGCAAAATGACTTACGTCTTCCTGAGTGTAATAATTAAACCAGCCACAATCTACTGTTATGCTTGAGTACAACTGTTCGGAGGGATTGAATTCAAGTTTTCCATTATCCCTCGGCCCCATCTGTAAGAACACAGTAAGAACAGCACAATCAGTGAGCAACAATAATTCAACAATTAAGCATTATTTTGTTCAACAATTAAAAATGTTATAAACAGATTTAGGAGAAAATATGATTTGAATCCAAAGGAACATTCAATTAGTAGCGATTAATCAATGTAGCAGCATTCTCTATCGTATTCCATTGTTTGAAGATATAGTATAGACTGATTGATTAATGATATTGGCTGTTATGAAGGTGAAACTCAGCTTAGGCACTAGTTTCAATTCTCAGAAGACAACAGACTACATGATCCCTGCAGCCCATTTTCTTTTCAAAATACAAGTGCAGCATGTTAAATTTCTATTCTTCTGCTTGTCATATACAAAGCACAGTGGTGGCCTATTCAAGCACATCTAGTGTAGACAAAGAGCTCAGCAGTAGATTCAACTGCAAGGAAACCGTAGGTCATTGGATATGTCGTGGAGCATTCAACAATTTCATTGAACCGTTTTAACTCTTGCTTATGTCATTGCAACTGAAACTCATGAGCTTTCTGACCGAAACCTCTGAAATATCTAGCAATTAAGAAGCTATTTAGTGGGAAGAGCTTACCACAAAGCTCTTCCCACTAAATAGCTTCTTAATTGCTAGATATTTCAGAGACCGCAGTGCGGTCTTACAGGGCTTGAGTTCTGGTCATAAACCAGTTGATTGCCTCCATTTTGTGGCTGGTCACTTTGAAACCTACCCCCCCCCCCCCCGACTTTGTCACAAAAGATGGGCGGTGGGCAAAGGGCCTGTTCTGCCCACCCAGTGGCCAACTGAGCAGTTGGTGTAATTTCTGAAAGCTAAGTTCAGCCAGCAGAGGAAGGAGGCCCTGGAGGACCCGGCCAAGGTGGTGGAGCCGGTTAAAGCAGGTATTGAAGGAGTGGAGCAGAGGCTGGAGTCCCAGGGCCAGGCGATCAAGAAAGTGAAGGAGGCGGTGGGGGAGCATGAGGAGCAGTTGGCATAGTTGGTGGCCGAGGTGGGAGTGATGCTGGAGACCCAAAAGAGGCTGAAGGAGAAAGAGGAGGATCTGGAGAACCGCTCCAGAAGGCAAACCTTGAGGATCGTGGGGCTGTCCAAAGGAATCGAAGGTGTGGAGGCCGCCACGTATGTGGCCAAAATGTGAGAGCAGTTGATGGGGGACGGGGCCTTTGACCGATCCCTAGAGGACGACCGAGTGCACAGGGCGCTGATGTGGGGGCTGCACATGAGTGAGCTGCCAAGGGCAATGGTGGTGCGGTTGCACCGCTTTCTGGATAAAGAGACGATTCTTTGGTCGGCGAGGCAGATGAGGAAGTGCAACTGGGAAGGGAACGAGCTGCAGGTGTATCAAGACCTGGGCACAGAACTGGTGAAGGGGAGAGCCGGGTTTAATCGGGTCATGGCTGCCCTCTTCAAGACGTGGGTGAACTTCGGGGTCCTGTACCCGGCCAGCCTCTGGTTGACATTCCAGAATCATGAATATTATTTTGGTACACCAGAGGAGGTGATGGAGTTTCTGAGAGACAATGGACTGGCAGGAGAAGGAGGACATTGAACTTTGGAGGAGTTTGTGAGGAGTTTTCTTTGTTCTCAGGAAACTATTCCCCTTGGAATGTTCCTTTGGTTTTGATGGCGGGGTGTTTGGAGGGCAGATCCCTCCATGGGGGAATATCATGGTTGAGTCCACCTTTCCTGGGGTTTTTTGGGGGTGCGTGGAAGGGGGAATGGGAATTGGGGGGAAGAGGGTTTGGAGGCCATGGCCGGGGGTCACCATGCTATTTTCACAGTAACTTCATTGTAATGTAAGCCTACGTGTGACACTAATAAAGATTATTATTATTAGCTGGGCGGGCTAGTTAACAGGACTGCAGTGGGGGGTTGTCAGGAGGTAGGGTGGGGGAGGGGAATGAGGTTGTTTTGTTTGGGAGAGTAGGGGGGGGGGAGTGATGGTGGACATCTGAGGGTGGGCTGGGAGGGTCACGTGGCATAAGCCGGAGGCTGGCCCAAAAAGGGATTGGCAGGGGAGGGAGGGCGGGGACTCCCCCAACCAGGCTGGTCACGTGGAACATGAGGCGGTTGAATGTGCCGGCAAAGCGTGTGTTTGCGCACCTAAGGAGGCTGAAGGTGGATGTGGCCTTTTTACAAGAGACGTATTTCAAGATAGGGGATCAGACGAGGTTGAGGAAAGGATGGTTGGGGCTGGTATTCCATTCAAGATTGGACATGAAGTTGAGGGGGGTGTCGTTGCTGGTGAATAAACGAGTGGCGTTCGAGGTGGGGAACATTTGTGGCAAATCTGGGGGGGGGGTGGTTTGTGATGGTGTGTGGGAAGCTGGAGGGGATGCTGGTGGACCTGGTAAATGTTTATGCCTTAATTTGGGATGATATAGATTTCATAAGGCAGGTTCTGGGGAAGATCCCTGCCCTGGACTCACACTGGGGGGGTGGAGCTTTAATATGGTTATAGAGCCAAGCTTGGACCAGTCGAGCCCGAGGTCGGAGAAGGTGTCGGCAGTGGCGAAGGTACTGAAGGGGTTTATATAGTGTGTGGGGAGGTGGACCCGTGGAGATTTGGTAGGCAGAGGGTGAAGGAATTTTCACATTTCTCCCATGTGCCCCAGGTGTACTCCCGGATTTACTTTTTTGTGGTGGACAGGACGTTGCTGGCAAGGGTGATCGACTCGAAGTATTTGCCGATTGTGGTTTCCGACCATGCATTGCACTGGGTGGATTTGCGAGTGGACCGGTGGTGGTGGGGGAGGGGTGGAAGACCGGTGTGGGAGACCCAGCGCCTGCAGTGGAAGCTGGATGTGGAGTGGTTGGCACATGAGGAGATGTGCGGATTGGAGTCCACAGGCAGTGCGCGGGCGGTGGGGCAACTGTGGCGGGACAGAACGTGAGTACGGTGAGAGGGCGAGTAGAATGCTGGGCCACCAGCTGAGGAAGCAGGAGGTGGCAAGGGAGATGGGCAACGTAGAGTTTGAGACGGGAAGGGTGGTGTTGGACCCAGGGGTTGAGGCTTTTTATAGGATATTGTGTGGGTCGGAGCCCCCAGCAAGGTGGTGGGGTGGGGGGGGGGGGGGGGGGGGATTGTGGCGGTTCCTGGGTGCAAGAGGAGCTGGTGCAGGGATTGGGAGCCTCGATTGGGGTGAGGGTGGTGATGGAGACTATGGGGGCGATGCAGGCGGGAAGGCCCTGGGCCTGGATGGGTTCTTGGTGGAGTTTTATCCAAGGTTTGGGGGGGGGGGGACGTGGGGCCACTGCTGGTGAGGACATACAATGAGGCTAGGGAGAATGGGGAACTCCCCCCTACATTATCGCAGGCTTCCATCTCTCTTATATTGTAAAAGGACAAGGATCCGGAGCAGTGTGGGTCGCACCATCCAATATCGCTATTGAATGTGGACGGCAAGTTGCTGCCGAAGGTGTTGGCTTCGCGAATTGAGAATTGCATCCAGGAGGTGATAGGTGTGGACCAAATGGAGTTTGTGAAAGGGAGACAATTGTCGCCAAATGCGAGGAGGCTGCTTAATGTGATTATGATGCCTGCGGAGGGGCAGGAGATGGAGGTGGTAGTGGCAATGGAGTTGGAGAAAGCATTTGACCGGGTGGAGTGGGAATATCTGTGGGAAGTGCTGGGGCAGTTTGGGTTTGGGCAAGGGTTTGTGGACTGGGTCTGGTTGCTGTACAAGGCACCACTCGCAGGTCTGCGGACGAACCGGATGAGTCAGGGATATTCCGGGGTGCATTGCAGGATGAGGCAGGGGTGCCCGCTATTTGCCTTGGCTATAGATGGGGCTTCGAGCATCAAGGGACTGGAGAGGGATTGTGAAGGGGCATCGTGCTGCACGCAGATGACCTGTTTTATATATTTTGAACCCACTGAGGGGCATTGGGGGCATTATGGGAATTTTGGAGGACTTGACAAGTTAAACATGGGAAAGAGTGAGGTCTGCCCGATTGAGACCAGGGGGCAGGAGAGGAGGTTAGGGGAGTTGAGATAGTGGGGGGAAGTTTTAGATACCTGGGCATTCAGATGACATGGGGCTAGGCGCAGATGCACAAGTTAAATTAGACTCGTTTGGTGGAACAGATGAAGGAGGACTTCAAGAGGTGGAATGTGCTGCCACATATTGGCAGGACGGGTGCAGACAGTTAAGATGACGGTTCTGCCAAGGTTCCTGTTCGTATTTCAGATCCTCCCGATCTTTGTCCTCAATTCGTTCTTTAAAAGGGTAAACGGACTGATATCTGGCTTTGTCCGGATGGGGAAGACCCTGCGGGTCAAATGGGCCTTTTTGGAGCAGGGGCGAGGGGGGTGCGGTGTTGGTGTTGCTGAATATAATGAACTACTACTGGGCTGTGAACATTGCCATGGTTAGGAACTGGGTAGTGGGGGAGGGATCGGCATGGTAGTGGGTGAAGGCGGCTTCTTGCAGGGAACGAGCTTAAGGGCATTGGTAATGGCGCCTCTGCCGTTCTCGCCAGCTAGGCACTCCGTGAGCCCAGAGTTGGTATCGGCCTTGAGGGTGTGGGGCAGTGGAGGCAGCATTTGGGACTGGAGGATGCCTCGGTGTGGGCACCAATCTGTGACTATTATTGGTTTGTACCGGGGGAGTTAGAAGCGAGGTTTCGGTGGTGGCGGCAGGCAGGGATTGAGCGATTTGCCAACCTGTTTGTAGGGGGCAGTTTGTAGAAGGACCTGGAGGAAGAATACAAGCTGCCCATGGGGAACAGTTTCAGGTACCTGCAGGTTGAGGATTTTGTGAAGAGAGAGGTGCGGTCTTTTTCTGGGGTTGCAAGATAAGGTGCTGTCGAAGGAGGAGATAGGAAAGCGGAAGGTGTCCAAGGTCTACAAGGAGCTGATGGATTGGGACGGGGCCCCAGTGGGGGATATAAAGCGGAAGTGGGAGAAGGAGCTCAGAGGGGAGGTGGAGGCTGGGACGTGGGCTGAGGCCCTACGGAGGGTGAATGCATCCTTATCGTGTGCGAGGCTAAGCCTCATTCAGTTTAAAATAATTCACAGGGCACATATGATGGTTGCATGGATGAGGGGATGTAGAGTAGGTGTGGGCGGTACGCAGGGAAGCCCACGAATATCACAACCACATGTTCCGGGCATGTCCAGACCTGCTGAGATTTTCCAGCATTTTTTCTTTCGTACTGCTGTACTAGCACTTCAATGGCTTTATGTATGCCTGGTCACCAGACATAACATCCACGCCAACATCTTCATTTTTGTTGCTTTGGGGTGGTATATTGTTGAATGAGGCCATTCAGCTCATTAAGTCTGCACTGACCCTCTGAAAGAGCACCCTACCTAGGTCCACTCCTCTGTCCTATCCCCATAACCCCATAATCTTCGGACACTTAGGGGCAATTTAGCAAGATCAATCCACATCCTTGGACTATGGGAGGAAACCGGAGCACCCATAGGAAGCCCACCTAGACACGAGAAGAACATACAAACTCTACACAGTCACCCAAGGCCGGAATCAAACCTGGGTCGCTGGCGCTGTGAGGCAACAGTGCTAATTACCGTGCCACCGTGCCACTCTGCAGGACAACCACCTGTGATCCCCACAGAATCACGCCATCTTCACATGTCAACTCATCCTGATGAGTGAAGTAAGGCCTCAGCTGTCGGACTTCTCATAACACCGGCCAGTCTGTCTCAATTGTTTAACCCTTGAAAGAATAGGGTCTCGGGTCCAGTTGCAGATGTGCCCCACGGACATTGACAGTGTCCAGGAAGTTTAAAGCTATAACGATCTCCTGGGGTACTGGTGGCGGAATGCTTTTGGGTAGGAACAAGTGACTTAATGATCCGCATTAGCAATTTGCGTCCCAGGCAGGTCCTGAAAAGTATAGTTGTAGACCGTCAACAACAAAGCCCAACACTGTACTCTCTCCATGCCTATGGGTGGTATGGGCTTATCTTCCCTTAACAGGCCCAGTAATGTCTTGTGGTCAGTCCTACAACGAATCGTACATGTGCTGGCGGAATTTCTTCACACTGAATCAAGCCCTCCTTCTCATCTTGGCGTAGATTCATTCTGCTTCAGAAAGGGTCCTTGAGGCAAAGGCGATGGAGCATTCTGAACCATCTCCCATTTTGTGGGATAAAACTGCCCCTATCAAATGGGCGGCACGATTGCACAGTGGTTATCAGTGCTGCTTTGCAGTGCCAGGGTCCCAGGTTCGATTCCTGGCTTGGGTCATTGTCTGCGCGGAGTCTGCACTTTCACCCCGTGTCTGCGTCGGTTTCCTGCAGGCGCTCCGGTTTCCTCCCACAAGTCCCACAAGGCGTGCTGTTAGGTGAAATGGACATTCTGAATTCTCCCTCTGTGTACCCGCACAGGCGTCGGAATGTGGCGACTAGGGAATTTTCACAGTGACTTCATTGCAGTGTTAAAGGAAGCCTACTTGTGACAATAATAAAGATTGTTATTATTGTTGTTGCTATACCATAAAGGGACGCATCACATGTCAGCATGATTGCTTTCCCTGGGTCAAAATCCACCAAGAGGTTTGAAGACTGTAATTCGTGCTTCATGATTCGGAAGGCTTCCTCTTGGGGCTCTCTCATTGCCACCATCGATTCTGCCTCAATAGCTTGTGTATTAATGCCAATGTTGTGGCTAAATTCAAAATAAACCTTCAACAATAATTGACCATACTGAGGAAGGCTTTAAGTTCGCAGACATTTTTGGGTGCAAGGATGTCTCGAATGGCCTTGACCTTTTCTTTCAAGGGGTGCAACCCTGTTGCATCAACGCAAAATCCTAGGTATATCATCTCTGAGGCTTGAAAAGTACATTAGGTGGAACGCTGCCTCAGGAACACTCTTTAATACTTCCTCTAGGCTAGCCATGTGTTTCATGTGAAAACTGAACCAGCTTGATTATACCTAGCTTTTCCAAACTCTTTATCTCTGTTTCAACCTTCTAATGCAATGCATATGGCATTGGCCTGGCTCTGAAGAATTTGAGCGTTGAATCAGGATCGACATATATCTTGGCTTTTGCATCCTTAATCGAGCCCAATTTCAAGTGGAAGATGTCTTCATACCTCCTAAAGACATCTTGAAAGATGCCGTTAGATACTTTGAAGATTTCCAGCCAGTTAAGCCTAATCTTCTGCATGCAGTCTCTTCCCAACACACTAGGCCTCTATCCTTCCATGACAACCAAAGGCAGATTGACCTCCTGCCCTCTCTATGCCACTGTGGTCATGGCTGTTCTGAGAATCTTCAAAATTTCCCCGTTGTGTGTCGAAAGCTTAATCGAGCTTAAAGATTGCGTTCGTGCACAAACATATTGAAAAGTCTGCTTGCCCACTACTGTTACCGAAGCCCCAGTATCGGCTTCCATTTTAAGGGGTTTATCATTTACCCTTAAGACAGCTTATTCAACTGGACTGCATTCAAATGATGCATAGCCGGCTCTTCGCCAGTATGTTCAGCGGCACTGTGGATTGCTGCTGCTGCTGTTGTTTTCCTTTTTGCATTGGTACATTTTGTCTCACTCAGCAACATGCTTGATTGTATCCCCTTTGGATGCACCAGAAGCACAAGAACTCCTAAACATAGCAGTTCTCCTGGAGATGACAGCGCCCCCCCACCAACATCGCAACAATAGCAGTTCACCTCTGATTAGGTAATGCCCCGACTCCTGCCCACTTCTTAGAGTTCCGGTCCTGTTCCGAGTAGCGCGTCTGGTTCTGCACTGTGACTGTTGATCCCGCCGTGGACCTCACGCCCATATCTGGTCAACCTCCCCCTCAGCCACACTTTGAAGCTCAGTGGCACATTTTCCGGCACACTCCGCTGCCTGAGTTCTCTCAATCCCTTTTTCCAATGTAATTGTGGTCTTCGCCAGAAGCTTCTTCTGGATATTAAGGTTATGGATCCTACAAACCAGCCAATCCCGCAACATGTCGCCACGTGTAATCCCGAACCCACAGCGCTCAACAAGCTGGCGAAGCCTGGCTATGGAGTCTGAGACAGACTCTTCATGGTTCCTCACTGCAGAGGTAAACTTATAATGTTGGAGGATAATCAAGGGCCTTGGATGAAATGTTCACTATCTGATCAAAGGTCTTCGAGTTGGGTGCCTCCGGGGATGTGGGGTTCCTAATCAATGATACGTTTCAGGCCCACAAACTGTCAGATGTATCACCTTCTGCTGGTCCTTGTCTGTGATCTTGTTCATGGTAAATTAAAACAGAGCCTTTTGATGTACTGACTCCAATCCTCAACCTCTTGGTCAAATGGGTCCAGTTTCCCAATGATAGGCCTTTCCACTCATAGTTTAAATGATTCTGACTCTGCTGGAGTTTCTCTACTTTCTCACCTGTTTCTTCCTTCCTGCCTCAATTCACAATGTCTACCGGCTGCGAGCAAAAACTTTTACCTCATCGCCAGTGTGGTAGCGCGAGATATACACTGGAGGCTTCCAGTAGTTAACAAAGGATATTGATGAAAGGCAGTTAAGTAACATGCACAGAGCATTATACAACAGGTCTAATCACTTGGTTCCCTGGTCCACACTTCCCAGGGTCCTGCTCCTATGGCCCCGTACAAACTCCCCAGTGGCAGGAATTTGTGCGCTCCTGTACGATTGGCCTCGAGCTGGTCATGTGGTCCATGGAGCCTGAGCCCTTAAAGAGGATGTGCTACCACAATCCTCAACATCATTTTCCAACTTATTCCCGCAGCCTGATTCCCTCAGTGATTAAAAATCTGCCTATATAAGGTACATCCTTAGTCAGCAATGCCCTCCAACTGTTACGTTATTGTCTGTCCTTCCTGAAACAAGTGCTTGATCTTATCCCCATTGTTACTCTGCTCTATAGCTTAGCCATCTCCCTTCAACTTTATGAATTTACCCTTATCTGAATCCCATCTCACCACATAGCACCCTATCTACCACCATAGTTAATTGATTCATCAGGATTCTGGGGCTGGATTCTCCGTTTTTGGGACTATGTCCCCATGCTATCGTGAAAACTGTGGTCTTTTACGCCAGGAAAACTGGCGTCATAATGCCACAGATTCACTGCGTTGCATGGGGCTAGCAGGCAGCTGTCGTGGAACTCACAGCTCCAGCTGCCGATACGGCCCCCCGCACTTCCGGGTCAGAGGCCGTGCATGAGCAGGGCGGCAGTCTTCAGCGGCCACGTGTACTCCATGGCGGACTCAGCCAACAGACGTGGACCCCCAAAATAGTGCCCCGCATCGGCCGCTCACCCGACCCGGTACACCCGCACACATACCCTCAGTCGCGAATGAGGCCCCCCCCCCCCCACCCTCCGATCAGCCCTCCACCTACTGCGTCCGCAGCTGCCACGCGGATATCACGGACAGTGGGACCATGAGTGGTCCACGTCATCGGGAATTCGGCTGCTTGGGGACGGAGAATAGCGGGATGGGCCTCAGGCGCTGGATAACCCCCTCGAGCACACCGCTTTTCGGGGAACGGAGAATCGCGGAACCAGCGCCAGTCCCGATTTCGTATGGGAAACTGGATTCCCCCCCTGTCGCCGAACGTGATTTCGGCGTCAGGGTGCGGAGAATCCAGTCCCTAGTCTCTGCCCCGCTTAAGCAGAGTGTATCCCAATGCAACAGCCCCATACTGGCTCCAGTTCCTCATGAACTAAAACCCTGTCTCCCACTCCACTCTGTCAATCATGCACTTAAACCTCAAATCCCTTTGCCCCTATGTCAATTTGCATGTGGGTCACTTTGTAATCTAGAGTTTATTACTTTTGAGGTTCTGCTTTTTAATTTCTACCCTTACTCTTCAAACTCCCTCAGCAAAAACTCATTCATTGTTCCACCTAAGTCGTTGTTTCTTGTATGGACCAAACAACTGGATTTTCCTCTCCTCTGAGTTCCTCTCCAACTGCAGTGAGATGTCTTTTACCCTGGCATTGGGCAGGCAGCACCCAGTCATGGCTGCACAGAACAGAATCTATCCCCTGATTATACTGTCTCCTACCACATTCCTTTTTGCTTCCCACATCAACGGACTTCTGTACCCGGATGCTGTGGTCAATTTACCCATCCTTGCCTTTGTTCACATCCACGTCAATAGAAAATATCTTGCACCTGTTGAGAAAAGGCTGAGGTTCCCCCATCACTGCATCTCTGATCCCCCATACCTGCCCATATCAGCCAAAACCTCCAGGCCCTAACTACTAAGGGATGTGACTGCCTCTTAGGTTAAAATGTTCTGGTTACTCACCCCCGCCCTGCTCAACCACAATGTCCACATCTCCGACTCCAGCTCAACAACTCTGCGCTAAAATTCGCGACAGCGCTGGCCCCGCACCTGCGGGAGATGTTCACAGACTCGCTAGCTAGGGGCACACTGCCACCCACGTTAGCACAGGCCTCAATCTCGCTGATACCTAAGAAAGACAAAGACCCAACGGAATGTGGGTCATACAGACCCATATCTCTGCTGAACGCAGACGCCAAAATACTGGCCAAAATCCTAGCCAAAAGGCTAGAAGACTGTGTACCTGAGGTGGTCACAGAGGACCAGACGGGCTTCGTCAAAGGTAGACAGCTTACCGCGAACATCAGGCGCCTGCTGAACGTGATAATGACCCCCTCCGGGGAGAGAACACAAGAGGTGATCGTCTCCCTGGACGCAGAAAAGGCCTTCGACAGAGTCGAATGGAAATACCTCATAGAGGTACTGGAGCGGTTCGGGCTTGGAACAGGGTTCACCGCTTGGGTAAAGCTCCTATACAACGCTCCCATGGCGAGTGTACGGACCAACAATACCAACTCCCAATACTTCCAGCTGCACAGGGGCACCAGACAAGGATGCCCACTGTCCCCGCTGCTGTTCACACTAGCAATCGAACCACTAGCAATCGCGCTCAGGGCAGCAAAAAATTGGAGGGGGATCCGAAGGGGAGGTAGAGAGCACAGAGTCTCACTCTATGCGGATGATCTGCTCCTCTATATCTCGGACCCACAAAGCAGCATGGACGGAATCATAGCGCTCCTGAAAGAGTTTGGAGCCTTCTCGGGCTACAAACTCAACATGAGCAAAAGTGAGATCTTCCCAGTACACCCGCAAGGGGGGGGGGGGGGGGGGGGGGGGGGGGGGCAGCACTAAAGGGGCTGCCGTTCAAACAAGCCCGAAATAAATTCTGCTACCTGGGGATCCAAATAGCCCATGACTGGAAAGGGATCCACAAATGGAACCTCACCAGCCTGACGGAGGAAGTTAAAAAGGACCTACAAAGATGGAACACACTCCCGCTCTCCCTCGCGGGGAGAGTCCAGACGATCAAAATGAAAGTACTGCCCAGGTTCCTTTTCCTGTTTAGATCCATTCCGATCTACATCCCCAAGGCCTTTTTCAAAGCGCTGGACAAACATATCATGGCGTTCGTATGGGGGGGTAAAAATGCTAGGATCCCAAAGAAGGTCATACAAAAAACAAAATCCAGGGGGGGGCTAGCCCTCCCGAATCTACAATTCTACCACTGGGCGGCAACAGCCGAGCGAGTAAGGGGATGGATCCAGGAGCCAGAAGCCGAGTGGGTGCGTGCGGAGGAGGCCTCCTGCATGGGAACCTCCCTCCGGGCCCTCGCCACGGCAGCACTCCCATCCCCACCCAAAAAACACTCCACCAGCCCAGTGGTGACAGCCACCCTCCAATCCTGGAACCAACTGCGGCAGCAATTTGGCCTGTACAAAATGTCGGACAAGGCTCCCATCTGCAACAACCATAGGTTCAAACCAGCACTGACCGACGCCACCTTCAAAAGGTGGAGGCAGGACGGGGGGACACTGACAGTCAGGGACCTATACACGGACGACAGGATCGCAACACTGGACGAACTGACAGAGAAATTTCAGCTAGCTGGGGGGAACGAGCTACGGTACCTGCAGCTCAAAAACTTCCTACGAAAGGAGACAAGGACGTACCCACAACCGCCACGACAGACACTATTGGAAGACCTACTGGACGCAAGTATCCTATAAAAGGGAACTGTAGTGACATGTATGACCGACTGGTAGATAGGGACGACACCGTACGGGACGCAACAAGAAGGAAATGGGAGGACGACCTGGGGATGGAGATAGGGTGGGGACTCTGGAGCGAAGCACTGCATAGGGTCAACTCCACCTCCACGTGCGCAAGGCTCAGCCTGACGCAACTAAAAGTGGTACATAGAGCCCACTTAACGAGAAACCGTATGAGTAGGTTCTTCCCGGAGGTGGAGGACAAATGTGAGCGGTGCCAGAGAGGCCCGGCCAACCACGCCCACATGTTCTGGTCTTGCCCCAGACTTGTGGAGTACTGGACAGCCTTCTTCGAGGCTATGTCCAAAGTGGTGGGGGTGAGGGTGGAGCCATGCCCGATAGTGGCGGTCTTCGGGGTTTCAGACCAGCCAGATCTATTCCTGGGGAGGAGGGCGGACGCCCTTGCCTTTGCCTCCCTGATTGCCCGCCGTAGAATCCTGTTTGGCTGGCGGTCAGCAGCACCACCCAGAGCTGCAGACTGGCTGTCCGACCTCTCGGAATCTCTCCAAATGGAGAAAATCAAATTCGCCATCCGAGGGTCGGACGACAGCTTCCACAGAACGTGGGAGCCATTCATGCAACTGTTCCGGGACCTGTTTGTGGCCAACGTACATGAGGAAGAATAGTTGGGTGGCCAAGAACCAGGGGAAAATGGACGGGAATCGGGGGAAGGTAGCCGGGGGGAGGGGGGGGGGGGGGGATACGGGCTCGGTATGGGGGTTTGATGGCAAGCCAAGGCCCAAAACCAAACTATAAATAAATGCCTATGAACATGTGCCTCGGCCATATTGGGGAATGTAAAATATGTATGCTGGCTAAAGGGGGCGGCCACAATTATTGTTATGAAGATGCTTACCTGTAAATATTCATGTTAAATTTTTGTGTTTTCCTTTTTTTTTCTCTCTCTCTAATAACTTGTAATTTGTCATATATAAAATATGAAAACTCAATAAAAAAACATTTATAAAAAAAAAACAACTCTGCGCTGAAGTTCCTGCAATTCCAGCTACTTACTGTAGATATAGTTACCTGGGATCATATTGCAGTCCATAAACTCCCACACGCTTCAGCTGCAGCATATCTTCTGCGCAGTCATCTCTATCTCAGGATTGGGTATTTCTTTCATGTGAAGTCGTCAGAGAACTACAGAATAAATGTTGGTAAGAGTGTTGGTGAAGTCTTGACAAAGTGTCCCAGAAACTTATCTTCAAAACTTCAGCAACAAATGAACAGTAAAACTTATACATCTTTCCGTCGCATTCAAAATCCTCTGCAATCGCTTGTTTACTTCCAATCAGCTGGTCGCTGTTCAGAGAGAGTTTTAGTTCAAGTGCTAGTTACCAAAATGCCATGCAGCCTCTTAAGGCCTTTAAGTGGCAATCAGCCCATTAAGGAGTATCCAGGTGGCTGATCCTCGTGCAGGCTTCAACGACTTTACCAGGATGACGTCTTGCGATAAATGCGGGTCATACTGGATCAGATTAAAAACCATCCGGCCACCTCAGAGGCTCCACAGTGCATTAAATATCCAGAGAAAATCCTGTCCTTCCCCCGACCTCTCGGCATTTAACAAAAGGAGGAAATTTTTAATCACCTTATTAAAGAGGAATTAGATCTCGCCTTAGATTTTAATGGTATCAAGGGGTATGGGGTAAAAGTGGGAATATGGCATTGAGATAGAGGATCAGGCATGATATTGAATGGCTCAAAGGGTCAAATGGCCTACTCCTGCTCCTAGTTTCTATGTTTCTGTGTTTCTGTGTTTTAAGGCTATGCAGGAAGAGCAGGAAGCGACCATGGCAGCTCGGTTAGAGAGCCAACACAGGCAATATGCACTGAACGTCCATTTTCTATGCTGAATGATTCCATGAGTATCACACAGTCCTGCGGACAGTTTGAGAGGGGCTATCTGGTGCCAACACGTTTTCATTATTCTACATGAATCTCGTCATCACCATTGAATCCTGTAAATCCCCAAATACTAGTAAGTTTTCATCCCATTCCACCAAGAAGTAACATGACATTAAAATAATTCTCCTGAGAAACAACTGCCATTGCCCATCACCACCTGCCACCTCAGCCCAACCCTTGCCAATCCATCATTTCTTTCTCAGATGGAAGAGACTTCTGTGACACTGTCATGAACCTGCCTCATAACAGCAGTAAAACAAACTTAACAAAACATAATAGAATGTGAGATGACTAGGGACAGCAGTAGCCAATATTCAAAAGGCCTCAATGAGATGTGTCTCTCCTCATAACGGATTTGGAAGGCATTTTAGATAAGAATCAAATCTAATTCGTTTATGGGGAGATTCAGTTTACAGACATGTGGGAAGATCAATGACATATGCATATGTTTATGTATAGTCAAGGAAGTTGATAGGGGAAGGGGAAGACAGCCAAATACACAAAAGGCATAATAAAAGAGAAGCAAACGTAGATTTAGCTGGAAGATCAGAAGCCAGACAAGCAGTTAACCCTTAGCAGCCTCAGAAAGCAGTCAAGCCAATTTCCAGCCACCACGCCCTGAAGGCCAAGTTTTACAACTAACAGCCTTGAAGTCTTAGAGCCAAGGCAGTGCAGAAAACCTTGGTAAAAGCAGTTTAAATATCTTCACTGCACCTGGAAAAGACATTTCCCAAACTTGAACAGCATCCCTGTATTGTGTAGTAACTATAAACTAGTTATTTAATTTGGATGGTGTTTGGGGAACAGGGGAAGTCTTATGGAGTTTAGGTATCATAGGAATATTTTGGAAGAAGGGGTACATTCTACATTAACTGCATGTGTGTTTAGTCATTCATATAACACAATTGTCTGAGAGTAGAGTAGTCTTGTTTGTGTGCAATGTCTTTTCTTCACATTTATAAATAGTCTTTTATAACTGTTACATGGCAACTGGGCTGCTTATTCTCACTGGGGTTTTCGCTTCTCTCCTCCCACCAAAACAAAATCAAACTATACACCCCCATGAACCGGTGTTCCAAGTTGGGATACCCTCGCAGGTAATATCAGCATGTTTTGTGACAGGCACTTGAAGAAAAAAGAGATTCTAATGGTATAGGCTGCATTTGAAATAGTGTTTTTCTGAGCATTAGTTATACCTATGGTGACCAATCAGAAACTAATAAACTTAGAACTATTCCATTATGCAGAGTTAATGCCAATGAGATTTACTCTTTTGATCTCTGCTCAGAACAACAGCTAAGCCCTGGTGATTCTTCCAAATTCACTACTGCTGTCTCTAGGCAGATTTCTACCTCTTGCTGGACATCTCACACTCTATTATGTTACGAGGCAGGTTAAAGATAGTGTTTCCTTCCCCAATGAGCCCAACTGCTCTCTCAATCTCACACTTCACATGAATTCTCCCACTCACAACACCCTCAACTTCACCAGGTTTTGGGGCCACTTCTTTTCCCTTGTCCTGATCAATGACACACGTATCCCTGGCCACTTCCTCGTCTTCTTTAGAGCCCACGTCTTTTTACTGCTCACCGACACTGTAATCCTCACTGTGTTCCCGTGGAATAAAACGTTCCAACTCCCTCACTTAATTCAGCCCTGGATTCCCATCTACTTCTCCCTACCCCTCACCCATTAATTCACTGCTACACCATTATCTGATCAATTGTTCTCTAGCCTCTATCTACCTGCCCTTGTTCACCTCAGCCAACAGTTCTTTCTACTCCCAAATCATCAATTTCTCCCTTAACACCCCACCAATTCCCTTTCCTTTCTTCCCCCCCCCCCCCCCCCTCCCCCCATCTCCATGCACCATTGCAAATAGATGGAGTGCTCACCTGGACCCCACAAAGAGGTTGCAGTCTCCCGACCTGGGATTCCCCACTTCCCTCCCACAGGACCATCACAAGTGCCCCACCCTGGCCATTACCTATTTGCCAGCAGCCCTTTCCAGGCTGCCAGCCAGCTGTCACTTTGCACCCGTTTTGGAAGGGCAGTTGCCTGGGACTTAAAATACCCCAGGTCTCTAACTTAATCGAACAAATGCATGATAAACACTCCCACATCTTTCCCCCCACTTACCCTCAACAGGAAAGTAAAAAAGAAGACAAAAATGCAAAGAATAGCACAGGTCCTGATGACTGGGAAAGGCATACAAGGCAGCAAAGGTCCAGGAAACACCAGAGTAAGAGTTACAAAAAGAGATTAGGAAAATAAATTTGTAAGAGATATCAAAATCAATTCATAAACATGTTTATTATTATATGAGGGGGAAAGAGTGCGGTCAAGCGCAATGAGGGCTTTTTGAAAACTGAGAGTGCTGATACGGTCAATGAAAATCAGGAAATGGTGGGCATGTTGAAATTTTATTTCCAATAGAGGAAGAGGTCAAACATTCGGGGTTAACAAAAACTAAATCATGGACCGGGACATTCAAAAATCAATGTGAGCAAAATAACAGCGATGAATAAACCAATGGCACTAAAGAGTGACAAGTCCCCTGGAGCAGATGGTTTCCATTCTCAGGATTAATGGAAGTAAGTGAGAAAACTGCAAGGTGTCCGAAATAAAAGTTCCCGACATTCTGATGACTCTGGAAATATTCCTTTAGATTGAAAATTTCTGCATACCATTTTGTTTTTTAAGAAAGGTGAAAAAGGAAAGTGTCTGTCATTGGGGACTTACAGGAGTTTGTAATTGAGATAGACTGCCCAGGTAGGATGCTCTTTCAGAAGGTCAGTGCAGACTCGATGGGCCGAATGGCCTCCCAAAAATCCAAGAGAGCCAGCGTAGATTTGTAAAGGCTGGGTCAAGCCCGACAAACCTAAATGAATTTTTTTAAAGAAATTACACAAGTAATGGACAGTGATCTGTCAATGCTGTTGGTATAGACTTCCAGTCCCTATTAAGGGATTGTTCCCTCAAGCTGAAACTCATAGAACTGAAGGCAAATTATTGGCCTGGTTAGGGAATTGGCTGAGCAGGAGGAGACAGGGAGTAGGGCTAATGGGCAGAACGTAATCTAAGTGGCAGAATCCGACCAGCAATATTTTGTAAGGATCGAGTGTTGGGGCCTCAACTCTTCATCATACATATTAATAGGATGGGACATGCATGGGTATTGCTCGCAGCATTCCGCCAACTTCCATAGCTGCACAGGGCCGTTAGTTCGACCGCGCTCAGAACACCCGCAGGCGGTGTTCGTCTCCTTGCCTACGGAGGGAGATATTTGCGGTGGTGACATTCAGCGAAGGCCGACTGGGCTGTGAGTGATTTGTTTTGTGAGGAAAGGTTGGTCAGTGGGCCGACAGTCATTGGCATTTGGAAGAATGAGAGGTGATCTTATTCATACAACATTCTGAGGGGTGGATGCTGTGAGGGTGTTTCCCCTGGGGGCGGGGGGGGGGGGGGGGGGTAGGGATCTAGAACCAGGGGGCACAGTATCAGAATAAGGGGTCTCCCATTTAAAACTAAAATGAGGAGGGGTTTGTTCTCCTGGGCCGTTTAATCCTTGTTGTTCTCATCCCCATGGGGTACTGGAGGCTTGTTGAATGTATCGAAGGTTGAGCTGGACAGATTATTGATCAACAAGGGAGTTGAGGGTTAAATGGGGGGTAGGCCGGACTGTTGAGACCCCAGTCAGATCAGCCAGGATCGTATTGAAGGGCAGAGCAGGCTCGAGGTGCGCTAGAAAGATTAAAGCCACTTCGTAGCAAGCTCACAGCGGTAATGTCCGTGAGGAGGAGGACAGATAGAGTTTCGTTCATGGGCAGCACGGTAGCATAGTGGTTAGCACAATTGCTTCACAGCTCCAGGGTCCCAGGTTCGATTCCGGATTGGGTCACTGTCTGTGCGAAGTCTGAACATCCTCCCCGTGTCTGCGTGGGTTTCCTCCGGGTGCTCCGGTTTCCTCCCACAGTCCAAAGATGTGCACGTTAGGTGGATTGGCCATGATAAATTGCCCTTAGTGTCCAAAATTGCCCTTAGTGTTGGGTAGGGTTACTGGGTTATGGGGATAGGGTGGAGGTGTTGATCTTGGGTAGGGTGCTCTTTCCAAGAGCCGGTGCAGACTCGATGGGCCGAATGGCCTCCTTCTGCACTGTAAATTCTATGATAATCCTATGATTAATAACTAGGATGATGGGATATAAAGTCACATATCCAAGTTTTCCAATCATAAAAAGATAGGTGTTCTTAATTACAAAGAGATTAAATTAGATTAAATGAATAGGGGAAACTACGGTAAATCCGGCAGCATGGTGGTACAGTGGTTAGCACTGCTGCCTCACAGCTCCAGGGTCCCGGGTTCAATTCTGCCCTCGGCTGACTCTGTGGAGTTTGCACTTTCTCCTCATCTCTGTGTGGATTTCCTCCGGGTGCTCCGGTTTCCTCCCACAGTCCAAAGATGTGCAGGTTAGGTGGACTGGCCATGCTAAATTCACCCTTAGTGTCCAAAAGGATAGCTGTGGTACCTGGGTTATGGGGATAGGGTGGAGCCCTGGTCTTTCCAATGACCAGTTCAGACTCGATTGTCCAAATGGCCTCCTTCTGCACTGTAAATTCTATGATTCTATGAATGTACATGGTAAGGTCATCCACTTTCAAAAAGGATAGAACAGAGTACTTTCTAAATGGTGAAAAAGTTTCAAACAACGGAGACCCAAAGAGGCTTCGGGGTCCAGTTACGTAGATCATTGAAATGCCATGAATAAGTACAGAAAATAATCAAAAAGGCAAATGGAATTCTGTCCTTTAGAACACAAGGTATAAAATTCAAGGGGATAGGAGTTACGCTAATACGATATAGTTAGACCTTTGTGAGCTTTTCTGGCACCACACCTCAGGAAGGACGTAATGGCCTTGGATGGGGTGCTGCAGAAATCTACCAGGACAGTACTTAGACTCTGAGGGTTAAATGGTGAGGCGATATTACACAAACTAGGATTGTATTCCCCAGAATTTAGAACATTCAGGGGTGACTTGATCAAAGTTTTAAGATATCCGTACAATCCGAACAGTGCAGAAGGAGGCCATTTGACACATCAAGTCTGTACTGACCCTCCGAAAGAGCGCACGACTTGGCCCACTCTCCTTCCCTTACCACGTGAGCCCGTGAATTGATCATGGCCAATCCACCTAACCTGCACATATTTGGACAACATAGATTGGCCAATCCACCTGGCCCGCACATCCTTGGACTGTGGGAGGAAACCAGAGCACCTGGAGGAAACCCATGCAGAGACGGAGAATATGTGCAAATTCCACACAGATATTCACCCAAGGCCGGAATTGAACCTGAGTCCATGTCACTGTGAGGCAGCAGTGCCAACCACTTTTCTATCATGCCACCCTATTGAGAAGAACAGATAGGACTGAATGCTCGAATGTGCGTTAGTTGGCTGTAGTCGGAACGTCTACCCCTCACTCGGGAGGAAGTCCCATCTTAGCATTGGCCAGCAGGTCCCTCATCCCTGCAGTGACAGAAGCTGCAGTGACAGAAGAAGACGTTCATGGAGCTGACAATGTCAGAGTCATGGGAATGCAAAGGTTGAGCTTTAGGGTCTCAGGTGGCGAGGGCAGAAAAGGCCTGGAAGGTGGATAGTGGAGGACTAGGGTGTCAGTGCAGAGGCTGGAAGTGGGTGGGTGAACAGGTCTGGCAATCGCCAGATCGTAGGGGAGGGGCACCTGAAGTTAGAAGGGGCTTCTGGAGAGGTTTAAACCCAGTTATTTGCGAGCTTCCCCATAACCCAGGAAATCCACCTAAAAATGGATGCTGGTCTGGAAACGGTCTTTACATGATCATTAATTGGCCACTTAAGGACCTCAACTGCGACAAGGTTGGGTGGGCATCCGAGGCTTTGCAACACCCCAGCATAAAACCACTGAGATGTCAGGGAAGGCAGAAACCCAGCAGGAAGCCCATGGCCGGGATTCTCTGACCGGGCTGGAGAATCCCAGGGGGGACGCAAGAATCGCGCCCCGCCATCCCGACACCGTCTTCCCGATTCTCCCCCGCCGATTCTCGGGTGCCCACAGAATTCCCACCATGCCGGTCGGAGGCCGTTGAAAGAGCTCCCCCCGGCGATTCTCCAGGCCCCGACGGGCCAAGTGGCCGCCAGGTTCGGCCGAGTCCCGTCGGCGTGGGTTACAGGCCCCACACGGCGGGACTGGAAAGTGTGTCTGCAGGGGCCGTCTTGGAGGGGGGGGGGTCGCGGGGGGGGGGGGGGGGGGGGGGGGGGGGGGGCCGGGGCTTACCGATCGGCGGGCGGGCTGGTTCCGTGCGGGCCTATGTTCCACTGCGCTGGGCCCTGTAGGGCTCCGCCATATTTCCCGGGGGCCGGCGCAGAGAAGGGAACCCCTACGCATGCGCAAACTCGCGCCGGCCATTCCACGCAGGCTGGCGCTGCAGGGACGGGAGGGCCTAGGAAGGGGAGCATTCCCCATTATCAGGGACCATTGATGCCGGAGTGGTTGGCGCCGCTTTTCACACCGGCGTGGGGACTTAGCCCCATTATTGGAGAATCCCTCCCCATTTGTCCTATTCAACACTCCTTCTGCACACTCCCCACACCCCCCACAACCCACCCCACCCCCAACTAAAATCTCACCGGCGGACGAGCGTGACATTTAGGTATTAACGTGAGCCAAATTTCAAGATGGCACAGCAACACTATTTAGATGTCAAAACAGTATGTGGAACTTTTCTCTGTTTTAATTTAGACTGAATGGCTGAGTGAATGATCAAACATGCTGAGGTACAAAAATTTAGAGGTAAATAGTTTTATCAGGAATTCGAAGAAATCCTGAGTTAAGCATAATTCTGATCCAATCATAACATTCCTTGGCAAGCTCATTGCACATGCATGAGGATTTATCGTGTGCAATGACCGTTGAAGGTTGGAATATCTGTGGGTTTTGGATGTCAGAGCAAGCAGGACTGGTGTTACATGTCCCAAGCTGCTTCAGCTCCCCTGTGACTTAACGTTGTAAGTCCTAAGAGTGGTGAACTTGCATTATAAACATCTCTTTCACTGAATATGCTACGTTTTGTAACAGTGCCTTAGGTATTTTGCAAATTATCACTGATATAAGTGTGTGCCTGTCCTCAGGTCAAATAATACAGGAATAGTAGCCACTCTCCACGCACCTCCTAACTGCCAGATCTATTCAGTGCAGCACTGCTGTTAGTTCAGGTGGAGATTATTGACTTGAAATAAGATTTCTTTTGAACATAGGGACACATTTATAAGAGCTTCGAAGACAACCTTTAGCATCCACTCTGTATCCCACTAGGGTTACATTTCAATCCTGATTCACAGCAGCGCTATCAATCTGAATCACAGACTCACTTAAGACTGACACTGGCACAGCAGGAGTCAGTTTTTTCGAGTCTCACTAAAAATGCTTGCAATCTAGATAATTCTTCCTTCAGCTACCCCGGGGCCTTTTCTGTTCCATATGGTCTCCTACAGAGAAGCAACTTCAATCATTTTTGGCAGGCAGCATATGCTTCAATGGAATCTTATCCTTCGCGAGTAAATAAAGTTAACTGGAAGATTGCATAGATAACATGCCCAGCCAAATTTTTAAGGTAAAAGCTGTGTTGTGAACTAAGCTTTTTAAACATGTTCTCCCAAAGTCTCAAAAAAAAAGGGTTTGATGTTTTCAGATTCAAGAGTAACTTTCATGAAGCAAAATTGAGGTGACTGGAAGGTTACCAGAAATTGCAGGGCTGTGGGGCAAGAGAAAGGGAGTGAAACTAATTGGACAGTTCTGAACCAGAACAGGCAGAAGCGGCCAAATGCCTCACTTTCTCTGCTGTACATTTCGGTAAAAGGTCGCTTGACGTATGAGATTTTCTGGCCCTTCCCATCAACAGGATCCTCTGGGCCTGCCGAAGGATCTCCCGGTTCCCCAACGACGGCATAGACATCAGTGGGACCAGAGGATCCTAAACCCCCTCCACCGCCGGTAAACACATCGATGGGAAGGGGGAGGGGGGGGGGGGGGGGGGCGGAAAATCCCAGCCCAATGGCTCGGGTTTTGTGGTAGAAATGGTGGCAAAACTATTAACGTTTGCTTTCATTACTAAACTGACTGTAACATCTGTCAGCGCATGCGCGATTAAATATGGAAACCCAAAAGTTGCTTTCAATGATTCTATACAACGCCAGAGGGTGCACAGTTGAAGAACCCCAAGCGTGCGATCAATTTTAATCACTGAGCTCATGAGAACCTTTACCCATGTGCTCTCCATCTCAGTGTAAACACCCTCGAAAAAGTTAGACCTTATTGAATGAAGTGTAACTGGGTTTTTAATGGTGTACTAAGTTCTTAATTGAAGTCTTGCACCGCAGTGGATAACATAGAATCATAGAAAACATAGAATAAAAAAGGAGCAGGGGGAGGCCATTTGGCCCATTCAGCCCTGCTGATCATCCAGCTTAATAGCCTAATCCCACCTTATCCCCTGTCCTTTGATCCCTTCGCCCTAAGTGCTTCTAACTACTTCTTGAAACCAGACAACATAAAAACATCCCATAGTAACAGTCCTGTATCTGAGCCAGAAGCTCTCGGTTCAAGTCCCACCCCAGGTCATGATGGCCAAGGAAGGTGTATTCATAATATGGTCAAACAGGTGCAAATTCTTCCAACTTGCCAATGGCTGGTGGTAAGAGCGGGAGACACATTAGCCATGCTTGATGTGGAGCGATGCTGCTCAAGCTATAGGCCCCTGGCAACAGAATAGTGACCTGTTCTGGAAAGAACTAGCTATGGGAACAGACAAAAGTTTGCTTTCAGTGAACCATTAGCTGCAGGACAAGAATTGGAATGGAAAGTTCACAATTAGAGCTGACACCCTCTCTCCCTGAAAGGGTAATTTTTTATTTGTTGAATGTAAAATTTTCCATCTTGATGAAAAATCTATTTTTAAGGTTTATTTGATACTTTGGCTTTAATCTCATGTATACATCCAAAACATTTAGTTCACTGTCTGTAAAAAAATGATTTACAGTGAAGGGATTCAGTGTTTTCACCTCCCTATTTTACTGTCTGTGAGAATAGGGTCATATAAGGTCAGTACTAGGATGTACTTGAGTTGCAATCGTGTGTCAGAGTCAGGTGCCCGATAGAATCTACAGCTAGTAAGTGCATTCCAAGCACTAAGCACATTCAAATCGCTCAAGCGTGTGATTTCACTGCACTTAGCTCTCTTTGATGTGGTCAATGTTTACAAGCATTGGGGATTCACCACTTAGGCCCCTGAACCCCGAAGGGAGATGAATGAATCAAAGCTGCAGATAATTTGTGGAAGCCGTCAATCACAGGTCACTACTAGAAAGCTATGAATGGCTTGAAGCTAGTGGATCTGTGGGTATCAGATGCAGGTCACAGCTGTTCATCTTCCAGGAATGAACAGGTGGAACTTCAAGGTAAGTGTTATAGCTGTAATTGTTCTCACTGCTCTCCAGCTGCCAGACAGGGGTCTCTTTTCTGGGAGGGGGGGGAGTCAGTGTGTGTGTGTGTGGGGGGGGGGGGTGTGGAGGTCTCCCTTTAAGAAAGGGGTCCCTGAAAGGTGGTTCCTCCTATTACAGGCGTTCCAATTGGGGGTTTCTCTATTTCAGACATCCCTTTGGGGGGGCTTCCTATTCCAGGCGTCCTTGTGGGGGTCGTCCTATTACAGGGGACCTTGTGGGGGTCTCCCAATTACAGGTGCCCCTGTGGGGGACCCCGATTACAGAGGTCCCTGTGGGAGTCTCCCTATTACAAGAGTCCGTGTGGTGGGTTTCCCTATTACAGGGGTCCCTGTGAAGGTTCTCACTATTACAGTGATCCCTGCAGGGGTGGATTTGGATTGGGTCACACCCCCCCCCCCCCACTTGGGGGGGGGGGGGGGGGGGGCACTCAGGAAATCTGGGGGTGGGGTGGCTGCATTGCTGTGCAGGCGGGCTGGCCGGCCTCGGGGCCTCGCTATCAGGCCGCCTGCTTAAGATGATGGCTCGACAGTAGGATGCCCTGGAAACCCCAAGTATTCTACACCATGTATATATTTGAATTGCAAGGATTACGAATTGCACCCAGCTCTATGACCCCAGGGGGATCAAAAAGCTGGTGCAATTCCGGTGGGAGAACAATCTCCCAAATGGAGAATCCAGCCTGTAAGAGCTGGAGCAGCAGCTCCGCTGCTGCTTCAGGGCAGCGAGACCAGCAGCCTCTAATTCATAATTCCTTGTTATCAATAAACTCTGTTCACACGAAGCGCCTCTGCCAAGCTAACACATTGATGATGAGGATAGAATCGATGACGAGGACACAGTCAACCTGTGAGTATTTGGTTAAGTTGAAGCCTGAAGAAAGGAAAGAGTCACCTGAATGCCTGTTTGGGTGAATAAACAGGGCCAGCCCCTGAGGGGCAGAGCAAGCTTGAATTGGCTCGGACAGTCAGAGGGTTGGGAAAAAGTAGAAGAAAAGAAAGTGAAGAGGAAATAACCCTCAGAAGCAAGAGGTGTGATCCTGAGTTTAAGAAAAAGGGAACTGAAGTTCAAGGAGAAAAACAGAAAGGAGAGCACAGGGAGCAGTGTCAGAAGTAAAAAAAAAGGGGGAGAATGCCCCATGGAGGTGCAGAAGATGTCCCAAAAGCAAGGAAAAGTGAAGAGGGTGAGATTCTGAGTTCCAGTCTGAGCAAAGCCTGGATCCAGGTAGCAATTCCTGCACCGGTGGACTGCTGGCAGCAAGGTTATGAGGTTTCTGGAAGAGAAGACCTCCACCTGTGTCATAATATGCATCCATGCACATCATGAGGTAAGAACAGGCAGTGACAGACACCCAGGTTAGCCAATCAACATACAGGACAGAACACAACCAATCATCAGATCTTATGAGGGAAGGCTGAGGGACTTGAGGCTGTTTTTGTTAGAGAGAAGAAGGTTAAGAGGTGACTTAATTGAAGCATACAAGATGATCAGAGGACTAGATAGGGTGGACAGTGAGAGCCTTTTTCCTCAGATGGTGATGTCTAGCACGAGGGGACATAGCTTTAAATTGAGGGGAGATAGATACAGGACAAATGTCAGAGGTAGGTTCTTAACTCAGAGTGTAATAAGGACCGTGGAATGCCCTGCCTGCAACAGTAGTGGACTCGCCAACACTGGAGGCATTCACATGGTAATTGGATAGACATATGGGATGATAAGGGAATAGTGTAGATGGGCTTTAGAGTGGTTTCACAGGTTGGCGCAACATCAAGGGCCGAAGGGCCTGTGCTGCGCTGTAAATGTTCTATGTTCTATGTTTCTATCAGACAGAACACCGGGGGGGGGGGGGGGGGGGGGGTGGCTTCCAACTATAAAATACATGAGGCATCAGCACTCCGCCTCTTCCACTGGTGACAACTGTAGTGACAGTCAGGGTGTATATATCAGTCTGTGCGCCTTCTACACGTGGATCAGAGCTAGCCTGGTCTAGTAAGTTAGAGTTAGTACACTTAGAGTAGTAGAGTGTCAACCACAGCCAGCTATGTGCATTGTTACAGATGTTCAATAAATCGTATTGAACCAACGCCTATGTTTGGTGTATGCTTACCGTTCATCTGCATCGTGTTGCAGTCCGTGTTAACCCAGGATAGATAACACGACAACTTGTTCAGAAGAAAGTAAGAAAAAGTTTAAAATACAGCCCTGTAAACTTTGAGAGCATTGGATCTGTTGATGAAACTGGAAAAAAAAGGGCATATCGGGAGCGAAGGAAAACTGAACTTTGTTTTGGGGGGTGGGGTAGCTGAGGGGCTGGGAAGACAGCTGTGGAAATCATTGAGGATGTTTTCCACCTGATAAAAAGCAAGCCCTGTGCTGAAGGTGGAAATGACCAGGAAATCTATCAAGGCCAGTGGAAAGCTGTTCAACATTTACCAGCCAGCGGTAAAGGGAACTAGAGTTAGAGCCAAAAATAAACGGGGGGGTTTGAGAGAAAAAAGCACAAGCAGAATCCAACAACAGAAGTCATACAAATGGAGCTCGAGTTCAAAAGGGAGAGTACCAGACTGATGGAGGAACGGCCAAACTCTAGGTCCTGACCGACGTTGAGGACAGAGTGATTCAGTTGGCCGGCGAGGTAATCGACTGTTTCTGTGCTGACAGTGAAGTTGGCGTCGTTCAACCAAGTGAGGATCCAGCACTGCAATATCCAACAGACACACCCCTGCCCTGTATGAATGATCTTTCCTTTCTTTCACTGGCACATCAGGGAGGCAGCCAAGGGCATTCACAAGCCAGGTCCTCAACTCCAGCCCTGACAACACCACAAAGGACAATTCGACAGACACCGACATTGAAGACTTGTCACAAGCGCTCACCCTCAGTTCTAGAGTAGGTTCGAGGACACAATCTGGTGAGCACATCGCACTCTCTGATCCACAGCAGGCAGAGTCAGAGATAACCCAGAGTGCTGACACTCGGAGGATTGCTGGAAGACAGGATTCTGCTGGGTCTGAGTCCAATGAGGCGCCTCTGGGCTTGGTCATACCTCGGGTCCTGGAGCTGCAAGGACAAGCTCGGGAAGCAGGAAGGGATGTCTGCTGTACTCAGACTGAAAGGCACGTGGAGGATTAAGACCAAGGTGATTGCTGACATGCCGACACACCAAGGTCAGCACTGGCAGGTTGGCAGCTGCCGTGCAGACCTTGGTCCAGGACATCTGTCCTGCACTGCTGCTGTGAGGGCTGCACGCCATGGCTGAGGCACTTGCTGGAATCCATTAGTGTCAATACCGGTGCTGGGAGAGGGCAAACCCAAGCTCACTCACGCTGCCCCTTCCTCTCAAGGAGGCAGCCAGGGGCCCTCAAGCCACCCAAGGGAGGATAATCAGTAGGTGCCATACCCCGTGGCCATCCAATCCCAGGTGATTAAGGGGGGTTTTCCAGCCCATCTGAATCCCCTCTTCCTGTCAGGCTCCAGCTCAATAGGCTGGGGAGACTGGCAGCGCCGGCCCTAGGGTTGCTGGCGCCCCGGGCAAGCTGAACTTCGGCGCCCTTCGGGGGGGGGTCGGGTTCGGGGGGGGGGGGGGTCGGGTTCGGGGGGGGTCGGGTTCGGGGGGTCGGGTTCGGGGGGGTCGGGTTCGGGGGGTCGGGTTCAGGGGGGTCGGGTTCGGGGGGGGTCGGGTTCGGGGGGGGGTCGGGTTCGGGGGGGGTCGGGTTCGGGGGGGCGGGTTCGGGGGGGGTCGGGTTCGGGGGGGGTCGGTTGGGGGGGGTCGGGTTCGGGGGGGTCGGGTTCGGGGGGGTCGGGTTCGGGGGGGTCGGGTTCGGGGGGGGGTCCGGGGGGGGGGTCGGGTCCGGGGGGGGGGTCGGGGCGGGGGGGGGGTCGGGGTCGGGGGGCGGGGGGGGTCGGGTCGGGGGGCTGGGGGCGGAGTGGGGGTCGGGTCGGGGGCGGAGTGGGGGTCGGGTCGGGGGAGGGCCGGAGTGACCTGGTATATGATCGGGACTCACCGATCGGCGGGCCGGTCTCTCTGTCGGCAGGTCTCTGACGCCGGTCACGCACTCGTTGATGGCGCCCCCTAGCACATGGTGCCCCGGGCGACTGCCCAAGTTGCCGGTACCTTGAGCCGGCCTTGGAGACTGGCATTGCCACATGGCAGGACCCCAAAACTAGACCAGAGCCCTCCAGCTGCAGTAGGATGATCGCAGGAGTATCCTCACTGCATGTCATCCTCCTTCTCCTGGAATCATGTAGTGAAGAGGGCTTCACGAGTATACCTGCCTCTTCTGGCAGTGCAATACCCTCATTGCCTGTACCCTCACCTTCCAGAACCTCATGACCCTCCTTCCCGTCGACGCCTCCCCATTGGAGAAAGTGTGCAACTGTTACATCTCCTCATCATCCAGATCCTCCCCACTTTTAATCACCAGGCTGTGTAACACACAACAATCCACGATGATGTGTGACACCCTCTGGGCAGTGCTCTGCCAGATCTGTCGAGGCACCGGAACCTTATTTTCAGGATGCCAATAGTGTGCTCCACCAAATGCCCAAATGTGAATCACAGTAGCCTAATTCACACTGTATTACACATGTTGTACTATGTCTCTGTAAGCTCGGCACACAAGCAGTTGCGCTGCTCTGCCACTAGGGGGAGATGCACTGGGAGTGTACGGGAGTTTGTACTGGGCTCCACCCTTGGCTCCACCCACGGCTCCTCCCCCTAACCGGAAGTATAAAGGTTGATGCTGAGAGCCTGCCTGCCAGTTCATCTGGAGTTCATCGTGTCACAGGCAGGCTCTGTTGTAAGACGATTAAAACCACTGTTCACTTCTAAACACGTGTCGCGTGAATTGATGGTCTCATCAGCCCGGTTGTGGCATGTGCTTCGTGGTACCTTCAGCATGAGCTTGAGACCACCTTTTGGTCATCATCAGCCATGTCCTTTGCAGGTAGCCCTGTCATTGAGGAGCCAACCCTGCAGCCTGTGTTGTCCCTGGAAGATATCAGGGATCTGAGACCTGCTGAGGATGTACAAGTCATGAATGCTCCAGGATACCTTGCACAAGCCCACATGATCCCTTTCTTATGGTCACAGACAAGCTGAAAATTGAGAGAGTGGAAGCCTTTGCGGTTCACATGCTAGACTGTGTGTAGCCAGGGAGATTGAAGAGACATGTGAGTGCAGTTGATGGCACCCTGCACCCTTGGGAATCCAGATACTGCAGCAAATCACAGTGCTCTTGCTTCCTGGCTTGCCTGATCTCTGTCAAAGTTATCAAAGTGTCTCTGAAAAAATGATAACCATAACCTCCTGGGTAAATCTGTGGGTGGAGGCTTGCGTGATCCACACACAACCCCAGTGAAGCACAGAAGGAGCCACTGCCACAGACATTGAGCAGCGGTTGCCCTCCGAGTCCCAGCGGTGCAAATCTGCAGAAGGTGGCTTGTGTGTGTGGCATCAAAGTCGTCGTTGACACTGGATCTCGCTCATCTGCAGGTAGTACATGCACCTTCTATAGACACGGAATCTATTGTTAACCTAAGAACGGTGGCTTTCTGTGTTTCATCCCTGGTGTGTGGAGGAGGCCTTGCCACACCTTAGTCTCAAGTGTTCTGCTCCGCCTTGGCAAGCCAATCACCACGGTTGCACTCTTCTCCGTTTTCTCTCCTGCCTATCAGCATGAGGCAGATAGTGAGGTACTCCCCCCTCCCCCCCCCCCCCCCCCCCCCCCCCCCCCCCCGCCATGTCAGCCAACCGCACCCCTTGCTCTGGATCCCTTGCTGCAAGGTTCTCTTCTCCCGGGACTATTTTTAAAAATTAATTTAGAGTACCCAGTTCTATTGTTTTCCAATTAAGGGGCAATTTAGCGTGGCAAATTCACCTGCCCTGCACATCTTTTTTGGTTGTGGGTATGAGACTCACGTACACTTGGGGAGAATGTGCAAAATCCACACGGACAGTGACCCGCCGGATCGAACGCAGGTCCTAGGCGCCATGAGTCAGCAGTGCTAACCACTGTGCCACCGTGCTGCCCTTACTCTCTAGCACTGTTGCCCTTAGCCCAAGGTTCTCTTCACTCTGGCACTGTCCTCCTTGCCCCAACCCCCCCCCCCCCCCTCCCCACCACTGAATCAGTGGAGATGCTCCCTGCACTGGGACACTTGCGAACACTCCGCTAAGATGGGTGCACTCACCTCAGAGTTCCCTCGAAGTTTAGGATTCCAGGAGCACACCGTTATAAAGTCAGGCTAATGTGGGATTTAAATTTGATGTGGAGGGTTGATTCTTCATATAGCCACAATAATGATATTATTGTGTATTTATTAAAAGTCAACTTTCGACGCCAGGATACGCGGACCGCCATTGATGCCAGGAAACACACCTCGCGCCTTCTCACGAGATTTGCCAATCTCGCCACCGAATCCGCCTGCCCTGATTGGGGGTGGTAATCCCCGGCCTTTGTTACAAAAATAGGTGGTGAATTTCTGCTGGCTGGTGCTCTCCTGCTAATCTGCTGCAACTTTGGCCGAAGAGTGATATAAACCCTGGAAAAACATTGTGCATACGCTTAGACTACTTTTCCAAGGATTCTGCAACTCCTCCGCCAGAATTACAGCAGGTGAGTGGGAGTAACCCACAGAAGGTTCACACCCATGGCATCATTTAATCACACAATTCAGAAGAAGAACATAGAACATAGAACAGTACAGCACAGAACAGGCCCTTCGGCCCTCAATGTTGTGCCGAGCCATGATCACCCTACTCAAACCCACGTATCCACCCTATACCCGTAACCCAACAACCTCCCCCTTAACCCTACTTTTATTAGGACACTACGGGCAATTTAGCATGGCCAATCCACCTAACCCGCACATCTTTGGACTGTGGGAGGAAACCGGAGCACCCGGAGGAAACCCACGCACACAGGGGGAGGACGTGCAGACTCCACACAGACAGTGACCCAGCCGGGAATCGAACCTGGGACCCTGGAGCTGTGAAGCATTTATGCTAACCACCATGCTACCCTGCTGCCCCTAAGAAGCTTAAGGAAGGATTCATATTGTATTCAACACCACATGGTGGAGGTCATGGGCTGGATGTTTGACCTCCGTTGGGGCTGGAATCTGAGATGGCAGGCTGATGGTTAGCCCCACTCGCCTGCATGCTGGTTCCCAGGCTCCATCCCACGCCCAGGCCATTGATGAAATTGGTGCCAGCAGGGATACCTGCCCAGATGCGGTGGGTAAAACTGATCAAACTCGTTAAGAGCCAAAATGAGGCCAATTAAAGAGATTGGAACTTTCCAGTCAGCCTGCGGATTCCATACCAGCAAGGCCAGGCCGGGGCCTGGAGGTGGGCACCAGCAGCACTCCAGGCAGGCCCAAAAGCCCTTCTGGTCTCCTCAGTGCGGGAGCTGGAACAGACCATCTGCTAGACCTATTTTTTAGTGAAAGGTTTGAAAAATCCAGAGAGGGCTCACCTCCATGTTGAAGCGGGCCTTGTCTCCCCTACTTTGCCCCATTATTGCCTGCTGCTCTGATTAGCCCTCGAGCTTCGAGAGCCCCCCCTCACCATCCTTATTTGGACTGTGAACCTGTCTCCATGCCAATCGAGGGGATCCCTCTGAGAATTCCAATGACTGATGGTTTTCTCCTGAGATTGGGTGGGGGGGGGGGGGGGGGGGGGAGGGGGATGTTATTTCAGGACCCTGAAAGTCGGAAACAGTCCTAGTCTCTGTTTCCAAACCCCAGCAGAGGGAACATCCAGCACCTTCTCAATAAACAGAGAATAGAGCTGCTTTTCCTACCTGAAACTGTCCATTGTCAGAGGTTCTTGACAATTTTCAGGTACTTAACCGGTTGTCCATCAGTTTGCCATGCCTTCCGTTGCCCTAGGCCACGTATCCTGAAAAGTTACGTGCTGTAACCAGGAGGTTTTGAGGCGGTCCCAATATAGAGTTTGGACCTTCAATAACATTATCTGGGTGAGTTATTGGCATTTGTCGCATCTCCACAGGGAGCTCAAATAATTAATGGTCCATCATACCATGAGACATTGCAGAGGTCTTGATCTAAATAGATGCCTCCATCGCCCATGCATGTCTGCTGAAAAGCTTAGGACAGCTCATCAGGTTCTGCCCTGTCATCTCTACAACTTCAACAGGTTGAGAGTGGTCAAACATCAGAGGCCCATCATCAGAGGCCTAGGGCACAACCATGGGCCTGACCTCCAGCAGCCCTCCACTGCCCGTGACCTCAGCTTGTACAGCCTACATCATCTACACCTCCTCACCAGAGTGTGACTCAGAGCCAAATCACGAGTGCCTACTCACCGAGGTGGTAGTATCTGCACTGGTGCTTGGAGCAAGGTAAGAATGCGATGCTGCGTCCTCTGAGACTGCAACATTTTCATCCTCAGGGGAGGACTGATGAGTTTCTTTGGAGGCTTTGTTACATCCCTCTGATGTAGCCACACCTGCAAAGAAAAGGAATCTTAGTCTTCCTTTGCATGAGTAGCTCTAATGCTCCTCACTGTCTGTACAATCTCAGCATTTGAGATGAAATGTCAGCCTGCTCTCCAGCCAATGTCGAGTGCCTCCATCTCTGAGGAGGTCAGGGATCGAAGGATGTCTCCTCTCTTCACCCTTTCCCTGTATGTTCTGGGCCTTCGCCTCCTCCAATAATAATACTAATCCTTATTGTCACAAGTAGGCTTACATCGTAATGAAGTTACTGTGAAAAGCCGCTATTCGCCGCATTCTGGTGCCTGTTCAGGTACACAGAGGGAGAATTCAGAATGTCCAAATTCCCTAACAGCACGTCTTTCGGGACTTGTGGGTGGAAACCAGAGCACCCGGAGGAAACGAGGAGAACGTGCAGACGCCACACAGAAAGTGACCCAAGCCGGTAAACGAACCTGGGACCCTGGCGCTGTGAAGCCACAGTGCTAACCACTGTGCTATCGTCCACGCAAAAGGGGAGATTGAGTTAATCTCCAAAGACTGATGAGGAGAACCTCTTATCACGAGAGTTCTCCAGGTTCCATAATGGGTTTACATGTCCATAAGTCTTTAAGAGTATGCTCTCATGGGAGGCGGAGGATGCCTAGAGTGAGTTGCAGCTGCTTTTGACCCAAATGCAGCCTTTACTCCCAAGGCAGTGGGTGAGGGGGACACAATGAAAGCATCCAATCCCTTCAAATTGAGCAACTGTTCCCACCGACATTTCGTCTGCAGCCAACCACTCAGACTCACCCTTACAGTATCGAGTAGAACACTCATCCTCTTCCTGCTCTGGACCCAGTCTCATTGCTGGACTCCATGACTGCTCACCTCCCCTATGACTTCCATCCAGGCCTCCTGAGTTAACTGGGACAGCCTCTGCCTTTCATGAGCAAGGAATAATGCATGTGATGTTCCCTGACTACCAGCAGGACGTCACACAGGGAGTCGTTGCTGGCCCGTGGGCTATTCCTGAGTAGTCTGCACCATGCCTCTACTTTGGCACTCCTGAGTTTCTCTCATCAATGTTTCTCTCTCTCTGTGGGTGCAGGATGGATAAATTAGCTCGAAAATGTTCACTTCCACATTGAGAAACTACTTCAGTTTGCACCTGTAGGATGCTGCTGTGATCCGCTCCTCTGACTGAGTACTCAGCTTTCAGACAAACACTGCTGCAAAAGTGACATTCTGAAGGCGGGACTAGCTGTTATTTATGATGGCACCAGCTCCTGCACCTCTGTCACTTGATGCAGGCCTGGATGACCAACTTGGGGAAACGAATTATGAGGGGACACTTCGCTGGAGGAGTTGGGGAAGTGAGAGGGTGGTGGTGAGTGGTGGAGATGTGATTGAGGCCAGAGGGATGGGAGAGGGGATACTGATGAAACTGGCATGTTGGGGGAGAGGGTTCACAAGGTTGGGGGCTGAGGGTAGAAGGTGAGGCCGGAAAGTGCGGAGGAGGAATAGAGACACAGGGCAGGATTTTCAAGGAAACAATGTGCACAGTATTATTATGGTCGGCCTCCTCGGTGTCATTGACCTGATGCGCACCGCTCCTTGAAGCTCTGCACTGCCTCCCTCAGAGGGGGGCAGTGATGCTCCTAGGCACTCCTTGCTGCTCCCCCAACACAAATAAATACACCCCTGTCCAACTCCCCCTCAGCTGGACAGACATACTCAGGAAATTCTCTTCCCAATTCCCCCTCTCTCCCTTTAACTCAGATTCCCTTATCTCTCTAATCACCCCGTCCCACCTCAGGCCTGCCAAACCCCATTCCACTCAGGCCTACTGGGACCCTTGGTCACACTCAGGCTTGCTGGACGACCCTCCTAGTGCCTGCTGGATTCCTCCCTTCCCCTTGAGCCGACAAGTAACCCTCCAGTTGGACCTTATGGAGACCCCCCTTCCCATCTAGCCTGTCCAGATCCCCTCCCCCTCCACCCCACACCTCTCCCTTTGGCCTGGCCCGATCCCCTACACTTAGGGTCAGTGCCGGACTCAAACTCACCCCAGACTCAGGTTTCGGAACGCCGTGGCCACTGCCACTGGAGCTGACCCTGGGTCCACCCCCCATAAATTCAGTTTCAGTGCCGCAACACTGATCTGGACATCCCAACCCCATCTGCCTGAGCCGGACAACTCTCCTAGGCGGGAGTCCTGGTCAGTTCGACGTTGAGTGGACGTATGTGTGTGCGTGTGCACTGTGCTGGCTCCGGGCACAATGCACACGCAAAGTCACCACATGTGCTCAGCAGTGGCAAGGCGAGATTCTGTACGGTCATGCCAGTCGCTGCCCGGACGAATCTGGGCAAATGGCCAGCCAGGAAGCCCTTACTGCAAAGGACGTGGGCTGGGAAGCCAAATTCCGGGACAATCCAAAAAATGCAAGACAGTGGTCATGTTCATGCCAGTCTTACCATACGGACACCGGCCCCATTGCATAACTTGGACAGGCCCCACTTGGCCTAATTGGCTTGCCACCTGATCACAGTTACCCAGCCCCTTCTGGGAATCTCACCAAGACGACTGTCGATGGATTGAATTCCACCTGTAGATTCCTAGAAAAGCACAGGCAGGGGTCTGTAATTGCAGACAACACTATGATATTAATTGCTACATGAGAGTGCAGTGCCAAAGCTGTGAAGACTTGGATAAAATAAAGGATTTTTATTTGTAATGATAGTCTCCACTCCTGACAGTATAAAGCTCCTGGGGTAAGGCAACAACATTGCTAAGTCTGCCAATCTAGGGTGGCACGGTGGCGCAGTGATTGGCACTTCTACCTCACAGTGCTGAGGACCCGGGTTCAATCCCGGCCTCGGGTCACTGTCGGCGTGGAGTTTGCACATTCTCCCCGTGTCTGTGTGAATCTCACCACCCCCCACCACCCCACCCCTCCATCCCCCCCACAATCAAAAGCCAAAGATGTGCAGGGTAGGTAGATTAGCCATGCTAAATTTCCCCTCAATTGGAAAAATCTTTTTTTCAAAAGTCTGCCAATCTAGATTACACCTCAATTGTGAATTTGTAATTGTAGCACAAGTCTTCATAATAACCTGAAATTAAAAAAAACAGGAAATGCTGGAAACACTCAGCAGATCTGACGTCACTTATGGAGAGAAAAACATAATTCAGGCAAAGACCTTTCGTCGGAACTGGGAGATGTAGGAGAGGGACAGAGAAAGACCAAAAGGAGCTGGTCTACAAGTTTAGAGCGGAGGACATGAGTGATGATGATGCTGCAAGGCTAATGCGGTAAGTATAGAACAAGAGCTCTGGGCCTGAGGATAGGTAAATAGTTTCAACACCAATAGCAGGTGGGGAAGCTAAAAGGTTTGGTTGGAATTTGGCACCCAAAAATGGGTAGGTTGGGAACACATCAGAGATGAAATCTTTAAAATCTTCAAACCCAAACTCGAGCCCGCACATTCCTTATTTAATAAGACGGACCAGGGGGTGGGTGTCAATTAAATATTTTAATTAGACCGGATAAGCAGGCCTCTGATTTACCTCTGCTACTACAGTTAGAAGGAGCTGGTAACAGCTTTGGGGAGAAAGGTAAGTGCCTTTATTTCACTGCTTGTGATGCAGGAGGAGCAGGTAGTGCTCCCGCCTGGCAATCAGAACCGCACCCCCCCCCCCCACCCCCCCCCCCCCCCCCCACCCCTACCCCACCCCCCAAAACAAACTTCAGACAAAGCCAGAAGGTTGGAGATTTGATTGATTTGATTTGATTTGATTTGATTTATTGTCACATGTACCGGAGCACAGTGAAAAGTATTTTCCTGCGGTCCGAGGGAACGTACACAGTAGTACATAGTAGACAAAAGAATAATCAACAGAGAACATTGACAAATGGCAGATCGACAGAACAGTGATTGGTTACAGTGCGGAATCAAGGGGCTAAACAAAGCAAGCAAAGCAAATCCATGAGCAAGAGCAGCATAGGGCCGTCGTGAATAGTGTTCTTACAGAGAACAGAACATTCCGAGGTGGGTCGTTGAGCGAGCTCTGGTAGAGTCTGTGGGGAGAAGCTGTTCCTATGTCTGGATTGTGCAAGCTTTCAGACTTTGTATCTTCTGCCTGATGAACGGTCTGGAAGAAGGCAATGCCTGGGTGGGAGGGGTCTCTGATAATGCTGTCTGCCTTCTGAGCCACAGGATCACACTCCCCAGCACTCCCTTTCCTGGGCAGGGGATCGAACATACCTGGTCCTGCAAGCCTGCTCTGGATTCCCCCCAACTTCACTGGAAGCCAGCCTATCGATCTGTCTGTCTTCAGAGCAGGGGACCTGCAAGGACAAAGGATGCACACTGTTAAAACTCCAGAGCACAGGGAATCTGAATCTTTGGCCCCTCCCTGCAAATAAGTAATCCTCCTCTGCTAATATCCAGGCTATTAACACTGTCTGTCTCCACAGGATGGCACGGTGATGCAGTGGTTAGCACTGCTGCCTCACAGAGCCAGGGACCCGGGTTCAATTCCAGCCTTGTGTGAAATTTGTATGTTCTTCCTATGTCTGCATGGGTTTCCTCTCACAGTCCAAAGATGTGCAGGTTAGGTGGGTTACAGGGATAGGGTGGAGGAGTTGGCCTAGATAGGGTGCTCTTTCAGAGGGTCGTGCAGACCCAATGGGTCTTGTAGCCTCCTTCTGCATTGTGGGGGATTCTAGATGGTGTCTGATATGAATCAATCCAGTCGAAACGGTAGTTAACAAGAACTGTGGTTTAATCAGCTAGAATGTGCCCCCCAGTAGCTCCTCCCGCACTGAGAGGCTGTCCTGGATCGATGGGTTATATACCTTCTCAGAGGGGCGGAGCCACAGGTGGAGCCAACAACAACATCAACACAACACAGTAACATTGAAGTGAAATACAATAATATATACAACAGCCATACGTGGCTCATCACATTCACCCCCTGTTAAAAAAAAGTCCGGCGGAGGTGAAGTGGACTCACAGGTTCAGTCTCACAGGAGGGTGTATTGTCACTGTGAACGTCACAGTGTGGGCGCTGGCGTTGAGACCTTCGACTCCAGGAGCACATCGTCCTCACAATAGGGTCCCGGACACGGTGACGGCGCAGGGGCGGTGCTAATGGACCCCGGTTGAGTTGATGGGGTAGATTGGGAGGTAGAAGGAAGCGGTGAGGTGATGGTGGGCGCAGGGTACCCGCAGGGGCCAGGTCCCTGAGGGAGACTGTGTCTTGCCGCCGTCGCAGTGTGTCACGTATGCGTACTGAGGGTTCGCATGGAGGAGGGTGAACCCCTCGACCCAAGTAGTCGGCCTTATGGCTCCCTCACGTGCTTCCGTAGGAGTACCGGCCCCAGGAGTCATGAGCCAGGTAGGAAGCGGAGGAGCCCGGAGATCGACGTCCTGGGAAAGACAAATAGACAGTTGTGAGGGGGTCTCGTTGGTTGCAGTACACAACAGTGATCGATGGAGTGGAGCGCGTCAGGGAGGACTGCTGCCAGCGGGTGACTGGAGACTTCTAGACCGTAGGGCCAGAAGGACGGCCTTCCAGACCGTAGCATTCTCCCCTCTATGCCCGTTCCCCTGGGGTTGTGCTGGTAGTCCTGCTCGAGGCAATGACCTTACTGAGCAGGTACTGATGCAGCTCATCGCTCATAAATGAGGATCCCCGATTGCTGTGAATATGTGGGGAACCGAGTAGGGTGAAGATGCTGTGGCAGGGCCTTGATGACTGTGGCAGAGGTCATGTCAGGGCATTGGAGGCAAAAAGGAAACATGAGTACTCATCAACAACGTTGAGAAAAGTACACGTTACGATCAGTGGAGGGGAGTAGCCCTTGAAATCCATATTGAGGCATTAAAAAGGATGGGAGGGCTTCACCAGGTGGGCCTTGTCTGGCTGATAGAAGTGACAGCTTGCACTCCGCACAGACTTGGCAGTCCCGGTCATGGCCCTGACCTCCTGTGGAGGAGGGCAGGTTGCGGGCCTCGACAAAGTGGAGAAGCCGGTGACCCCTGGGTGACAGAGGTCGTTGTGGATAGCCCATAACCGGTCAGCCTGCGCGTTGGCCGCAGGTGCCACGGACAGAGCATCTGGGGGCTCATTGAGCTACCCAGGACGATACAAGATGTCATAGTTATAGGTGGAGAGCGCGATCCTCCACCGCAAAATCTTGTCGTTCTTAATTTTGCCCCGCTGCGTGTTGTTGAACATGAAGGCACCGACCATTGGTCTGTGAGGAGAGTGAATCTCCTGCCGGCCAGGTAATGCCCCCAGTGCCGCACAGCTTCCACAATGGCTTGCGCCTCCTTTTCAACAGAGGAGTGTCGAATTTCAGAGGCAAGGAGGGTACGGGAAAAAAAGGCGACAGGCCTCCCTGCCTGGTTAAGAGTGGCTGCCAGGGCAAAGTCAGACGCATCGCTTTCCACCTGGAACGGGATGGATTCATCCACGGCGTGCATCGTGGGCCTGCAATTTCGGATCTGGAGTGGTTGAAGGCCAGGCAGGCCTCAGCCGTCAAGGGAAAAGTGGTGGACTTAATGATGTGGCGGGATGTGTCCGCGTAGTTGGGGACCCACTGGGCATAGTAGGAGAAGAACCCCAAGCACCTTTTCTAGGCCTTGGGTCAGTGGGGGAGGGGGAGTTGCAGGAGGGGGCGCATGCATTCGGAGTCAGGCCCTCGGACTCCGTTTTCCACAACATAGCTGAGGATGGCTAGCCTGGTTGTGCGTAAAACGCATTTCTCCATATTATATATCAAATTAAGGAGTCGAGTGGTGCGGAGGAATTTTTGAAGGTTGGCGTCGTGGTCCTGCAGGTCATGGCCGCAGATGGTGACATTATCCAAGTACGGGAACGTGGCCCACAGCCCGTACTGGTCGACCATTCGTTCCATCGTTCGTTGGAAGACCGAAACCGCATTGGTGACGCCGAAGGGGACCCTGAGGAAATGGAAGAGACGGCCATCTGCCTCAAAGGCAGTGTATTGGCGGTCCTTCCGCCTGATAAGGAGCTGGTGCTATGCGGACTTCAAGTCCAACGTAGAGAAGACTCAATACTGCGCAATCTGATTGACCATGTCGGATATGCGCGGGAGGGGGGTACGCATTGAGCTGTGTGTATCGGTTGATCGTCTGACTGTAGTCGATGACAATCCGGTGTTTTTTCCCCGGTCCCTGACGACCACCACATTGCTCTCCAGGGGCTATTACTGACCCTCAATGATCCCTTCCCTCAGGAGTCGCTGGACCTCTGACCTGATGAAGGCCTTGTCATGAGTATTGTACCGTCTGCTCGGGGCGGCGGCGGGCTTACAGTCTGGGGTGAGGTTCGCGAAGAGCGCGGGAGGGGCGACCTTCAGAGTCGCAAGGCTACAGATGGTGAGAGGGGGCAGGGGTCCCCCGAACTTCAGGGTTAGACTACGGAGGTTGCACTGAAAGTCTAAACCCAGGAGGAGAGGGGCGCAGAGATGGGGGAGGACGTAGAGTTTGAAATTGGCGAATTCGAAGCCCTGTATTGCCAGGTTGGCGGTGCAGTACCTCCGGATCTGCACGGTGTGAGATCCGGAAAGCTAGGGATATGGCTTGTGAGACGGGGAGGACCCGGAGAGAAAAGCGCATTAGCATGTCCGTGTGGACGAAGCTATCCGTGCTCCGAGTCGAATGGGCAGGACGTCTCCTGCCCGTTGAGACTGATGGCCATCATCGAGCTTTGAAGTTGGCAAGGCCGGGATTGGTCAAGTTTGAATGGAGCGAGTTGATGGCGATGAGTGTCGTGCTGGTCGTAAAATGGCGGCATCGATGAAGTCGGACAAAATGGCGGCCCCCGTGGATCACACATTGGTGTTCGACGTCGATGATGTGAGAACAAGGATGGCGGCCCTGATGGATCGCACGCGGCGGGCGGATCCGATGACGTCGGCCAAGAATGGCTGCCCCCATGGGTCACACGTGGCGAGTGACGTGTCAGCAGAGGGCGCCCCAGGCAGGCACGATGCCACGCTGCGGGGTCCTGTGAGTCTCAGACCGGGCTTGACAGGCTTTTTGGTTTTGATTTTGATGTTTAGGCTTAGCTAGGCATACTTTAGCGTAGTGCCCCTTCTTGCCATACTCGTTAACGGTGGAGTTGCGAGCCGGGCAACACTGCCTGGGGTGCTGGCCCTGACAGCCTAAGTAACAGCATGGTCCTCCGGAGTTGGACGGCTGCCACCGGCGCAGAATGAGGCACGCCTGGGTCGGGTGATGGCTGCGCCTCCGACGTCCCCGAGGATGCCGCGTGGTCGGATGGGAAGGCCTTGAGGCTCTGGAAGGCCACTTCCAGCGAGGTAGCCAGCTTCACAGTCCTCCTCGAAGTCGAGGGCCCCCTTTTCTAGAAGCCGCTGCCGGATGTCGCTGGACCGGATACCTGCCACATAGGTGTCCCGGACCATCAGCTCTGCGTGCTCGACCGCTGTGACAGTCCCTGCAGTTACAACTGCGGATGAGTACTCTCAGTTCATGCAGATATTCAGCCAGAGACTCACCCTGTGCTGACACCGCGTTGTCAGTAGGTGTCGAGCGAATACCTCGTTCTCAGGCCTCATGAACTGTCGTTGAGCAGCTCCACTGCCTCCGTGTATGAGGCCGCGTCTCTGATGAGTTGGAAAATCCTCTGGCTTACCCAGGCGTTGAGGAGACGCTGTTTAATTTCCGGGGAGACCTCGGCGGCGAAGGAGCTGAGGTAGGATTTAAAGCATTGAGCCAATGCCCAAGTATTGCTGTGGCCTCCAGCACCTGCGGGTCAAGTTCGATTTTTAAAACAGTTCTGGTTTTAAAAACGGCTTCCATCGTAAAAATTCTAGCTGATTAAATTGATACCATCAATCCAGTCGAAACGGTAGTTAATCAGCTAGAATGTGCCCACCAGTAGCTCCTCCCACACTGAGAGGCTGTCCTGGATTGATGGGTTATATACCTTCTCAGAGGGGCGGAGCCAACAACATCAACACAACAGTAACAGTGAGTAAATACAATGATATATACAACAGCCATATATGGCTCACCACAGTGCCTATGAGTTGCCAGCGCTTTTTCTTTTATTTCAGATTTCAAGCACGCACTGCGTTTTGCTTTTACCTGCAATCATTCAAGTTTTTGTGAACCTGCAGCATCGGCCTGTAAAAATGCCTGCAAGGATAATTAGGTAACCTCCGGAAGTAGAATGTCATTTGGCCCATTTTGCCCATGCCAGCCTTTGTTATGCATTCTCTGTCACTTTCCTGCTGTTTCCCCACACCTCTAAACATCCTTTTTCAAGTATTCATCGAAGTGCCTCCCTTCTAGATTCCGTTCATGCCCTTTTACCTTCCCTTTCAGCATTAGGGTATAAGAAGAGCAATCCAATGCACCACAGAAGTGAAACTTAAGTGGGAAAAATCATGTGCCGGTAATGTTGCCCACCTAACTTTCCACTCATTAATTTACAGATAAAAGTCAGACAAACTCCAGTGTGGGCACGTATCCTGCTTGCCTGCTGACGCTCAAATGCAGCATGAAAAATCTGGCCTTCTTTTGTCATTTACCCCCTTGCATAATCTTCTTCTTTCCTCAAAACAAGTACAGCCTGATCTTTCCAAGTCCGTTAACAGATTGCGTTCTTTTATTCCTGGTGAACCTTCACTGCGTTTCTTTCCGTGGGTCCCACTCAGAATTATACACAAGACTCCAACTGCAACCCACTTGTACAGATTTCTCATCTCCTCTTTCCTTTGCAATCACTTTAATGGTGCAGGCAACCCCATCATCCCACTTACCCTTTTGCTTTTAGCTGTAACGCTCCTTCAAAAACCCTTAGCCCTTTCTGTTTTCCTCAATGCGCTGAGAGTTCTATTTCTCTTTATGTTTCTGTGCCACTTATTAACTACTTCACGTGTATCTATGCAAGAGTTACGTCTGCGCCCTCTCTTAATTTATACTCTCCTGCAGTTTTCCCCACAGTTTCCCATGTCCCCTCACTCGATATTTTAGCCACCAGGTTACATAGTGCAGCTTCACAAACATTGATCAGACCATTGTGTAGGTTACTTTGAAGATTCTGCTCCAGTAGTTTGCATGGATTGCACACCCCGAATTGAAAATCTGTGTCCTCTCTACCTTTTGCAGCTTTAAGTCTTCCGTGGGGGATTGTTGGATCAATAGAGCCAGCTAAAATATTTCTTATCATCATCCCAGTTCCTTTTAATGAGAAACTGCATTTCCAAAATTGATTAGGTTTATTCTAAGATAGTCCTTGTAGCACTTGGATTTCAGAGATTTGGCTTGTGCCCAAAAATAGCATATTAATGTGTCAGCGTGACATGAACAGTTACACTCCACTTCAGAATCCTGAACAACGTTTCCATGAGATTTTTTGGAGCCTTAAATTTTGCTAACATTACTGCCAGTGTTAATATCACTGGACTCATTTATAAAGATCAAGTGGCTAATTTCGAGCTCATTAAACTGATTAATTTGGAGTGTTACAACTTGTACTTTGGTGGATAAAAAATCTATTGTTGATGATGTTACGATTCGAGAGAAAGCAGAATATACAATATCAGCGCATTTCTGGTACATCACCATCAATGTTGAAAATCAAATGCTCAATGTTATATAAAATGGCATTGTATAATCTAGTCAGTGATATTGAATGTGTGGGGAGGGCCTCGGTCAAATGATCTGCAGTAACATGCACTCGATCCACCTAATCCCCCAAAACTTCCCAGGATGCTCAACTACTTTACCTAGCATCCTTACGTCTTTATTGGCTATTGCTAACTTATTGGTGTGAAGATCAATATGTTCCATTTACCATGCTGATTGTTTCATGTGCAGATTATTTCCAACTTCCAGTTGCAGGAGGAGCAATATTGTCCCCTGTCAAAGCTGGGGCTTTGGCAAAGGGGCATCTGGACTCGGAACGTTAGCTCTTTTCTCTCCCTACAGATGCTGCCAGACCTGCTGAGACTTTCCAGGATTTTCTTTTTGGTTTCAGAGTCCAGCATCCGCAGGGATTTCCCATCCCTGAACCCATCCCTAACCTGCACAGATTTCCCATCAATTCTCCCGCTCCACCTGATTGCCTGACTTGAGCGAACCCAATCCGACCCACATCACCCCCCTATAACCCTGCCCAATCCCCACACCACTGACCCACCTGGCCCCAAAATCTCAGCCTGACGCGGCTCCCAACTCCCCCTTTCCACCCCGACCCAACTCCCGACAACCACCCCCAGACCTGACCCCCAACCCCCCAGCCCAACCTGAAACTCGCACCCCCAACCCTACCCACAACCCGATCCCCCCCTGTCCAACCACCCCACCCACCCGATGTCCAACTCCCCGATATCCGACTCCCCCCAGATGTCCATCCACACCAATGTCCAAAACCTCCTTTGATATCTGACACTCCATTAATGTCCAACAACCCCCCCACCCACTCCCGATATCTTACCCACTCCCCTGAGGTCTGACCCCCCCCCCCCCCCCCCCCCCCCCGACCACCTATATCCAAAACCCCATTTTCTGTGCTTCCAAATCCATTTTCTCTTCTGCAGAACTGAACCTACATACGGAGTATAATTACTGCTGTTACTTCTTCTTACAAAATGCATGGCTTTGCACATATTGACATTGAATTCCATCTGCCACTTTTTAGCCCAGTTTCCTTTCTCACCAATATCATTTTGCAGCATCGCTTGATCTTCTCAGAAATTAAAAGTCCCTTGTATTTCGGTATGATCTGCAATTGAAGAGGCTAGGAATCCTGAGGGAGTTAATTCACCTCTTGATTCCCTGGGGAGGGGGGCATAGTGGTATTTTCACTGGACAAGTCATCCAGAGACCCAGGGTAATGCTCTGCAGACCCAGGTTCAAATATGGCAGATGGTGCAATTTTAATTCAATAAAAATCTGGAATTAAAAGTCACATGATAAGCATGAAGCCATTGTTGATTGTCGTGAAAACCCATTGGGTTTGCTAATGTCCTTTAAGGAAGGAAATCCGTCATCCTTACCTGGTCTGGCCGACATGTGACTCCACACCCATAGCTGATTGGTTGACTCTGAATCAGGCTAGCATTCAAGGGCAATTTGGAATGGGCAATAGATGCTGGCCTAACCAGCAATGCCCAGATTCCGTAAACGAATTAAAAGAAAATCACACTCACTTACATAGAACATAGAACATAGAACAGTACAGCACAGAACAGGCCCTTCGGCCCTCAATGTTGTGCCGAGCCATGATCACCCTACTCAAACCCACGTATCCACCCTATACCCGTAACCCAACAACCCCCCCTTAACCTTACTTTTTTTATTAGGACACTATGGGCAATTTAGCATGGCCAATCCACCTAACCCGCACATCTTTGGACTGTGGGAGGAAACCGGAGCACCCGGAGGAAACCCACGCACACAGGGGGAGGACGTGCAGACTCCACACAGACAGTGACCCAGCCAGGAATCGAACCTGGAACCCTGGAGCTGTGAAGCATTTATGCTAACCACCATGCTACCCTGCTGCCCCTGCTATACTTCGCTTCCCCCTGGCCTGCCATGTTCAACAGGACATTTAAACCCACCTGCTTTATGGCAGATAGTGCTGTAAAAAATGGGACACGTCTTCCTTCACTACACTCGGTCAGTGGAGCCGGGGATATGCTGCACTGTCTGAACCTCACCCAGTCTGAGTCCACACTAAGCAACCCACACTTGCTCAGTAACTCACCACCACCTCTCAATGGTAATTAGGGATAAGAAATCTTGGCCTACCCAGTGATGCTCATGTCCCATAATGAACGAATAATAACAATATATCATCTGCTCACTGAGGCTCCATTTGGGTTCTGCCAAGTTCACTCAACTCCTGACCTCATTACAGCCTTCAAACATGGACAAAAGAGCTGAAGTCCAGAAGTGAGGTGAGAGCGACTGCCCTCGACATCAATTTGGCAGCATTTGATTCAATGTGGCTTCGAGGAGCCCGAGGAAAACTGGAGTCAATAGGAATTGGGAGGGAAACCATTCACTGGTTGGTGTCATACGTAACACAAAGGGAGATAGTCATGGTTATTGAACATCAGTCATCTCAGTTTCAGGACATCACTGCAGGAGTTCCTTGTGGTGGTGTCCTAGGCCTGACCATCTTCAGCTGCTTCATCAATGAAGGTCAGAAGTGGGGATGTTCGCTGATGATTGCACAATTTCAGCACCATTCATGACCCCTCAGCTACTGATGGGCAATTACAGCAAGACCTGAACAATGTCCAGGCTCGAGCTGACAAGTGGCAAGTAAGATTTGTTCCTCACAAGTGCTTGTGAACTACCATCTCCAGCAACAGAGAATCTAACCATCACCCCTTGACTTTCAATGGCATTACCACCACTGATTCCCCTACTATCAACATCCTGTGAGTTACCATTGACCAGAATCTGAACTAGACTAGCCATACAAATACCATGGCTACTAAAGCAGGTCAGAGGCTGGAAATCCCAACCACAAAGCCGTGTGGGAGGAAGTTGCAAGATTTCTACCCAGTGTAAGTTAAGGAATGGTGATATATTTCCAATTCAGGATGGTGGGTAGCTTGGAGGTGAAATTCCAGGTGGTGGTTTTCTCATATGTCAGCTGTCCTTGTCCTTCTATATCGTAGCGATTATAGGTTTGAAAGGTGCTGTCTAAGAAGGCCTGGTGAGCTCCTACAGATGGCATGATATCACAGTGGTTCATACTGCTGCTTCACAGCACCGCGGACCCAAGTTCGATTCCCAGCTTGGGTCACTGTCTGTGTGGAGTCTGCACATTCTCCCCGTGTCTTTGTGGGTTTCCTCCGGGTGCTCCGGTTTCCTCCCACAAGTCCCGAAAGACATGCTTGTTAGGTGAATTGGACATTCTAAATTCTCCCTCAGTGTACCCAAACAGGCACCGGAATATGGCAACTATGGGCTTTTCACAGTAACCTCATTGCAATGTTAATGTAAGCCTATTTATGTCACTAATAAAGATTATTATTATTGTAGATGGTACACACGCTGCCACTGTGCACCGGTGGTGGAGGGAGTGAATATTTGTGGAAAGGGTGTCAATCAATGGACTGCTTTGTCCTGGATGATGTTGAGTTTCTTTAGTGCTGTTGGAGCTGCACTCATACAGGCAAGTGGAGTGTCTTCCATCACACTCATGACTTAAGCCTAGTAGATGGTGGACAGGCTTTGGGGAGTCAAGATGTAACTGGCTGCAGGATTCCTAGCCTCTGCATTTGCATATCATACCAAAATAAGGGCATTTAATTCCTTAGAAGATCAAGGGAAGCTGCAAAATGATATTGGTGAGAAAGGAAAATGGGCTAAAAAGTGGCAGATAGAATTCAATGTCAGTGTGTGCAAAGCAATGCATTTGGTAAGAAGAAATAACAGCAGTAATTATACTCTGTATAGATGTAGGCTCAGTGCTGCAGAAGAGCAAAGGGATTTGGGAGCACAGGTTAATAGGGCATTAAAATACAGCACTTCAGGCAGATAAAGCTATAACAAAAAGCTAATGGAATTCCAGCATTTATCTCAAGAGATGTACAATATAAAAGCCAAGACGTAATGATAATCCTATATAAAACCTCAGTAAGACCTTAGTTAGAGTATTGTGCACAATATTGTACTCTAGACTATAGGAAAGATATTGAGGCTTTAGAAGTGGTACAGTGCAGATTACAAAGATGCTGCCTGGCATGTGTTACCAATCGGCACCGGATAATGTTGCCAATTAATAATGATGCTCCTTTTAATGAGTGGAATACTATCCCACCAGCGTCAGCAATAATGTTGCCAAATTAACTAGATATGGCAGTTATTAATGATAATATTGCTTTTCAGAGTCGCCAGGTATCAAATGATACCACCACAAGGCTTTACCAGATATCGATCAAAGACCAAACAACCAGTTAGTCAGTTCAAGTTCAAAGATAGTTTATTTACACACAAGGATTACTTCGACATGCAACATAATACACTACAAGTTAAACTACACCAAACAACTACAATAACCAATGCTTAACTTCAGGGCGACCGGCTCTTTGCAGTTGAACAAGGCCTTTGTTCGGATCTTGCGTGGCTGTGGAGAAGAAGTGGCTTCATTTCTGCTGGGCTCATCCGTCTGGTAGTGATCGTTGGTCTTGAACTTGTCTTCTGGTCGTCATGCTACACTTGGTTTTAGACACATGGCCGTGTCTCTTTTTATCCCTCTGGGATTTCGAGCTCTTTGGGTCGGTCCTTAGCTTTGGACCCAATAATTTGACAGGCTTTGATCACTGCCTTTGATTTTGGCCAATAAACGGGCGGGTGCCTTGATGGCTGGGTGTGTCCTGAGCGGTTATTGACCTTGGCTGTTTGGGCTTTCTTAGCAAAGGGAATGGCGCTGGTTAGTCTGCATCTGGATTGGTTACCTGAGTACGGTCCTTTTGTCCTGGGGAAATGGGCCATAAGACCATAAGACCATAAGACATAGGAGTGGAAGTAAGGCCATTCGGCCCATCGAGTCCACTCCGCCATTCAATCATGGCTGATGGGCATTTCAACTCCACCTCCCAGCATTCTCCCCATAGCCCTTAATTCCTCGCGACATCAAGAATTTATCTATAAGACCATAAGGCCATTAGAATGCAAATGAGTTGGGGGTTTCAATCGCGTCCAACTATCTGGGTTGCAAATAAACACACAAGCTCTGAGTGTGTCTGAGTCCTGGGTTGGCCATAATTCCCATGGTTCTTTGCAAATGGCCATCTGAGATGGCTACACATGAGGAAATACAAATATGAGAGAAAACTTGAAACATTGGCTCATTTTTCATTAGAATGGCGTAGATTATAGGGAGCTGTAATGTAAATGTTTAAATTTATGAAATGATATGACACAGGCTAGATAAAAATAGACTGCTCCCATGCATTTAGTAGGAAAGATCGGGGACCGAAACAACAAGATTAGCTGCAAGTGAAAATAGGGAAAGAAAGACTGCTTTACACAATTGTGAGGTTGTGAAGTTGATATAGAGGGATAGTGGTTGACGCAAAAATGACATTGTTATATATGTGGGTTGTGCTGTTGCATGGTCCCTTTAAGAGTTGAGTCACATGATAGTCCGTGATGTCATTGGCTACTTTGCGTGTTTATAGTCAGTCTAGACCTAGCTTTTGTACAGTTAACAACATCTAATAGACCTCTGTTGATTATTGCATTCAACCCACGAGCTTCGGCAATTCCTTTCTTTTATCCTGAAAGTACAGTACACAACATATATCAATATTCAAGATTAGATTGAAAAAGTAGATGAAGCAAAAAGGGTTAAAGGGATGAAGTGAGTAAATGTGATAACTATTTAATCACAAGGTGATTTGATACATTTTGCTCAATTGTGGCTTTTGACTTCCTGTATCCCAGGTTGAATTGTGAGGGACATGTCTGAAGCAACATGCCAGACCTAACCTCTGAACTCACCAAGATAGAGACAATTGTCAAATGTAAGTTCCACTTTACTGTTTATGATCACTAAAAAAGTGTTGCCTTTGTTATTGGTGAAGTTTTGAGGGAGTGTATCCAACTGAAATCTGCTACATTAATCTTCCGCTACTACTTTAACTTTTAATAAGTGGGATTTTTAATTTATATTCCAACCTGCATAGTCTGATAGAACCTTCTGTTATATTGATATACGATAACATGGTATTAATTTCAACGCTTGGGCCATGCACTATGTGTGCAAAAGGTTTCACTTCTCTTCATAGGAAGGGAAGCATGCACATGGGAGAGTCTCCTTGATATTAAGGATCAAAAAATATCCAGTGAAGCCCCCACACTCTATGAATAAAGAAAGCATCTGCAGGGCGGCATGATGGCTCATTGGTTAACACTGCTGCCTCACAGTGCCAGGGACCTGGGATAAGTTCCAGCCTTTTGTCACTGTATGGAGTTTCCACTTTCTGTCTGCGTGGGTTTCCTCCAGGTGCTCCGGTTTCTCCCCACTGTCCAAAGATGTGCAGGTTAGGTGGATTGGCCGTGCTAAATTGCCCCTTAGTGTCCAGGGATGTGCAAATTAGGTTTTAGGGTTAGGGTGGGGTGGATGGGTGAGTGGACAAGGATAGTGTGCTCTTTCAAAGGGTTGGTGCAGACATGATGGGCTGAATGGCCTCCTTCTGCCCTGTAGTGACTCTATGATATATTGTAATAGAGCACAATTTTGAGCTAGCAGCTGTCTGCGCTACATTCCACCATGGTGCACTGGGCAACTCTTGGAGCCATCCTTCCCTTTCAAGGATTGGTTTTCCAAACCACCACACGAAGAGTCAGCGGGAAATACACCCCCCACCGATATCGACTGCCCCACAACCATTTAATAAGCTATGGAGGAAGTATCACCTCAGAGAGCTGCCGGCCAATCAGTGGCCCCAGTGACGCCGGTGAGCAGCAGCGACCTGGACCAAGGCCGCAAGCAACCCTAGGATTCACTGTCTTAAAATGCCGGATCAGGTGAGTGCGAGTGGTCTCATGGCAGGGTGGGGAGGTGAGATCTGAGAGAAAGGGATAGGGGTCGTGATGGAGAGGCCAGGAAGTGGGGAAATGAGCAGCACTGGGGTCTGGGGATGGTGGGGGGGGGCCTTTGTGGGGTGATGCCCAATGTGGAACGGAGGCTGGTGAGGGAGGCCTTGTTCCCCCTAAAGACCTGTGCAAAGTGACTTCCAGGCCTCCCCACATTCCATAAAACCACAAAACCCCTGCAGTGCAGAAGGAGGCCATTTAGCCCATTGAGTCTGCACCAACCCTCTGAAAAAACACCCTTCCTCGGCCCACAGCCCGCCCTATCCCCGTAAACTTATAACCCCACCTAACCTTCACATCCTTGGGCACTAAAGGGCAATTTAGCATCGCCAATCCACTTAACCTGCACATCTTTGGACTGTGGGAGGAAACCAGAGCACCTGGAGCAAAACCTCTAAACTCTTCCTGCCTGCCCAAAACTTGAATCCGGTTGGTAATGGTCCTTATGTGGTCGTTATGTCCCCTTAAGGGCCTCAATTGGGACAAGAGTGGATGGGCTGCACCAGCCCTCAACCATATCCCGTAAAACTGCGGTCAGGTCAGTGTAGGCAGGAGGATGGTTGGATGGCCATTGGCAGAATTTAATAGGGCCCCCCATCTGAAAACCCATCAACAGAGGACCACAACATTCTGCCCCAAATGTAGCTGTGGGAATTCCAAGGGGAGCAGGCATCCATTCCAATCATTCTGCTCCAGTAGTTACATGAAGCTTTGATAATATAAAATTTCTTCTGCTTCATTTCGGACATAGCATTACATATAAGAGCTTAAGTGACAATTTCTGGAATGGCAACATTGTTGCAGAAGTGTGTTATCTTTTCAGCAGTGAAAGTAGCAAAGATGTTGGCCTTGCTGAATAAAGCATCTATAAATTTATTGAAAGATATTTGAGATGTCTGTGGATGTAAAGAATCAAATGTACTCAAAGGACCTGATGTGCGAAAAATTAAGGAGCAGCTTCCTTTTGACAGCTACTGGTAGTTAACTGCGAGCCTTTTGTCATCTCAGGAAATCTTCATTAATGAGATACCACAACTCTAACATGAGGCAGAATTTTACATCAGTGAGATTTTATACCAGTGGGATTTTATGCCAGTGGGATTTTACACCAGTGAGATTTTATGGCAGTGAGATTTTATGCCAGCGCGATTTTACGGCATTGGCATTTTATGCCAGTAGGATTTTATGCCGGTGGGATTTTACGGCAGTGGGATTTTACGGCAGTCCGATTTTACGGCAGTGGGATTTTATGCCAGTGCGATTTTATGGCATTGGCATTTTATGCCAGTAGGAATTTACGCCAGTGGGATTTTACGCCACTGGGATTTTACGGCAGTGGGATTTTACGCCAGTGGGATTATAAACCAGTGAGATTCTACGCCAGTGGGATTTTATGGCTGTGGGATTTTACACCAGTGGGATTTTAAACCAGAGATTTTATGGCAGTGGGATTTTATGCCAGTGGGATTTTAAACCAGTGAGAGGTAACGCCAGTGGGATTTTATGGCAGTGGGATTTTATGCCAGTGGGATTTTACACCAGTGAGATTTTACAGCCGTGGGATTTTACGCCAGTGAGATTTTATGGCAGTGGGATTTTACGCCATTGGCATTTTACGGCAGTCTGATTTTACGGCAGTGGGATTTTATGCCAGTGAGATTTTACGGCATTGGCATTTTATGCCAGTAGGATTTTACGCCGGTGGGATTTTACGCCAGTGGGATTTTATGGCAGTGGGATTTTACGCCATTGGCATTTTACGGCAGTCTGATTTTACGGCAGTGGGATTTTATGCCAGTTAGATTTTACGGCATTGGCATTTTATGCCAGTAGGATTTTACGCCGGTGGGATTTTACGCCAGTGGGATTTTACGGCAGTGGGATTTTACGGATGTGGGATTTGACGCCAGTGGGATTTTAAACCAGTGGGATTTTACACCAGTGGGATTTTACACCAGTGGGATTTTAAACCACTGAGATTTTACGCCAGTGGGATTTTATGGCAATGGGATTTTATGCCAGTGGGATTTATGGCAATGGGATTTTATGGCAGTGGGATTTAAAACCGGTGAGATTCTACGCCAGTGGTATTTTATGGCAGTGGGTTTTTATGCCAGTGGGATTTTAAACCAGTGAAATTCTACGTCAGTGGGATTTTATGGCAATGGGATTTTACGCCAGTGAGATTTTACAGCCGTGGGATTTTACGCCAGTGAGACTTTACTGCAGTGGGATTTTACGCCAGTGAGATTTTACAGCCGTGGGATTTTACGCCAGAACGATTTTACAGCAGTGGGATTTTACGTCAGTGAGATATTACTGCAGTGGGATTTTACGCCAGTGAGATTTTATGGCAGTGGGCTTTTACGCCATTGGCATTTTACGCCAGTGGGATTTTATGGCAGTGGGATTTTATTCCAGTGAGATTTTACACCAGTGGGATTTTACACCAGTGAGATTTACGGCAGTGGGATTTTACGCCAGTGAGATTTTACGGCAGTGGGATTTTACGCCATTGGCATTTTACGGCAGTCTGATTTTACGGCAGTGGGATTTTATGCCAGTGAGATTTTAAGGCATTGCCATTTTATGCCAGTAGGATTTTACGCCGGTGGGATTTTACGCCAGTGAGATATTACAGCCGTGGCATTTTATGCCAGTAGGATTTTACGCCGGTGGGATTTTACGCCAGTGAGATTTTATGGCAGTGGGATTTTACGCCATTGGCATTTTACGGCAGTCTGATTTTACGGCAGTGGGATTTTATGCCAGTGAGATTTTACGGCATTGGCATTTTATGCCAGTAGGATTTTACGCCGGTGGGATTTTACAGCCGTGGGATTTTACGCCAGTGAGATTTTACAGCCGTGGGATTTTACGCCAGTGAGATTTTATGGCAGTGGGCTTTTACGCCATTGGCATTTTACGCCAGTGGGATTTTATGGCAGTGGGATTTTATTCCAGTGAGATTTTACACCAGTGGGATTTTACACCAGTGAGATTTTACGGCAGTGGGATTTTACGCCATTGGCATTTTACGGCAGTCTGATTTTACGGCAGTGGGGTTTTATGCCAGTAGGATTTACGCCGGTGGGATTTTACGCCGGTGGGATTTTACGCCAGTGAGATTTTACAGCATTGGCATTTTATGCCAGTAGGATTTTACGCCGGTGGGATTTTACGCCAGTGGGATTTTACGGCAGTGGGATTTTACGGATGTGGGGTTTGACGCCAGTGGGATTTGAAACCAGTGGGATTTTACGCCAGTGGGATTTTATGGCAGTGGGATTTTACACCAGTGGGATTTTAAACCACTGAGATTTTACGCCAGTGGGATTTTATGGCAATGGGATTTTATGCCAGTGGGATTTTATGGCAATGGGATTTTATGCCAGTAGGATTTTAAACCGGTGAGATTCTACGCCAGTGGTATTTTATGGCAGTGGGTTTTTATGCCAGTGGGATTTTAAACCAGTGAAATTCTACGCCAGTGGGATTTTATGGCAGTGGGAATTTACGCCAGTGAGATTTTACAGCCATGGGATTTTACACTAGTGAAACTTTACTGCAGTAGGATTTTACGCCAGTGAGATTTTACAGCCGTGGGATTTTACGCCAGTGAGACTTTACTGCAGTGGGAGTTTACGCCAGTGAGATTTTACCACCGTGGGATTTTACGTCAGTGAGATGTTACTGCAGTGGGATTTTACGCCAGTGAGATTTTATGGCAGTGGGCTTTTACGCCTTTGGCATTTTACGCCAGTGGGATTTTATGACAGTGGGATTTTACTGCAGCGGGATTTTATTCCAGTGAGATTTTACACCAGTGGGATTTTACACCAGTGAGATTTTACGGCAGTGGGATTTTACTCCAGTGGGATTTTATGGCAGTGAGATTTTACGCCAGTGGGATTTTACTCCAGTGAGATTTTACGCCAGTTGGATTTTGCGGCAGTGGCATTTTACGCCAGTAGGATTTTACGCTCCATTGAAGTCAATGGACTGGTAAATGTTTCACTGCATTTTATGGCCTCTCCCTTTTTGCCAAGGCGGCTGGAAAAAATTTGTCCATTGTTATTCTCAATCGCAGCCTCTTCGGGTTTTATTAATTTGCAAGTGTCTGTGACTGGAAGGCAGATCCAACTTGAAGTGGAACCTGAGAGGACACTATGTCCTATATTGGTTGTGACTGATTAAGAAACAGTGGCAGTTGAGCAAGTTTTTTGGGGTAGAAGATAGATGTGTGAGGTGCATGGGAAGCCCAGCAAACCATGTCCACAGCATAGAATTTACACTGCAGAAGGAGGCCATTCGGCCCATCAAGTCTGCACCGGCTCTTGGAAAGAGCAGCCAAGGTCAACACCTCCACCCCATCCCCATAACCCAGTAACCCCACCCAACACTAAGGGCAATTTATCTTGGCCAATCCACCTAACCTGCACATCTTTGGACTGTGGGAGGAAACCGGAGCACCGGGAGGAAATCCACGCAGACACGGGGAGGATGTGGAGACTCCGCACAGACAGTGACCCAAGCCGGAATCGAACCTGGGACCCTGGAGCTGTGAAGCAATTGTGCTATCCACAATGCTACCGTGCCGCCCATGTTCTGGGCATGCCCGAAGCTTAGCGGGTTTTGGCAGGGGTTTGCGGAGGCAATGTCCACGGTGCTAGGAAGCCGGGTGGTGCCGAGATCTTTGGAGTTCAGAAGATCCGGTAGGTCAGGGACTGAAAGTGGCCGATGTCCTGGCCTTTGTCTCCATAGGAGACATATCCTTTTAATGTGGAGGGACTCGAAGCTCCGAGTGTTGAGACCTATGTTAGTGACATGGCTGGGTTTCTCAGTCTTGAAAAGATAAAGTTTGCCTTAAGAGGGTCTATGTTGGGGTTCTCTCGGTGGTGGCAGTCGTTCGTCAATTTCTTCGGGAACATTAAAATGTCAGCAGTAGCAGTATTCCAAAAGGGGGGGGGGGGGAGGACAGATAGGTGTTAGATGGTTGGGGTGTGTGAAGATTGGGACGGTGGGGAAATGTTTATTTTACCATGTTAATGTTTTTTTTTGTAATTGTTATAAAAATTTGCAAATACTTTAATAAAAATATTTTTAAAAAAGAAACAGTGGCAGAGACCGTGATATACCTGAACAATGATTGATTTATTGGATGAACATAATCATTTACAGATATACAAGACGAAAGGTATTGCTCAGTCTAAGCCATGAGCTTCCTCCTTCTCAATTCCTAGTTATGTGACTCTCTCGTTCATCATCATGTGGACAATATTGTTCCTTCCGTCCCACATGTTAACCCTTTCAGTCCTGAACACCATAGTCGTACATTTTTCTTGCTCTATTGTTGGTCCTTGCAGCCAGTTACAACAGTAATGGAGCACATAGTCCTGTAACACAGCAAATTACGTAATGCATGTTAATATTCAGCTATTCTGCAGCTTAGCTGTCAGTTTGCATGCCGTCTTGCAGCAAATTCAGCTTTATATGGATATCCCTTACTTACAATGTGTAACGATTGAAACTGGGTGTTCATTGCATTTAAATAGCCAATATTATCAAGGTATGAGAAAACTGTGACTGAGTGAAATCTACCTACAACTTCACCAGCTAACCACAGACATATTGTATAAAGAAAACCTGTGAAAACAAATGAGAAAATAAACTGACTAAAGATAGATGCCAGCAGTCACCTGATGTTTGGTATTGTACGTGACCGCATTTCCGGAAAGTTCCGGTATGGTTTATACTGCAGATCTACTCTCATGATTGCATGCAGTTTCATACCTTGGGGGCTTGTCAAGGTCAAACAGGCAATCTTGAAGTGAAGGCATTAAAAATGCAAAGTGCTGGAGTTTTAATCCATTGTGGAAATTACATAGTGGAAAAGTGTGAGGTTATGCACTTTGGAAGGAGGAATTTAGGTATAAACTATTTTCTAAATGGGGAAATACTTAGGAAATCAGAAGCATAAAGGGACTTGGGAGTTCTTGTTCATGAATCTCTTAAGGTTAATGTGCAAGTTCAGTTGGCAGTTCAGAAGGCAAATGCAATGTTAGCATTCATGTCAAAAGGCTAGAATACAAGATCAGGGATGTACTTCTGAGGCTGTATAAAGCTTTGGGAAGACCCCATTTGGAGTATTGTCAGCAGTTTTGGGCCCGTATCTAAGGAAGGACGTGCTGGCCTTGGAAAGGGTCCAGAGGAAGTTCACAAGATCGATCCCTGGAATGAATAACTTCTCATATGAGGAATGGTTGAGGACTCTGGGTCTGTACTCATTAGAGTTTAGAAGGATGAGGAGGGGACCTTATTGAAACTTACAGGATACTGCGAGGCCTGGATAGAGTGGACATGGAGAGGATGTTTCCACTTATAGGAAAAACTAGAACCAGAGGACACCATCTCAGACTAAAGGGATGATCCTTTAAAACAGAGATGAGGAGGAATTTCTTCAGCCAGAGGGTTGTGAATCTTTGGAACTCTGCCACAGAAGGCTGTGGAGGCTAAATCACTGAGTGTCTTTAAGACAGAGATAGTTAGGTTCTTGATTAATAAAGGGATCAGGGGTTATGGGGAGAAGGCAGGAGAATGGGGATGAGAACATATCAGCCATGATTAAATAGTGGAGCAGACTCGATAGGCCAAGTGGCCTAATTCTGATCCTATGTCTTATGGTCTTATGGTAATTCTGTGAAGGCAATGGGAACTGCTGCCCAACCAGCTACACCCCACCTGGTGTTCAGAACAAACCCCCTGTGGAGGATGAAATAATCCCATCTCCTGTTGATTTGGATCTCACTAATGTGTCAAAAGGTTTCTGGGGTGAAAGGTCAAAAACTGGGATTACTACAACAATGGATGCAAGGCATGCTCATTGAGTTCACTTCTGGGAATATACTGAAAGGAGTTTAAAACTGGCTCTGCCAGGTAGGGAATGGGGAAACACGAAGAGAAAAGGAACACAACAGTAATCTGAAGCCCTGCTAGAAAAGAGTAGGGCTGACCTCTCGTTCTCTCTCTCACTCTCTGAAGCCAGAGTGTCTTCAACAGACTGCAGACCTGCACAATGCCAAAGTCAGATTCCCACTGGGAACCACCTAACTTCAAACAGCCGCTATGTTCCACAATCTCCACCTCACAGACAGGCAAAGGATTTACTCACATATTCTTTTAACTTTTATTTTGGACTCTAACTTTCTTACTTCCGAAAACTAAACTTCTGCAGAACATTACCCCTTCAGCCTCAATGGCGCAGACCTCACTGGTTCCAATCTATTCTTCTCAAGCATTTTGCCTTTGTCCTATGGGTCCTTCAGGTCCTGATGTTACTATGCCATCCATGGAGAAGATGTCCTTGAATTTTGCCAATTGCTAAATTTAATGTATTTGCTGTGCACCAACATTGCATTAACAAAATGCATGATTGTTATGTAATACATAAAGGCAGTGAAATGCAGATGGGTTGGCAAAAGGTTAGAGCAAGAACAAATCTGGCCGCCCAATATCATTAATATTGTTCTCTAATCCATCCCAATGTATCAGTAAAATTTCACACTTAAACTAAATAATAAATTCTTTCCTAAACAGAGAGATAGAATCATTAACAATTTTTTTTAAGTGTCACTGTAAATAAAGCCCACTTCGAGAGATAGTTATAGTGCATAAGGGATTCATTATAACAGAACACCATGCATTTAATTAGTTGGGATCAAGCCCCTAAAATGGGTTCAATAGTCCACCAGCATTAAAAATACTGCTGGTAGATCTATATTTAAAAAGGTAATGTCATTACAGCTGTCATCTGTGCTTTAAAGTGAAGAGTACTATTTTCAACCCGTTATTGTGTTAAAGTAAGAATTACTGACAATCAAAAATAAAGTCCGTAATATGATAATGTTAACTCCTTGATAGGTAATGAGAAACCTCATCCCCCAGCATGTGCCATGGTATTTATAAATTCTTGGCCTGGGAGGGCCATCAATAACTTACTGGTACAGGGAATTAATTACTAAATCCTTAATTTGAATTCGTATTACCATCCTGATTTTGTAGCAAATACTCTGCTGAATAATAACTTCAAGATGTGGAGATGCCGGCGTTGGACTGGGGTGAGCACAGTAAGAAGTCTAACAACACCAGGTTAAAGTCCAACAGGTTTGTTTCGAATCACTAGCTTTCGGAGCACTGCTCCTTCCTCAGGTGAATGAAGAGGTGGGTTCCAGAAACATATATATAGACAAAGTCAAAGATGCAATACGATACTTTGAATGCGAGTCTTTGCAGATAATTAAGTGTACAGGTCCAGACGGAGCAATTGGAGAGAGGGATAATTATAGGTTAAAGAGGTATGAATTGTCTCAAACCAGGACAGTTGGTAGGATTTTGCAAGCCCAGGCCAGATGGTGGGGGGTGAATGTAAAGTGACATGAATCCCAGGTCCCGGTTGAGGCCGCACTCAAGTGTGCAGAACTTGGCTATACGATTCTGCGTTGTCATGCGTCCTGAAGGCTGCCTTGGAGAATGCTTACTCGAAGATCAGAAGCTGAATGCCCTTGACTGCTGAAGTATTCCCCAACTGGAAGGGAACATTCCTGCCTGATGATTATTGTGCGATGTCCGTTCATCCGTTGTCGCAGCATCTGCATGGTCTCGCCATTGTACCACACTTTGGGACGTCCTTTCCTGCAGCGTATGAGGTAGACAACATTAGCTGAGTCGCACGAGTATGTACCGCGTACTTGGTGGGTGGTGTTCTCACGTGTAATGGTGGTACCCATGTCAATGATCTGGCATGTCTTGCATAAATTGCCATAGCATGGTTGTGTGGTGTCATGGTCGCTGTTCTGAAGGCTGGGTAGTTTGCTGCAAACAATGGTTTGTTTGAGGTTGCGCGGTTGTTTGAAGGCAAGTAGTGGGGGTGTGGGGATGACCTTGGCAAGATGTTCGTCTTCATCGATGGCGTGTTGAAGGCTGCGAAGAAGATGCCGTAGTTTCTCCGCTCCAGGAAAGTACTGGACGACGAAGGGTACACTGTCGGTTGTGTCCCGTGTTTGTCTTCTGAGGAGGCCGGTGTGTTTTTTACTGTGTTGGAACTGTCGATCGCTGAGTTGAGCACCATATCCCGTTCGTACAAGCGTCTGTAGATGTCTGTTATGTTCCTCCTCGTCTGAGCAGATCCTATGTACACGGAGGGCTTGTCGATGGTGGATTGTTTCTTTAATATGTTTCGGATGGAAGCTAGAGAAGTGGAGCATCCTGAGGTTATCCTTGGGCTTGCGGTAAAGCGAGGTGCTCAGGTGACCGTCTTGATGGAGATGAGTGTATCCAAGGATGCAACCGATTCTGGAGAGTAGTCCATGGTGAGTCTTATGGTGGGATGGAACTTATTGAGGTCATTGTGTAGTCGTTTCAGTGATTCTTCACCGTGGCTCCAAAGGAAACAAATGTCATCGATGAATCTGGTGTATAACGCCGGTTGAAGGTCCTGTGCGGTGAGGTCTTGTTCAAACTTATGCATGAAGATGTTGGCATATTGAGGTGCAAATTTGGTCCCCTTGGCTGTTCTGTGTGTCTGGATGAAGAACTCGTTGTCAAAGGTGAGGACATTGTGATCAAGAATTAAGCGGATGAGTTGCAGAATTGTGTCTGGAGATAGGCAGTTGTCGGTGTTGAGTACTGAGGCTGTTGCAGCAATTCCGTCATCATGGGGGATGCTGGTGTAGAGTGCCGAGACATCCATTGTGATGAGGAATGTTCCTGGTTCAACTGGTCCACGGGTGCTGAGTTTCTGTAAGAAGCCTGTCGTATTGCAACAAAAGCTGGGCGTTCTTCGTACAATGGGTTTTAAGATACCCCCGATTTAACTAGAGACGTTCTCACACAGGGTCCCATTGCCTGATACAATAGGACGGCCTGATGTGTTGGCCTTGTGTATTTTCGGAGGCAGTAGAGATCTCCAACGTTGGAGTACGTGGGATGAGAGCACGTATGGTGCTCAGAAAGTTTGAATCCAAGATCTTGATCAGTCTGTTGAGTTGGCGGGTGTGTTCCTTGGTCGGATCTGCGGGTAACTGTCTGTGGTGTTCCTGGTTGTTGAGTTGTCGGCACACTTCTTTGCAGTAGTCCGTTCTGTTCAGTATGACGGTGGCCCCTCCTTTGTCTGCTGGTTTGATGACAATGTTGCGGTTGGTCTTGAGAGCGCGGATGGCGTTGCGTTGTGCTTGGGTGATGTTCGGAGCTGTCTTGTGAACGCGACTGATGAATTTGGCTTTGCACGACTCCTGACGACTTGAGTATACATGTCGAGTCCAGGGCACCGGCCTTCTGGAGGGGTCCAATTCAAATCTTTACTCTTCGGTTGCTGCACAGTAGATCTTTCAGACTGCTGTTCCGAGGGATTGCTAGAGGGATGGAGTTTAAGACTAGGGAGGTTATGTTGCAATTGTATAAGGTGTTAGTGTGGCCACACCTGGAGTATTGTGTTCAGTTTTGGTCTCCTTACTTGAGAAAGGACGTACTGGCGCTGGAGGGTGTGCAGAGGAGATTCACTAGGTTAATCCCAGAGCTGAAGGGGTTGGATTATGAGGAGAGGTTGAGTAGACTAGGACTGTACTCGTTGGAATTTAGAAGGATGAGGGGGGATCTTATAGAAACATTTAAAATTATGAAGGGAATAGATAGGATAGATGCGGGCAGGTTGTTTCCACTGGCGGGTGACAGCGGAACTAGGGGGCATAGCCTCAAAATAAGGGGAAGTAGATTTAGGACTGAGTTTAGGAGGAACTTCTTCACCCAAAGGGTTGTGAATCGATGGAATTCCTTGCCCAGTGAAGCAGTTGAGGCTCCTTCATTACATGTTTTTAAGGTAAAGATAGATAGTTTTTTGAAGAATAAAGGGATTAAGGGTTATGGTGTTCGGGCCGGAAAGTGGAGCTGAGTCCACAAAAGATCAGCCATGATCTCATTGAATGGCGGAGCAGGCTCGAGGGGCCAGATGGCCTACTCCTGCTCCTAGTTCTTATGTTCTTATGTTCTTATGTTCTTATGTTCATTGGTTGTCTCATTGGGTTCGCTGTCAGCATCTTGGGAACTGTGGAAGAACTCCCAGAGCCTCATTCATCTGATGAATTCCTTCGCGTCTGCCGTGAGACTGATGGGTGGTTGTGCAGAGATTGAGAACCCTGCTGAGGACTTCAATTTCATCTGGTTGAGGGTGTAGTCCGACAAGTTGACAATAGCTTTCCCTGTATTGTTTTTAACTGTGGTTGATGTTGGTGGTGATGCTGGGTTTCTCAAGCTTCCTGTTCTTGCTGTGCATATCGGTGGCGTAGTATCATTGTCTCATCCGTTTGGCAATGTTCTGCAGCTAGTCTGCTGCGTCCTGAGCGCAAAGCTTGCAAAATCCTACCAACTGTCCTGGTTTGAGACAATTCATACCTCTTTAACCTATGATTATCCCTCTCTCCATTTGCTCCGTCTGGACCTGTACACTTAATTATCTGCAAAGACTTGCATTCAAAGTATCGTATTGCATCTTTGACTTTGTCTATATATATGTTTCTGGAATCCACCACTTCATTCACCTGAGGAAGGAGCAGTGCTCCGAAAGCTAGTGATTCGAAACAAACCTGTTGGACTTTAACTTGGTGCTGTAAGACTTCTTACTGTCATAAATACAAACAAGTAATTTTAGTTGTGGTAGCACTTTATTTACCACCTTCAGGCGACACAGTAGCACAGAGGTTAACACTGTTACTTCACAGTGCCAGGGTCCTAGGTCCAATTCCCAGCTTGGGTCACTGTCTGTGCAGAGTTTACACGTTCCCGCCGGGTCTGCGTGGGGATCCTCCGGGTGCTCCGGTTTCCTCCCACAAGTCCCAAAAGACGTGCTGTTAGGTATTTGGACATTCTGAATTCTCTATCCGTGTACCCGAACAGGCGCCAGAATTTGGCGACTAGGGGCTTTTCAGAGTAACTTCATTGCAGTGTTGATGTAAGCCTACTTGTGACAATAAAGATTATTATTATTAAGAGCAAAACATGACGGGGCATCTCCATCAGCATCAATACCATTATGTACTCTGGGCACGATCGTCCAGCCACGCTACACCAGAAAAGCAGCTCGCCGTGGAATAGAATGGCCATTTAAAGCTGGGAAACCCACCTCCCGGGATCTACCTGGCTCGCAACGCCTCTCAAGATTCAACGCAATCTCGCGAGACATTGTGATGTGAACCCCACCCACAATGGCCGGGATCACCTTTAAGCAAACCTGCATAATTGAGTGAGGCTGTTAGCCTTACTCCAATGTGCAGATTTCTGAGGTACCTGAGGCTTTGGAATTCAACCCCTTTGCCGCAGATACCTCTGGTGAGTGCTGTTCAGCACTAGTCCCCATAAATGGAGACCAGATGGAATGGCACTCGTGGGTGTCTCCCAGGAGATCGGTGGCCTCCAGCTGCATGCCCTTTTGACATGGTGGTGCCCTGACACTGCTGATGCAACCTGGATACCTTGGCAGTACCAGCCTGCCACCCTGGCAGTGCCACCTGTGTGGCAGCATGGGACTGCCAAGGTGCCACTGCCAGCTGTCATGTGCAGTGTCAGGTTGACACTACCAAGGTGCCAAGCTGGCAATTTTTGTGTGCGCATGATCCAGCTACGGTTGCCTGGCGTGGATGGTGGGGGAGGTCGGAGATTATTTTGGGGGCCTCGGGGATCAGGGCGTCATTTAAAAATGGCGGCGCGATCTCTCGCTACAGTGGGGAGTTCTGGTGAGCGGAGCTTCCCACAGTAAAAAACGGGGCTATGCGCAACCTCAGCCGCGCATTCCCAATTCAGGCCTCTTAGTCAACACGAGTCGTGTTGAATAGCCATGTGTTTCTTGGCACTGCGAGTGCTGGGAAACACGCGGCTAAACATGCTCGCTGGGGGACTTTGTTTCCATTTGGGAGAATCGCGTCCTCCATCTCAAACACAGGTTTTGAATACAAGTAATTGATTTGCTGACGGAAACCATAGTCTGATAGTGAATACAGGAACAACAGGTAGTAGGGAAAATGTCTGAATTGTACCCGAGTCATTCTCAAATTCTTGATCTTATCTTACCGGTTGGCATGATTTGTGAATGGTCATTTCTATATTCTTTGAAAGGAGAAAATATCATTACTATTCACAGCATGAAAGAGTCAGGAACAGAGCGGGGAGAATCAATGTTATCCTGACAGGAATCTCAAAGAGAAATGACACAGTGTTACTTTTAACCTCGGATAAAAATTGTGTAGAAAATCGTGGTGCAATGCGATGCACAATACTGCTTAAACACAGTGTCTGAACATAGTTCCGATCCTTATGCTCGATACAAAGTACACCATACAATGTGATTTTTTGTATGTGATTAATTCAAATGAATTTGTTCCGATTTTACTTTGAATCTTATGCACGTTCACAGTAGGTGAGTGGGGCTATGGAAGGGATGAGGGTTACAAGTCTGAGTAAAGCAAGGGCCAATTGTGTTACTGCTTATGGCAGTGGCATTTATATTAAGTCTGGTTGGCCACCTGCCCTTCAGCTATGTCCCTTGGCAGACTTACTACTCAACAATCAAGGAAACACTATTAGGAAACCAGCAACCAGCGAGCAAGTGAAAGGGCTATCAACTCTATTATTCTTTTCTTCCTGAAAGAAAGTACCTGCACCTCAATTGGCAATTGACCTCCGCGACATGATTGAAATCAGAAACCCATCATGTGGTTTAATTTGCTCTGTGCATTAGAGCTAGCGCATGGTTTTATTGTACATTACAGAGTAGTAACTTTGTGAGTTGGGCATTAATGGAGTGATCATGATGTTTTCCCTACAGTTCTAAGCCTGCTTCTGTCAGTACATAATTCGAACAATAATTTTAGCATATAGGCCTGGTGTTAACACTCATTTGCTTGGTAACTTATCATTAAACACATGGTGCATGCAGATTTACTCCGAATTGCTTCTTAAATAGCACATTGCTTTAATTTGTCCCATTTAAAGTTAGTTTTATAATACTGGACAGATCCAGCTGCTTTTCAGGTTGAGCAGAAGACATTGAATGAAGCTGAAATCTTCCACTAAACCCTGCAGCATAAGTGGTGCATCAAGTCCACCAGTGCTAGATACATTGTGGAAAGAGGAACAGAAATTCTGGGTGTAAATCCCAGAGGGTTTGAGACCAAAGGCCAAACATTCTTGGAATATGATCAAAGCGAAAGTCCCCTTGTCATAGAGTCATTGATGTTTACAGCATGGAAACAGGCCCTTCGGCCCAGCTTGTCTATGCCACCCAGTTTCTATCTCTAAGCTAGTTCCATTTGCCTGCATTTGGCCCATATCCCTCTCTCCCCACCCTTCCCATGTAACTGTCTAACTGCTTTGTAAAGGTCTAAATTGTAGCCGCCTCTACTATTGCCTCTGACAGCCCGTTCCAGATGTTCACCACCCTCTGTGTGAAGAAATTTCCCTTCTGGTGTCTTTTGTATCTCTCCCCTCAAACCTATGTCCTCTAGTTCTATACTCCTCTACATTTGGGGAAAGATGTCGACTATCTACCTTATCGATGCTCCTCATTATTTTATAGACCTCTATAAGTTCACCCCTAAGCAGTCTATGCTCCAGAGAAAAAAGTCCCAGCCTATCCAGCCTCTTCTTATCATAGATCATAGAATTTGCAGTGCAGAAGGAGGCCATTCGGCCTATCGAGTCTGCACCGGCTCTTGGAAAGAGCGTCCTACCCAAGGTCAACACCTCCACCCTATCCCCATAACCCAGTCACCCCACCCAACACTAAGGGCAATTTTGGACACTAAGGGCAATTTATCATGGCCAATCCACCTAACCTGCACATCTTTGGACTGTGGGAGGAAACCGGAGCACCCGGAGTAAACCCACGCACACACTGGGAGGATGTGCAGACTCCACACAGACAGTGACCCAAGCTGGAATCGAACCTGGGACTCTGGAGCTGTGAAGCAATTGTGCTATCCACAAGGCTACCGTGCTACCAGACTCAGACTATCAAGTCCTGGTAGCGTCCCCGTAAATCTCTTCTGCACTCTTTCTAGTTTAACAATATCCTTGTTATATAAGGGTGACCAGAACTGAACACAGTATTTCATGTGTGATCTTATTAATCTCTTGTACAACTTCAACAAGACGTCCCAACTCCTGTATTCAATATTCTGACCAATAAAACCAAGCAGGCTGAATGCCTTCACTACCCTGTCCACCTGCGACTCTACCTTCAAGGGCCTATGAACCTGTACCCGTAGATCACTTTGTTCTGTAACTGTCCCCAACTCCCTACCATTAACTGAATAGATCCTGCCCTGATTTGATCTACCAAAATGCATCACCTCACATTTATCCAAATTAAACTCCATCTGCCATTCATCGGCCCACTGGCCCAAATCCTGTTGCAATCTTATATAACCTTTTTCATTATCCACTATGCCACAATCTTGGTGTCATCTGCAAACTTACTAACCATGCCTACTACATTCTCATCCAAATCATTTATATATATCACAAATAATCATGGACCCAGCACCGATCCCTGAGGTACATCGCTGGCCACAGGCCTCCAGTTTGAAAAACTACCCTCCACAACCACCCTTTGCCTTCGGTCGTTAAGCCAATTTTATATCCAATTGGCTACCTCGCCCTGTATTCCGTGAGATTTAACCTTTTGCAACAACCTACCATGTGGTACCTTGCAAAGGCCTTGCTAAAGCCCATGTAGACAACGTTGGCCGCACTGCCCTCATCTACCTTCTTGCTTACCCCTTCAAAAAACTCAATCAAATTTGTGAGACATGACTTTTCCCTTACAAAGCCATGCTGACTTTCTCTAATTAGCCATTGCCTGTATAAATGCCTGTAGATCCTGTCCCTCAGAATCCCTTCAAACAACTTAACCACGACAGAAGTAAGACTAACCGGTCAGTAGTTCTCGGGCTTATCCCTACAGCCCTTCTTAAATAAGGGCACAACATTTGCTACCCTCCAATCTTCAGGCACCTCTCCAGTGGCTGTCAATGATTTAAATATCTCAGATAGGGGGCGTTAAATTTCCTCCCTCACCTACCACAACGGCCTGGGATACATTTCATCAGGTCCCGGGGATTTGTCTATCTTGATGCTCTTTAATACTTCCAGCATCTCCTTCTCTGTAATATGTACACTCCTCAAGACATCACCTTTTATTTCCCCAATTTCCCTAATATTCGTGCCTTTCTCAACAGTAAATACCGACGAGAAATATTAATTTAGGACCTCTCCCATCCCTTGGGAATCTGTACTTAGATGACCCTGTGTATTCTTAAGAGGTCCTACCCTCTCCCTAGTCCCTCTTTTGCCCTTTATGTATCTGTAAAAGCTCTTTGGATTTTCCTTTGCCTTATCTGCCAAGACAATCTCATGTCACTTTCTGCACTCTTGACTTCTCTCTTAACTCTACTCCGACAAGCCCTATACTCTTCAAGGGATCCACTTGATCCCAGCTGCCAATGCATGTCACATACCTCCTTCTTCCTTTTGACCATGGCCTCAATATCCAGAGTCATTCAGTGTTCCCTACTTCTGCCAGTCTTACCTTTCATTCAAAGAGGTATGTGCTCACCCTAAACGCTAGTTAACGCACTTTTGAAAGACTCCCACTTACCAGCTGTCCCCTTGACTGTAAACTGACTCCCCCAATCAACTTTTGAAAGTTCCCGCCTAATACCATCGAAATCAGCCTTGCCCCAATTTAGAATTTTAACTTTTGGCCCAGAACTATCATTCTCCATAGCTATCTTAAAACAAATGGAATTATGGTCCTTGGTCCCAAAGTGATCCCTCACTAACACTTCCGTCACCTGCCCTCCCTTATTCCCCAAGAGGAGGTCAAGTTTTGCCCCTCTCTAGTCGGGCCTTCCACATATTGAATGAGGAATTCTTCCTGAATACACTTGACAAATGTCTCTCCATCCAAACCCCTAGTGCTATGGCTGTCCCGGTTAATGTTGGGAAAGTTAAAGTCCCCCACTATTACCACCTTGTTTTTCCAGCAGCTATCTGTAATCTCCTTACATATTTGCTTCATAGTTTTGTTTTCATATGGCTGGGGAAGCAGACATAGCTCGATGTTACAGGTCAATGGCTTCAGCTGGCACAGTGTGAATGATTGTGATGCCACCATCACAATGGATCAATCAGGGAAGGAGTTTGGTATATGGGCAATGGTGTGACCAGGATGGCCACAGTCACAATTTGAGCTGTTCTTCATGTTCCGCTTGTGAAGCAAGTGGCCACATTCTTCCCTGGCCCGTCCTCAGGTGGTTGAGGGCAGTCCATATTTTAGGCGGAATCGCATCCTGGGGGTTCGCCACTCTGGTCAGTTGCCAGGTTGCGTTTTGACGATGTTTGTAGTCAACCAGGAGGTGTGCCATCGAGAGGCGGGACTGTCACCACTTTGTAGGTTTTGGGAGTGTGTTCCAATCAGGGATTTCAAATAAGTACATGCGTATTTTCTTAGATCCTGTGTCAATGGAAGCACTTCATTAGTTGTCAACCAACGGTGTTGTCTGAGAAGCATGTTTTCCCTGCCGACATTTAGCTTGCGCTTGCACAGGAAGCTACTCAAGATGTGTTGGTCTCAACGTCCCAGAAATAATCCTCATGGTCTCCCAGTGGTGGGTACCTACTATGTTTATGTAGCAGATCCTGAATCGAATTGAGCTGCATTGCCTTGCTGGACAGACCAGGCTGAGTGAAGCAGTTCTGCTGCCCCAGCTGCTACCTGGATGCTATCTGGGGATGGTTAAGCACACTGGGCTAAATCACTGGCTTTGAAAGCAGACCAAGGCAAGCCAGCAGCACGGTTCAATTCCCGTACCAGCCTCCCCAAACAGGTGCCGGAATGTGTCGACTAGGGGCTTTTCACAGTAACTTCATTTGAAGCCTACTTGTGACAATAAGCGATTTTCATTTCATTTCATTTCATCTGCAAGTGTCCATATGAGATTCATTCTCGTCTTGGTTGTCTCTGGTGTTCTGGAAATGTAGGCCAGTAGACCAATGTATAGGCAAGAGTAATGACAAGGCATTTTGATATTGGGTCGTGGGTGAGAACTGAACATCAGGTTCTTCTCCGGCTTTAAGTAGTTCAGGTGGAAGCTGGAACAACAGTCTTAGCAACATTTGGTCAACGTCTCCATTTTCCAAAGTAGGCTTCCAGTGAGCATATATATTCAGAGAGTGTGTACTTACTCTTCAGGAGTTCCTTATCCTGGGAAGCCAGGTTCAAGTCATCAGCACATATGAAGAGCCATGACTTTGTGGGAGGGAAGACACTGGTATACATGGTGAAGAGCGCCAGTGTGAGGACTGATCCCCGAGGAAGCCCGCTGTTGATCACACATAGGTGGCTGATTTCATTACTAAGGTGTACATGCTGCTTTGTCACAGTGAACATCTGAGATTATCTTTACAAACCAAAACCACAGTAATTTCCGCAAACTTCGGAGTTCCCTTTACATTGGTTAGCTCCCCAGCCTGCAATCTCCACAACAGCCTCCTCTGAGAAACTAAAAGGTTTTATCTGCTGCATTCACAAACAATTGAAAGTGGCCCCAGTTGAAGATTCTTTTGTTTAAGGAAAGAGATTTTGCATTGCTGAGATGTAAACTTTGCAGCATGAAGCAAAGGCCACACTAATGTTTGTTTAGAATTGTTTGGCTGAGTATCATAGAATCATGACATCACAGAAGGATGCCATTCCGCCCATTGAGTCCATGCTAGCACTCCATGGAGCAAACCAATCATTCCCATTTCCCTGCTCTATCCCTGTGGCATTGTAAGTTTATTTCCGACACGTGCCATCCAATTCTTCAAATCATTCATCAACTCTGCTTTGACCACCTTCGTAGGCTAAGAGTTTCAGGTCAATATCACTTGCTACTCAAAAATGTTCTTCCTCACATCCCTCATCCCGACATCTCTTACTCAATTCTATGTATCCTAGTCCTTGTACCATTGGCTAATTGGAACAGTTTTGTTTATCTACCTCATCTAAACCTGTCATAATGTTGAATAGCACTATAAAATCTCCCCTTACACATTTTTATACATCTATATATTACAAATAAATTACTGGGTGTAATAAAACAAAATATGAAATGCGTGCTAGTTAATGATGGAAAGGCAGATTGAATACTTTCAAGGAGTCCTACTTATGCCGGAAGAATAGTTAATTTACAATCTTTCTCAGCTGCTAAGCCTTGCAAACTTTTCTAGGCTGTTGTGATGCTTCCAGCATATCTTTATTAACACTATTTGGTCTCTAATTATTGACAAACATCTGAGGTAAATTTTACCCAATAATAGTCCTGAGAACCTTAGCAGATGAATCTGGCTGTATGTGTAATCCCTTCGACTAGAGATTTCTGACAATTTTAAATAATTGCCAGGCAGCACGGTGGCGCAGTGGTTAGTGCTGCTGTCTCACGGCACCGACGTCCCAGGTTCGATCCCGGCTCTGGGTCACTGTCCGTGTGGTGTTTGCACATTCTCCCCGTGTTTGCATAGGTTTCGCCCCCACAACCCAAAGATGTGCAGGGTAGGTGGATTGGCCATACTATTGCCCATTAATTGGAAAAAAATGAATTGGGAATTCTAAATTTATTTTTCAAAGAATTTTATAAGTAATTGCCAACCATGCTTACATAATGCAACTTAAGCAATTGACAATCATACCTATATATATATGGGCGCGATTGGGCGAAGAATCGGCTCCAAAGCCAAAATTGTGGCGGGCGCGATTTCATGCCAAATCGCAATTTTCCACCACCTTGGCATCAGCGTCAATGCGTTCCAGAGCGCATGTACGCTAAATTCCGTTAGCATATCATTAGAGGGCCCAACCAGGTATTCCCCGCGGTTTCCACGATTCTCCGCTTTTAAAAATCATGAAACAGGCACCATCGCTGCTGAGGGAGAGCGAGGAGATACGGAAAGTGTCCAACATCGCCATAGTTTGCTGATAGTTGTGCCTCTGGCTAGGGAGTTTCTGCCAAGGCCAGGAGAGTAGCGGTGGATGGCCAGGTGGTGGGCTGTGGGGTCCGGGTGGAAGGGCATGGAACACCATTGCTGCAGCCTGCAAGGCAGCCACGCAGCTGCGCACACCGCTGACTACCCACTGTGACATTAGGGCCACAGGTCGTATGGGTGTCCCCCCCCCCAGACCACATCTCTCGGTGCCCTCTGGCCCCAGCCAACCCATCAGACGTATAGGTGCGTTCCAGCCCAACCAGTGCCATCTTGTTGGCTCGGATGGTGTGTGTGGGGAGTGAAGTGTGTACATGCGGCTGCAGCATGTTGACCTCCTGAGTGTCAATCGCGAATCCGGCACCGTTTTTACATTGGAATCGATTGTGTTCCACATGGGGCTGGGGCTAGCCCCTTAACAGTCACTGAAACGGTCCAGGTGGGGTGCCAGGTTTGCTGTCGTGGAAGTCCACAAATTCCACCTCAGTGTCAACACAGGGCTGGATTCTCTGATTTTGAGATTAAGTGTTGACACCAGCGTGGGGACGGTGGTATTTTATGCCCACATAAATGGCGCAAAACCTCCACCTATCCTCCATCTGATTGGGGGGGGGGGGGGGGGGGGGGGGCTAGATGGCACGCAGCATAAAGCCCCCGGCTCTAGCAGCAGATACGGCCAGAGATTTGCCAGGTCCGCGGCTGCGCATACGCACGGCGTCGGCCTGCAGCGGCCGTACTGTGCAACATGCTGCACGCGGACCTGGCCTGCCAAATAGTGCTCCCCTTTGGCCAGGCACGCCACACCCGGACCACTCCCCACCAGTGACCCCAGCCCCTACCAAAGCCCCCGCTGCCGGCAGATCGGCTCCCGCCCCCGATTGTGGCGGCGCTGGACTTAGTCCGCAGCCGCCACGCTAGGTTCATTAAAAAAATAGCATGAGTGACCAACGCTGTCGGGAACTCAGCCCATCGGGGGCAGAGCATTGGGGAGGGCCTCAAGTGGTGCCAATGGGGATTCTCCGGCCGATCGCCGAACCCGATTTTGGCGTCAAGCCGCAGAGAATCCCGCCCTTCGTCTCAGGAAGGGAGAATCCAGCTGAATGATTTTCATTGTTTACTGTGGTCCTTTTGTTTTAGTCAGTACCTTCTTTTGCACATCACTGTAAACCTAACAGATTATTGCCATAATTTTGACATCGCAAATGATAAAACAAAACAAAATACTGCGGATGCTGGAAATCTGATATTAAAACAGAAAATGCTGGAAATATCCAACCAGTCAGGCTGCATCTTTATGTTTCAGGTTAATAATCGTTCATCAGAAGTGGAAAATGCTGTTGCGATTGAGCAGGTCTAAAGCAAGTACAGAGGCAGGTGGGGAGAAAAGAACAAAAGGACAGGTTTGCGATTGGGTGGCAGGGAGGAGAGATTAAGTGGCAAAATTGATGATGGTGTAAGGCAAAAAGGAACATTAATGGGACATGTAAAGAAACAAAAGATGTATCTAGAGGAGCTGTAAGTGGGAAAAGCAGAATCATCGCCAACAGCTACTGTCTGAACAACTAAGGGCAGTGGCCACGTCTCAAATTGTTAAACTCCATTTTGAGTCCAAAAGAGTGTAAAGTGCCAAATAGAAAGATCAAATGTGATTCCTCAACAGTGGCAGTGGGTCGAAGCACTAAAATGGCTTGTGACCAGTAGCTCAAGGCCACACTTGCAAGGTGAGGGGGCTATTTCACCAAGTGACCACTCAGTGGGCCCTATGCCTGGTGTACTCTCTATTTAACTGAAACTTGTCCTTCTGATTCATAGGGGGAATTTCGCAATTTTACTCACACTGTCACTGATAGGCTGCAGCTTCCCATTATTTGAGCACCTCTTTAGATAACTTACCTCCTCCATCATTGCTCCAGTTTTAACATTATTATATATCTGACAAAAGATTCCACTGTTAGTCCTTTATTTTCATCATCATTCCTGGCTCCTCTGATTTTGAGTGGAGCTCCCACAACTCTTCCATTTCTGAAACTATCACTAATTTCTTGTTTCGGCTTCTATCTCTTAACTCCCTTTGAGCCCAAGAATTGAACACGGTTCATATATCTTCTCCAGCCCCTCTTCCTCACTCCTGGCTGGCAAACAAGAAAAGACAAGGGGCGTGATCTAATGGCCTCGTCACACTGACTCTGTGATACGTTGAGGCCATCAAATCTTGCGAGAGGCCTCTCTCGAGATTTGGGACACCCGGAACGCTTCGTGAGATATAACAAGATCTTGTGAGACATTAAGATCTGGATCTCGCCCTCGCTGGACAATGTCCACATTAGCATATTTAAGTGAGCCATTAGGCTCATTTAAACATGTCTACGCCAGATTCTCCCAAGGCCCGGGAACTAACGGCCTCACCTGGGCGAACTCGCCATGAAGCCATTTAACATTGCTGCACACAAACATGGACCAGGCGTAACAGACCTGGGAGGGTCTCCTAGGGCATTGGAGGCCCCCAGTTGATTGAGCTCTGGGCAGGGTTGTACCTTGACACCCCATCTGGCACCTGGGCATCTTGGTACTGCCATCCTGGTGCCTTGGCAGTGCCAGGGTGTCACTGCCAGGGTGCCTGGGTGGCAGTGCCAAGGAGCCCAGATGCCTTCAGGAGTGTCAGGATACCACCCTGCCCAGAGCCCGATCACCTGGGAGCCTCCAATGCCCTGGGATACTGCCCCCCCCCCACCCCCCACCACAGGTGCCATTATGATCCTTCCACGTTTGTGTGGACGAATGCTAAACAATGCCATAGCGAGGTCCCCCAGGTGAGGCCATTAGTTCCCGGGCCCTGGGAGAATCCGTGCATCGACATGTTCAAATTAGCCTAAGGGCACATTTAAATATGTTAATCTGGATCTCGTCCAGCGAGGGCGAGGTCCAGATCGCGAAGTCTCACGCAATCTCGTTAGATCTGACTAGGTTTTCCGAGCGTCACAAATCTCGTGAAAGTCCACTCGCCAGATTTAGTGGCCTCATCGCGCCTCCGAGTCGCCTCTAGCCTCCAACCTTTTTTGCAACCTTTCCCATTTCTTCAGATTCCTATGGTGCTAATATAGTTACTACTTCTCTGCCTGTCCCTCTATTGTTATCTTTAAGCTACAAATAAATCAATAGACACACACCTCTTGGGGCCTCACGGTAGCATGGTGGTTAGCATCAATGCTTCACAGCTCCAGGGTCCCAGGTTCGATTCCCGGCTGGGTCACTGTCTGTGTGGAGTCTGCACGTCCTCCCCGTGTGTGCGTGGGTTTCCTCCGGGTGCTCCGGTTTCCTCCCACAGTCCAAAGATGTGCGGGTTAGGTGGATTGGCCATGCTAAATTGCCCATAGTGTAAGGTTAATGGGGGGATTGTTGGGTTACGGGTATACGGGTTACGTGGGTTTAAGTAGGGTGATCATTGCTCGGCACAACATCAAGGGCCGAAGGGCCTGTTCTGTGCTGTACTATTCTGTTCTATGTTCTATGACTTGAGACAGAGATGAATCAAAAAAAAAACCTCTCTGGCTACATTTCCTCCTGTCACCCACCACTTTGTTAAAGCCAAGACACATTTCACAATCTCATGTGTCAACTCGTTCTTTCTCAGAATCTCAAAACCAAGGATAACCCTAACATTCCTCAGTCTTTCCTCCTTCCTCCAGCTTTTCAACTTTTAAAATCTGACTCGTGATTTACCTGTCTTTCCTTTCACTCACTTCAACCTCAGTGGTGACCCTCGCGACATCCGGTGTGCACCATGGAGTAAGTGGTCACACAAAAGGCAGCTCCTGCTCAAGGTTACAGAAAAGAGCTCTTTTTTAAGCAATATGGGGTGGAATTTTGATGAAAAAGCATAGGTGAATGTTGGAGGAGTACTTTCCCCCAGGAATGGTATGTTTCTTGGTTACCAGACCCGCAGAAACAGTGAAAGATTTGGCTGGAGCTACAGCAGAGACAAAAGCCTCTTCCAGCATGCAGGCGGGGGAAGGGCAAGTTTAAAGGCCTCAAGCTGACCTGAGGGCCTTTATGAAAGCTGAGTTCTAGGAGCAGAGGGAACAACTGTGAAAAGATCTCACCAAGGGCTCTTTTAAGGGCCCGCAACGGCGCTGATTTGATTTTTCCCCAGGTGGGAACGCAGTCTCTGTGCTTGGCGGCCGGTGGATGGGCTGGACTAGAAGTGGAGCGACCAGAAAATCAACTTTGCAACAAAAGAAGGTGCGAGGCAAAAAGGACAAGATGGCGGCGGGCGGGGAACCGGCAGCGTGGCAGCAGGGGGCGAGGGAGCAGCAGGAGCTGCTGCTGCGCTCCTTCCAGGAACTAAAAGCTGAGATCCTGGAGCCGTTGATGGCATCGCTGGACAGGCTCGGGGTGACTCAGACGGCTCAGGCTGCGGAGATTCAGGAGCTGCAGCAGGCTTCGGAGAACGAGGACGAACTCCTCGGCCTGGCGGTGACGGTGGAGTCGTACGAGGCGCTACACAAGAAATGGTTGGCAAGGATGGAGGAGATGGAAAACCGCTCCCGCTGGAAGAATCTGCGGATTTTGAGCCTCCCGAAGGGGCTGGAAGGTTCGAATTTGGGGGCCTACGTAGTCCTGATGCTGAACTCACTGATGGGCGCGGGGTCATTCCGGGGGCCCCTGGAGCTGGAGAGTGCCAATCGGGTGCTGCTGCGGAAGCCCGGGCCGAACGAGCCGCCCAGGGCGGTGCTGGTCCACTTTCAACGCTTGGTCGACCGTGTGTGCGCTTCGTTGGGCGAAGAGGGAGAAGAGTATTAAGTGGGAGAATACGGACATCAGGATCTACCAGGACTGGAGTGCGGAGGTGGCGAAGAGAAGGGCTGGGTTTAACCGGGCGAAGGCAGTGCTCCACAAGAAGGGGGTCAAGTTTGGCCTGTTACAGCCAGCACGCTTGTGGGTCACTTACAAAGACCGCCAACTTTATTTTGACTCCCCGGAGGAGGCCTGGACTTTTGTCCAGGCAGAGAAGCCAGACTTGAAGTGAAGTCTGGAGGCTGCGGAACGTTGTACGCAGCCTGGGGCTTTGTCCTCCTTGATATCCTTTCGCTCTTTTTGGTTCTATTGGACGATGTCTTTTTTTGCTGTCTTACCTTTTCTTTTCTGCTTTTCGGGACTTTTATCTGTTTACTTGGGTGTTTTATCATATCATGTTGGGATTTTTATTATTTCACTGGTTGCGGGTTTGGGTGGGGTTCGTGGCCCTGTTGGGTCATGTGCCTGTCTTCCCGCGTTTTAGGTCGGGGGGCGGTGCTTGGGATGGGGGGGCGCGGGCTTCTCTCCCGCGCTAGAGACGCAGGGGGCGGGGGCGGCATTGGGGGAATTGTTGCGTGACACTGGGGAGGGTAATTAGGGTGGCGGGAGCAGCCGGGGTCAGCAGCAGTCAGCTGACTTACGGAAGTACAATGACCGGGGTTACGCAGCTAGGGGGGCCATTTCTGACCATGCCCCGCATTGGGTGGACCTCGAGCTGGGGGAGGAGAGGGACCAGCGCCCATTGTGGCGCTTGGAGGTTGGGCTGCTGGCGGACGTGGATGTGAGGGGGCAGGTTCGAGGATGCATCGAGAGGTACCGAGAGGCGAACGATAATGGGGAGGTCCGAGGGGGGACGGTCCGGGAGGCGCTGAAGGCGGTGGTTTGGGGGGAGTTGATCTCCATTCAGGCCCACAGGGAGAGAGGGGAGCAGAGAGAAAGGGAGAGATTGGTGGGGGAGATGGTGAGGGTGGACAGGAAGTACGCAGAGGCCCCAAAGGAGGGATTGCTGAGGGAGCGGCGCAGCCTTCGGACTGAGTTTGACTTGTTGACCACCAGAAAAGCGGAGGTTCAATGGAGAAAGGCTCAGGGTGCTGTGTACGAGTATGGGGAGAAGGCGAGTAGGATGCTGGCACACCAGCTCCGTAAGCGGGATGTGGCTAGGGAGATTGGTGGAGTTAAGGATCGGGGAGGAAATGTGGTGCAGAGGGGGGTAAACATTAATGGGGTCTTCAGGGACTTTTATGAGAGACTATATCGGTCCGAACCTCCGGCGGAGAAGGGGGGATGGGGCGCTATTTGGACCGGCTGAGATTCCCGGGGGTGGAGGAGGGACGAGTGGAGGGTCTGGGGGCGGCAGTTGAGCTTGAGGAGCTGGTTAAAGGGATAGGGAACATGCAGTCGGGAAAGGCGCCAGGGCCGGATGGGTTCCCGGTTGAATTTTACAAGGCGTATGCAGACCTGCTGGGCCCCCTGTTGGTTAGGACCTTCAACAAGGCGAGACAATGTCTCGGGTGCTGATCTCCTTGATTCTTAAGCGAGACAAGGATCCCCTGCAGTGTGGGTCATACAGGACGATCTCACTCCTGAATGTGGACGCCAAGTTGTTGGCAAAGATCTTACCCACTAGGATAGAGGATTGTGTGCCGCAGGTTATCCATGAGGATCAAACGGGGTTTGTGAAGGGGAGGCAGCTGAACACTAATATACGGAGGCTCTTGAACGTTATTATGATGCCAGCGGTAGAAGGGGAGACGGAGATAGTGGTGGCGCTAAATGCGGAGAAGGCCTTTGATAGGGTCGAGTGGTGGTACTTGTGGGAGGTGCTGGAAAGGTTCAGGTTTGGGGAGGGGTTTGTCAGTTGGGTGAGGCTGTTGTATGAGGCCCCGATGGCGAGTGTGGCCACGAATAAGAGGAGGTCGGAGTATTTTCAACTATACCGAGGGACGAGGCAGGGGTGTCCACTGTCCCCCCTACTTTTTGAGCTGGCAATTGAACCCCTGGCTATGGCGTTGAGGGAGTCGGGGGATTGGAGGGGGCTGGTCTGGGGTGGGGAGGAGCACCGAGTGTCGGTCTATGCGGATTACCTATTGTTGTATGTGGCGGACCGGTGGTGATGGGGATTCTCCGGGAATTTGGGCATTTCTCAGGGTATAAGCTTAACTTTGGGAAAAGCGAGCTGTTTGTGGTACACCCGGGGGACCAGGAGTGGGGGATTGGGAGGCTCCCACTGAAAAGGGCGGAGAGGAGCTTCAGGTACTTGGGGGTTCAGGCAGGGCCGGCTCAAGGTACCGGCAACTCGGGCAGTCGCCCGGGGCGCCATGTGCTAGGGGGCGCCATGAAGGAGTGCGTGACCGGCGTCAGAGACCCGGCGCCACATAAAAGACTCGGGTCCCGCGCATGCGCAGTTGGGCCGGTGCCAACCAACGCATGCGCGGTGGCCGCCCTCCCTCAGGCCGCCCCGCACAAACATGGCGGATGGATCCAGGCTCGCCGGTGGTCACTCCGGCCCCCCCCCGCCCCCCCCTGCCCTCGGCCCCCCCCCCCGCCCCCGGCCCCCCCCGCCCCCGCCCCCCCCCCCCCCGCCCCCGGACCCCCCCGCCCCCGGCTCCCCCGCCCCCGCCCCCCCCGGCCCCCCGGCCCCCGCCCCCTGGCCCCCCCCCCCCCAAGGACGCCGAAGTTCAGCTTGCCCAGGGCGCCAGCAACCCTAGGGCTGGCGCTGGGTTCAGGTGGCCAGGAGCTGGGGGGCCTTGCATAAGCTAAACCTCACAAGGCTGGTGGAGAAAATGCAGGAGGAGTTTAAGAGGTGGGAAATGCTGCCACTGTCTTTGGCGGGTAGGGTGCAGTCAGTCAAGATGACGAGGTTTCTGTTCCTGTTCCAGTGCCGCCACATCCTTATCCTGAAGGCCTTTATCAGGCGGCTTAACAGGAGCATTACGGGGTTTGTGTGGGCACGCGGGACTCCAAGGGTGAGACGGGTGTTCTTGGAGCGATGGGGTGGGGGCTGACGTTGCCCAACCTGTGTGGGTATTATTGAGCTGCCAATGCAGCGATGGTGCGTGAGTGGGTAATGGACGGGGAGGGGGCAGCATGGAAGAGGATGGAAATGGCATCCTGTGTGGGCACGAGCCTGGAAGCGTTGGTAACGGCGCCGCTGCCGCTCCCTCCAAAGAGGTATACCACGAGCCCGGTGGTGGCAGCTACCCTCAAGATCTGGGGGCAATGGAGGCAGCACAGGGGGGAGGTGGGGGCCTCGATGGGGTCCCCGATACGGGGGAACCACCGGTTTGTTCTGGGGAGAATTGATGGCGGGTTCCTGAGTTCGCACAGGGCAGGTGTCAGGAGGCTGGGGGACCTGTTCATAGACGGGATGTTTGCGAGCCTGGGTGAGCTGGAAGGGAAGTTCAGGCTCCCCCCGGGGAACACCTTTAGGTACATGCAAGTAAGGGCGTTTTTCAGGCGGCAGGTGGCGTGGTTCCCTCAGCTGCCGCCGCGTGGGGTTCAGGACAGGGTGCTCTCGGGGGTATGGGTTGGAGAGGGGAGGATCTCGGAAGTGTACCAGGTGATGCAGGAGGTAGACGAGGCCTCGGTGGAGGAGCTGAAAGATAAATGGGAGGAGGAGCTGGGTGAGGAGATTAAAGAGGGGACGTGGGCGGATGCCCTAGAAAGGGTGAACTCCTCCTCTTCCTGTGCGAGGCTTAGCCTCATACAGTTTAAGATGCTGCATAGGGCTCATATGACCGGGACAAGGATGAGCCGTTTTTTTTGGGAGCGAGGACAGGTGTATTAGGTGCTCAGGGAGCGCAGCAAACCATGTCCACATGTTCTGGGCATGCCCGGCGCTGGGGGAATTTTGGAAGGGGGTGGCAAGGACGGTATCGGGGGTGGTAGGATCCAGGGTCAATCCAGGCTGGGGACTCGCAATATTTGGTGTTGCAGTGGAGCCGGGAGTGCAGGAGGCGAAAGAGGCCGGTGTTCTGGCCTTTGCGTCCCTAGTAGCCCGGCGGAGGATTCTTCTTCAGTGGAAGGATGCGAGGCCCACAAGCGTGGAGGCCAACGATATGGTGGGGTTTATTAAATTGGAGATGGTGAAATTTGCCCTAAGGGGGTCAGTGCAGGGGTTTTTCAGGAGATGGCAACCATTCCTAGATCTCCAGGCAGAACAGTAAAAACATAGAACATAGAACATAGAACATAGAACGATACAGCGCAGTACAGGCCCTTCGGCCCTCAATGTTGCACCGACATGGAAAAAAAACTAAAGGCCATCTAACCTACACTATGCCCTTATCATCCATATGCTTATCCAATAAACTTTTAAATGCCCTCAATGTTGGCGAGTTCACTACTGTTGCAGGTAGGGCATTCCACGGCCTCACCACTCTTTGCGTAAAAAACCCACCTCTGACCTCTGTCCTATATCTATTACCCTTCAATTTAAGGCTATGTCCCCTCGTGATAGCCACCTCCATCCGCGGGAGAAGGCTCTCGCTGTCCACCCTATCTAACCCTCTGATCATTTTGTATGCCTCTATTAGGTCACCTCTTAACCTTCTTCTCTCTAACGAAAACAACCTCAAGTCCATCAGCCTTTCCTCATAAGATTTTCCCTCCATACCAGGCAACATCCTGGTAAATCTCCTCTGCACCCGTTCCAAAGCTTCTACGTCCTTCCTATAATGGGGCGATCAGAACTGTACGCAATACTCCAAATGCGGCCGTACTAGAGTTTTGTACAACTGCAACATGACCTCATGGCTCCGGAACTCAATCCCTCTACCAATAAAGGCCATCACACCATAGGCCTTCTTCACAACCCTATCAACCTGGGTGGCAACTTTCAGGGATCTATGTACATGGACACCGAGATCCCTCTGCTCATCCACACTACCAAGAATTTTACCATTAGCCAAATATTCCGCATTCCTGTTATTCTTTCCAAAGTGAATCACCTCACACTTCTCCACATTAAACTCCATTTGCCACCTCTCAGCCCAGCTCTGCAGCTTATCTATGTCCCTCTGTAACCTGCAACATCCTTCCGCACTGTCTACAACTCCACCGACTTTAGTGTCGTCTGCAAATTTACTTACCCATCCTTCTGCTCCCTCCTCTAGGTCATTTATAAAAATGACAAACAGCAACGGCCCCAGAACAGATCCTTGTGGTACGCCACTCGTAACTGAACTCCATTCTGAACATTTCCCATCAACCACCACTCTCTGTCTTCTTTCAACTAGCCAATTTCTGATCCACATCTCTAAATCACCCTCAATCCCCAGCCTCCGTATTTTCTGCAATAGCCTACCGTGGGGAACCTTATCAAACGCTTTACTGAAATCCATATACACCACATCAACTGCTTTACCCTCGTCCACCTGTTCAGTCACCTTCTCAAAGAACTCGATAAGGTTTGTGAGGCATGACCTACCCTTCACAAAACCATGCTGACTATCCCTAATCATATTATTCCTATCTAGATGATTATAAATCGTATCTTTTATAATCCTCTCCAAGACTTTACCCACCACAGATGTTAGGCTCACCGGCCTATAGTTACCGGGGTTATCTCTACTCCCCTTCTTGAACAAAGGGACCACATTTGCTATCCTCCAGTCCTCTGGCACTATTCCTGTAGCCAATGATGACCTAAAAATCAAAGCCAAAGGCTCAGCAATCTCTTCCCTGGCTTCCCAGAGAATCCTAGGATAAATCCCATCAGGCCCCGGGGACTTATCTATTTTCACCTTGTCCAGAATTGCCAACACTTCTTCCCTACTCACCTCAATGCCATCTATTCTAATAGCCTGGGTCTCAGCATTCTCCTCCACAATATTATCTTTTTCCTGAGTGAATACTGACAAAAAGTATTCATTTAGTATCTCGCTTATCTCCTCAGCCTCCACACACAACTTCCCACCACTGTCCTTGACTGGCCCTACTCTTACCCTAGTCATTCTTTTATTCCTGACATACCTATAGAAAGCTTTTGGGTTTTCCTTGATCCTACCTGCCAAAGACTTCTCATGTCCCCTCCTTGCTCGTCTTAGCTCTCTCTTTAGATCCTTCCTCGCTACCCTGTAACTATCAAGCGCCCCAACTGAAACTTCACGCCTCATCTTCACATAGGCCTCCTTTTTCCTCTTAACAAGAGATTCCACTTCTTTGGTAAACCACGGTTCCCTCGCTCTACCCTTTCCTCCCTGTCTGACTGGTACGTACTGATCAAGAACACGCAATAGCTGTTCCTTGAACAAGCTCCACATATCCAGTGTGCCCAACCCTTGCAGCCTACTTCTCCAACCTACACATCCTAAGTCATGTCTAATGGCATCATAATTGCCCTTCCCCCAGCTATAACTCTTGCCCTGCGGGGTATACTTATCCCTTTCCATCACTAATGTAAAGGTCACCAAATTGTGGTCACTGTCTCCAAAGTGTTCACTTACCTCCAGATCTAACACCTGGCCTGGTTCATTACCCAAAACCAAATCCAAAGTGGCCTCACCTCTTGTTGGCCTGTCAACATATTGTGTCAGAAAACCCTCCTGCACACATTGTACAAAGAACGACCCATCCAATGTACTCGAACTATATCTTTTCCAGTCAATATTAGGAAAGTTAAAGTCTCCCATAACAACTACCCTGTTACTTTCGCTCTTTTCCAGAATCATCTTCGCCATCCTTTCCTCTACATCTCTAGAACTATTAGGTGGCCTATAGAAAACTCCCAGCAGGGTGACCTCTCCTTTCCTGTTTCTCACCTCAGCCCATACTACCTCAGAAGAAGAGTCCCCATCTTGCACCCTTTCTGCCACCGTAATACTGTCCTTGACTAGCAGCGCCACACCTCCCCCTCTTTTGCCCCCTTCTCTGACTTTACTAAAGCACCTAAACCCCGGAACCTGCAACAACCATTCCTGTCCCTGCTCTATCCATGTCTCTGAAATGGCCACAACATCGAAGTCCCAGGTACCAACCCATGCTGCCAGTTCCCCTACCTTATTTCGTATACTCCTGGCATTGAAATAGACACACTTCAAACCACCTACCTGAACACTGCCGCCTTCCTGCGAAGTCAAATCTGTGCTCCTGACCTCTCTACTCTCAATCTCTCGCACCCCAAAACTACAATCCAGGTTCCCATGCCCCTGCTGAATTAGTTTAAACCCCCCCAAAGAGTACTAACAAATCTCCCCCCCAGGATATTGGTGCCCCTTAGGTTCAGATGTAGACCATCCTGTCTATAGAGGTCCCACCTTCCCCAGAAAGAGCCCCAGTTATCCAGAAATCTGAATCCCTCCCGCCTGCACCATCCCTGTAGCCACGTGTTTAATTGCTCTCTCTCCCTATTCCTCGTCTCACTATCACGTGGCACGGGCAACAACCCAGAGATAACAACTCTGTTTGTTCTCGCTCTGAGCTTCCATCCTAGCTCCCTAAAGGCCTGCCTGACATCCTTGTCCCCTTTCCTACCTATGTTGTTAGTGCCAATGTGGACTACGACTTGGGGCTGCTCCCCCTCCCCCTTAAGGACCCGAAAAACACGATCCGAGACATCACTTACCCTTGCACCTGGGAGGCAACATACCAAACGTGAGTCTCTCTCGCTCCCACAAAATCTCCTATCTGTGCCCCTGACTATTGAGTCCCCAATTACTAATGCTCTGCTCCTCTCCCCCCTTCCCTTCTGAGCAACAGGGACAGACTCCGTGCTAGAGTCCCGCACCCCATGGCTTACCCCTGGTAAGTCGTCCCCCCCACAAGTATCCAAAACGGTATACTTGTTACTCAGGGGAACGACCGCAGGGGGTCCCTGCACTGTCTGCTTCTTCCCAGTCCCTCTTACAGTTACCCATCTATCTCCAGTCTTTGGTGTAACTACTTCCCTGAAGCTCCTATCTATGACCACCTCTGCCTCCCGAATGATCCGAAGTTCATCCAACTCCAGCTCCAGTACCATAACTCAGTCTTGTAGGAGCTGGAGCTGGCTGCACTTCCTGCAGGTAAAATCAGCAGGGACACTAACAGCATCCCTCACCTCAAACATCCTGCAGGAGGAACATTGCACTACCTTCCCTGCCATCCCACTTAATTTCAACCAAGTTCTGGTAAACAAATATAAAACAAATAAAAAAATAATAATATAATATAGCACTTACCTGCTCACCCCAATGGGTCTTATTATTAGGTTAGAGGAGGAGGGCGGGTGGGAGACACTACACGTGTAGTGTCTCGGGTATCCTCTCCACCACAATTTATTGGCTAGGAGAAAATCCTTCCCAGAAGTCCGCGGGTCGTACTTCCGGTTCCCGCCTTATATTATCTTTGCTCCCACTGGCACCCCGCCGCTCTCAATGTGTCCCCTCCCGCTCTTTTCAATGTCCCGGCTGACTTACCTCTCGCGCTCTTTTCAATGTCCTGGCTGTCTCTCCTCCCGCGCTGTTTTCAATGTCCCGGCTGTCTTACCTCTCGCGCTCTTTTCAATGTCCCGGCTGTCTCTCCTCTCGCGCTGTTTTCAATGTCCCGGCTGTCTCTCCTCTCGCGCTGTTTTCAATGTCCTGGCTGTCTTACCTCTCGCGCTGTTTTGAATGTCCCGGCTGTCTTACCTCTCGCGCTCTTTTCAATGTCCCGACTGTCTCTCCTCTCGCGCTGTTTTGAATGTCCTGGCTGTCTTACCTCTCGCGCAGTTTTGAATGTCCCGGCTGTCTTACCTCTCGCGCTCTTTTCAATGTCCCGGCTGTCTCTCCTCTCGCGCTCTTTTCAATGTCCCGGCTGTCTCTCCTCTCGCGCTGTTTCAATGTCCTGGCTGTCTTACCTCTCGCGCTGTTTTGAATGTCCCGGCTGTCTTACCTCTCGCGCTCTTTTCAATGTCCCGACTGTCTCTCCTCTCGCGCTGTTTTGAATGTCCCGGCTGTCTTACCTCTCGCGCTCTTTTCAATGTCCCGACTGTCTCTCCTCTCGCGCTGTTTTGAATGTCCTGGCTGTCTTACCTCTCGCGCTGTTTTGAATGTCCCGGCTGTCTTACCTCTCGCGCTCTTTTCAATGTCCCGACTGTCTCTCCTCTCGCGCTGTTTTGAATGTCCCGGCTGTCTTACCTCTCGCGCTCTTTTCAATGTCCTGGCTGTCTCTCCTCCCGCGCTGTTTTCAATGTCCCGGCTGTCTTACCTCTCGCGCTCTTTTCAATGTCCCGGCTGTCTTACCTCTCGCGCTCTTTTCAATGTCCTGGCTGTCTCTCCTCCCGCGCTGTTTTCAATGTGACAAAAGGTCAGAAGCAGCAGCAACCTGGTGGAGGGGGGGTGGCTGTCTCTTAGTTTTTGTTTTGGGTTGAATATCTGTTTTTTGCCAACGACGGGCGTTTTAATTTATTGTTTCTCTTTTTTATGTACGGGGGGGGTTCTGTTCTTTTTGTTCTTAGAATTTTCTGTTATTGTTTTCTTTTTTGTGAAAATTTGAATAAAAATTATTTTTTTTTAAAAGTGGTGACCCTCGCTAGGGGCCTTCACCATTCCTATTGAGTTCTGGATGGGTCCACAGCGATGTTTAGAAAAAGAGCAAGTATTCCCTGGTGTCCTGGTCAACCTTTATCCTTCAACCAACATCACTCAAACAGGTTATCTGTTTGTGAGATCCTCCTGCATATCCGCTGAGGTGTTTCTTGCATAGCAACAACAAACTGCAAGTCGGTATTATTTAATTGGCTGCAAAGGACTTCAGGTCATCTGGAGATTGTGCAAAGGGCTCTAAAATTTCACATTCTTTTTTCTAACTTTGAAAAAAAATATTCACGCTTTCCTATGACTGAAAACAGAAAGGAGACCGTGAAGGTGGTGAAATAGTTGGGTGGTAAAATATTGATCAACATAGCAGTGGAGTCTGCACGTCCTCCCCCTGTGTGCGTGGGTTTCCTCCGGGTGCTCCGGTTTCCTCCCACCGTCCAAAGATGTGCGGGTTAGGTGGATTGGCCATGCTAAATTGCCCGTAGTGTCCTAATAAAAAAAGTAAGGCTAAGGGGGGGTTGTTGGGTTACGGGTATAGGGTGGATACGTGGGTTTGAGTAGGGTGATCATGGCTCGGCACAACATTGAGGGCCGAAGGGCCTGTTCTGTGCTGTACAGTTCTATATTCTATATTGGAACTGAATAATAAAATGATTGTGCCATTACAGGTGGCTGCAAATTTAGGAGCCAACATTCCACATTAAGGTACATCGAGTGATCATTAAGAGTGGTAAACAAAATGCTCAATATTGTAGCCCTCAAGAAAGATAATGCACAACAGATAATACTTATGTGATTTAATACTTGAGTCTAAGGATTAGATTTTCTCAAAGTCTTCCCATCTCCGTGGACCTTCAGCAGTGGTGGTCGAGATCCACCTCCAGGATTCCCTTCCCCATTCCCGGAGCCCCCATGTTTCGCCAGCATTGGGTAAGGGTGCGGGCTATGCACATGTTGAGCCTGCACCCTGCATTCCTGCTCTGGCAGCTCCATTGCAGGGATAGGCCTCTGCAATCTTTGAGGGGTTCAGCCAGCTTTTCAAGGAATGGCCCCTCAGAGGATGAAGGAACTGTTTGAAAGTTAGGTTTAAAGGGTCGTACTCATGCCCCCTTCCCAACTAAGGCCCCTCCACCCAAACTCCCAACTGCCCATATATCCTTCCTGCCCACCTAGTGCCCCTCCACCCACCTCTCATTGCCCTCATAGCCTCCTCGCCAACTTATACCCCTTCACCCACTTCCCAGGGTCCTCATAAGCGCCATGCCAACCTATGCCGCTTGACCCATCACCCCAGACCAATCATTTTTTAAAAATAAATTTAGAGTACCCAATTTATTTTTTCCAATTAAGGGGCAATTTAGCGTGGCCAATCCGCCTATCCTGCACACCTTTGGGTTCTGGGGGCGAAACCCACGCAAACACACTGGAATGTGCAAACTCCACACGGACACACTGGAATGTGCAAACTCCACACGGACAGTGACCCAGAGACTGGGTCGAACCTGGGACCTCGGCGCCGTGAGGCAGCAATGCTAACCACTGTGCCACCGTGCTGCCCTCCAGACCAATCATACTCTCAACAGAAGAGGATCATGAAGTCCACGAGTGGATGCAAGGCACTGTCCATCAGTCTATCATGGTGGTTAAAACCCAATGTTACAAGAACGCACTGGGAGTGATCCTGCAGGTAGAAGGAGATGGGAGTGGGGGAGGAGTTGGTAGTCGGTGATTGCTGAAGCTTCAAAGTGCCTACGTTTAAATGGAAGATGCATTGTGTGCAGAGATGGTGTTCTGTCCCTTCACGAACCCTTCGGTCGCCAACTGCTCCCTCGCTCACCAAGGACAGAAGTACGCATATGTACTCTCCAAATGCTCCAGATATCTGCTTATGATTGGGAAAAGACTGGCTAATCTGCTTATTTTGAAGTAGTAAAAGGGAACAAGCTGACTTTAAACAATATTATGATACATGGACATTGATTTCACATCTCATTCATCACATTTATAAAAAAACATTTCAACACCCAGGGCTACGGACCAAGAGATAGAAGGTAGAAGATAATTTGCTCGTAAAAACATGGACAGACTATATAAAATAAGGACTGAAATACTTAAATTGGTGCAGGAGCAGAGGGATCTGGGTGTATATGTGCATAAATCATTCACGGTGTCAGGACAGGTGGAGAGAGCAGTTAATAAAGCATACAGTATCCTGGGCTTTATTAATAGGGCATAAAGTACAAGAGCAAGGAGGTTATGTTGAACTTATACAAGACACTATACATAGACCTCAGCTGGAGTATTGGGCACAGTTCTGGGCGCCACACTAGAGGAAAGATGTGAACAAATTGAAGAGAGTGCAGAAGAGATTTGAAAGAATTGTTCCAGGGATGAGAAGCCTCAGTTAAGATGATAAATTGAAGAGGTTGGGGCTGTTCCCCTTGGAGAGAAGAAGGCTAAGAAGAGATTTGATAGAGATGTTAACAATCAGGAAGGGGCTGGACAGACTAGATATGGAGGAACTGTTCCCACTCGTTAAAGGATTCAGAACGAGAGGGCACAGATTTAAAGTGATTTGCAAAAGAAGCAACTGTGTGAGAAAATCTTCTTCACACAGTTCGTTGTTCGGGTCTGGAATACACTGCCTGGAAGTATGGGGGAGGCAGCTTCAATTGTCAAGAGAGCATTAGATGATTATTTGAATGGAAACAATGTGCAAGGGTACAGGGAAAAAGCAGGAGACAGGCAGGAAGTCACAATGCGATTGGGACAGCCGGTGCAGACACAAAGCGCTGTAAAAATTCTGCAATAGCAATAGCCTTCATGCAAACCTATGCACCTCCACCATCCGCAATGGTTCCTCATACCTTCCATGCCAACTGTGGCACTTCCGTGCACATACACAGTGTAACATTCTGTGCAGGACTACTGAACCCCATCGTAAAAATAGCATGTGCAAAATATATTTTAAAATAAACCGTCATTCATTCCATAACAATCTATTTTCTTTTGAAAAGTTGCTTTACTACAGCCCAATAAAAGTGACAATAATTCAGATCCTTTAAATGTCAGTAGCTGAAACTGCAAGCACTTGGCATCTCATTATGTTGTGTCAGTAACATCTCGTTACCTACCTCACAGATCCAAGTATGCAAGTATATGCTACAGTTAGCTTTCCTACCTGCTGCCAGTGTGTACAGTATTGGGAGATCACAGGAAATACAAACGTGATTTCATAACAGGTACTGGTGATGAATGATTTCCTCTGCCACCAGCCCATATGCCCAAAATTCCTCTTGTAGCAAATCTCTACTTATTATCAATGTGATAAACATTTTTTTTTTAATGTTTGAAGTATTTTAAAACTGACTCTTGCATATCACTGCTTTTATAGTAATGTTTTAGAATAGCAAATATAATCTATCAGAATTTTATATCTTTGTCAGATATTGAGTATTTACAATAACTCTTACTATTTAAAATCTCACCTTACCCTTTGAGCCTTCTGATACCTCTTCCTCCTTAAAGACGCATACCCTTTTCACAGTCGCTTTCCACCTTAACATTTCTATCCCCTTGATCTCAGTCACAGGCATAGCCATTACAGACCATCACCCCACATCCCCCTACACTATCCCAATCCTACTTTCTCTGCACCTGTCCTGGAATTGCACTTTCAAACTTACCCTTCCGTTCACTCTAAAATGTCTGCACGTGTTGATCTGCTGAGCCATCGTGACTTTCAATGTCTTTGTCCTCAGTAAAACCTTCTAAAAAATCCTGGTCCATCCCAATGGTCTGGATTTCATCCTCACTCTCTCAATTCCAAGGGCACAGACTTGAACACATCAGTTCAGCCATCCATCATCCCTCTCAAATATTTAGCCCTTTGGGGTTATAATGGTGTCTTCACATAAGAATTAAAGTAGAGCAAGGAGAGTGTGTCAGTTTAGTCAGGCAATGTATTCATCCATTTTTAATGCATTCAATGTGGATGTTTGCAATAGGTCATTTTTTGCAATGATCCCCTCAGAACATACCATGGGGTCTGCCCTTCCCGCCAGTGGCATCCTTCAGTTCCGCTGAAGGTGGCTCCCAGGGTAAGCAACGCAAAACCCCTGTAGAAGATTCCACTAGCAGCCAATGGCGAGCCACCTCTGTCATCAGAAAACACATCACGGGGTAGGGATGGGGTTGGGGGGGGGGGGGGGGGGGGGGGGGGGGGGGGGGAGGCAATCCTGCCACTTGTATTTGCTAAACTTAAAAATCAGCAAAAACATAATGTCACGTTCCTTCTTTACAATCTATGCTGAGGTTTCCGACTAGAGTCCCCAAGAGGTAGGCACAGAAAAATTGGCAATTCAAGAGTTAATTGGGCAAAATCTCTTTCAGGTTGAAGTTATAAAGGATTGCTGATGATGAATAATTCAAAAGCTCAAGAACTGATGAAGAATAATAATGTTCTTTCCCTGTGTGTTGGCTATATTTTCATGTATGACAGCTGATAAAACAGCTGAATGTGTTTTTCTTTTGCTCGAGCAACATAAATCTGAAAACCGATCATTCAGTTCTCTCCAAAAAGGAGAGCGATAATAAGAGAAATTAATGTATTTAATGGCATCATAGATTGCTAGATACAGTAGTACTGTATCAGGCAGTGGGTTTATTGACCTTACAGAAGCTAAAGACATTATACTATGCTAATTAATCTATTTTAGCTGGAACAATTTGATACTTAACGTGATGCATGTAGCTTCTATCTTCACTGGTGTTAAAATACTAAATGCTTTAATATTAATAGTGTCATCAGTCAAATGAAATAAAGCAGAAGCTGCAGATTAAGCTAAGTAAGCTGATAGTACAGATATGTAAAGAATAGTATTGGCAATGCTGTCAGATGCAATTAGTACAGTGCCAGTAATACTTTTTTAAAAAGCGGAGGTGAATATTTTTAAATTTCCTGATTCTCTTCCATGAAGAACACTGTGCAATGCATTATAGTCCGGCTAAGAGCAGGTGATAGTGACCTATTCCCAGGCCAATTCCACTCTATAATCAACTAGAAGCTGGTACATCAGAACATTCCAAGGTGCCTCCCCCTCTATGTTCCCTTCCTTGCCTATGAGGACAACTTGTCCTCTGTTTTGCGCATCCCCCTCATGGGGATGAAATGAGAATTTGCCGCAAGGGGAATCATGGATGTAAATTCACATTGCATCATTGCACACATCGTGTGGAAGTTTGAGTATACAGGCCGTTAAAATTCTACAGGCAATGCTCTCTGAAGTTGTACTGGAGTCATGTCCAATTGGTCGGGGGAAGTAGCGGGGTGTTGGCCAGGGGGTGGGCTGTGGGGTCGGATGGACACAGAGCACAATTCCCGCAGCTGGAAAGGCAGCCATGCAGCTGCGCATGCCGCTAACAGACCATTGTGAACTTAGGGCCATGGGTCATGTAGGTTCCCCCGCAGGCCACCCACCTAGGTGCTTTGGCCTCCGCTGACCCGCCAGCTGTATGGGCATCCAGCACAACCAGTGACATCTTGTTGGTTGGGATGGTGTGTGTGGGGAGTGAGGCGTGGATATGCAGCTGCAGTTTGTCAGCCTCCCGAGTGTCAATCACAGGTGCAGCGAATCCCGCACCATTTTTCATTGGAATCGATTGCGTTCACATGATGCCGGTGCTAGCCCCTACACAGTTCCTGAATCGATCTAGGTTTGGTGCTGTAAAATTCTTGACGGATAGCCTGATTTATATTACAAGAACACTTGTAGTTAAAGCTATAAACAATTTATTAACGTTAACTGTGGGTGAAATACATACAAAACAACAGATGAATAACAGTATGAACATGCACAAGCAATCTCTCTACCAGCTCCCTAGTCAGTCTGAGGTCACCTGACTCTAAAATGCACTTATATACTAATGAGACTCCTTGTGGTGAGTCGGTGAATTACAACACAACCATCTTATCACTACAGGCGCCAGTTTTGCTGTTGTGAAAGTCTGTGTCGAAATTGACACTTCGTCTCAGAGAGGAGAGTCCCGCCCATTATCTGCCTTGTCAGTTTTTTGGGCCATTCTTGCTATCCACAGTCCTGTTCACAGGATCATTTGGTGGAAATTAATGTTGGTATCAGGGGTTTTTCCCACTAGATGTAGAGCTGGTAGGAGGCCTGTTCCCTCAGGAGAGGAAGGCCTGCCGGAATTAAATGCCTGACTGGCCAGCATCAGGCTTTCCTCAGGGTTTAGGATCCCAGGGGACAGAAATCCCATCTGTTAAGTGTTGTCAGCTAGAGGCTAACAGCTCTCCATTGCCCTTCAGCGCCATCGACAACAGTGGTTGATGGTGATAATGCACACAGCAGAGGCCTAGGTGAGAGACTGTGGCCACAGGTGAGTGAGGGGGCCATTGACTGGGGGGGGGGGGGGGGGGGGGGGGGGGGGGGGGGGGGGGTTTGTTGGAAGCGATGCTCTGAGCAGATGCCCTCTCACCACCTCCTGATACCAGGTCCCTCGAACAGGCACTGAGTGCCATTGATTGAGGGAACCCCCCCCCCCCCTTCAAAAGCCCATTTTCAGGATTCCCTCATTACAACTGCCCCGCACGTTGCTGGGTGAATACCAATGGTGACAGAATGAGGTATTTAATTAGTGCCTGGGTGGGAAGGCCTTTCACAATTCTTCCTGCCTTGAACATAATTGGACGGAGGTGGGAAAACAGAGGGATCCCCAAGCCGCATGCTCCCGCAAAATTAGATACCCCTCACCACCAAAACTACTATCAACGTCATTAGATTCACGCATACACTCTTACTGCATAAAAGGTCATCATTCAGCCTGTCTTGCCGATGCAAGCTCTTTGAAAGAGCTCTTCCGTTTAGTCACTAAGCTCAGCGGTAACCCTGAAATAGTTCTGTTGAAATAAATGTTCAAATGTCACTGTATCCTTTCAAGGTTGCGTTTCCCGATTATCATAACCTTTTGTGAAATAATAGTTCCTCATTTCCCCTGTGCCGATTATTCAAAACCAATGTCCTATGGTGACCAAGCCACGAGCCACAGGAAACATCCTAAAATCCCCAATAATTTGAATGCTTCCATTCAATTTCCTCTTAACCTTCACTGTTTGCTGCTGAACAAGCCCAGCTTCTCCATCTCTCCACACTAAAGTCCATCATCTATACAGTATCCTGTTGTTGTTGGCAGGAAATCATTTTCAGGATTCAAAACAACTTAAAACAGTTTCCACGTTTATATATAAATTAGCAATTTTTTGAACAAATAATGTTTTATGATACAGTATATGAGTAATCTGAGACATACCATGTGCTAAGTGTAGCATGATTGGGAGGAAAAAGAAGATTTAGGACCGATGGTTCCCAAAGCTCTCCATCATTAGTGTTTGTGCTTTGTCTGGGTCTGATTCAGATTGATTGCTCAGCAACCAAATTATAATTTTATAATACAGGCTGAGCATCCCTTATCCGAAATTCCAAAAACCAAAAAATGTTGAACTCTGCACATTTTCTTCGAACGCCGAAGAACATCACGAGTTGAAAATCCCACAAGCCTCTGGGAAGGTCCCAATGCACCGCACATGCGCAGTTCCCAATGCCCCGCGCATGCCCCCAACGCGCCGCACATGCGCAGTCCCTAACCCGCCACAGATGCACATTATATTCCAAAATCTGAAAAATTCCAGAATCCGATACACACTGGGTCCCGAGCATTTCAGATAAGTGATTCTCAATCCTGTATGACTAACAAGGTGATTGTAGGTAAATAGGGCAGACCTTGGTTTTTCTTAATCCAGCAATTCCTCCTTTCCTATTAAAGTAGATTCATTGTTCCTAATCACAACGAACAGGGTCTCTGATTCTATACTTCATTGGCCAATGAATCCATTGATTCTTCTTTGCTTCCTTCACTGCCATTCTATCTGTTACATTTCTTTGTTGCCGCAAAGAGAAAGGGAATGGAGGTTCCCACACTCTGGATTCTTGTAAACCATAATGAGAGGTTTATTAAGGGGCTGCTCATACTTCATTGTTCTATCTTTCTTGCCTCCTTTATAATGCTGCTTAAAACTTACCACTTTGACCAAGCTTTTGGTCATTTGTCCAAATATTGTTTATCAAATTATATCACGTTTTGTTTGACAACACTGCTATGAAGACTACGGGAAGAGGATCCAGGATGAAAAGAGGATATTTAAAGCTTTACTCGCTTCTGTTCCCAAGAAGGTCAAGAGTGCCAGCCCAGAACATGTGAGGAACGTTCGGAGAAACACTGCATGGCCAATCTAACCCCACTTCACCCTTCCCTTCCAAAATCATCTTGACGGAAAGCTTTCCTTTCCTGCTACCAAGTGGCCTCCTAAAGCCCAAACCTTTGCTCCAACCTGTCAGCCAGCTGCCATTTTCCACCAATGTTGTGCAAGCAGCTGCCAGGCAACATGAAAATGAAGCCTGGCTGCTAAAATTGCTAGACCTCACAACCTTCAGATACTCTGGACAACCATCCTGTCCACCTGCCCAAATCCCGCTCCCCGTTAAAACCCCACATTCAACGGCCGGAATTTTACAGCCCAGCTGCAGCGGGTTCCCCCGTGGTGGATGCAGCGAGAAATCAAACTGTCCATTGACTCAACGGGACTGCAAGATCCCATCGGCTGGAGGGGCCGGAAAATTCCGATTTCCGATTAACTTAAAAAATCAACAACATCAGCAACAACTTGCGTTCGTACAGTGACTTTAATGCAGCAAAACCTCCTTGGTAAGAAAGACACAGATACTTCTCTAATCAGCAGTCAGACCAGGCTTAAGATTGCTGCCAGCGCCTGATGATACCATTGACACCTCCACCGCCCAACCCGGCCTCCATACTTGGAATAAGGCCCTGTTGTTTTCAGGCAGTTGCCTTTGTTGCTTGCTCAGAAAGAGCTGGTTAAAATCAGGATTAGCGTAGAACAGGTGGGAGATCAACAGGTAAATAATATGGGTATTTTAACTGCTTCCACCAGACAGGCAAGGTTAGAATTGCTCAGTAAATTTAATCGCTTCCACACCTTCTCCATAAGGATAGCCAATTTTGATTTCCAAATAAACGATCAAAAGCGGCACTTCCCTTTCCAGGCAAGTTTCCCTCCCAAGTCCCATTCCAGGACGCAGCATCAATTCTTCAGCTGGTCTGTCCTCTTGTGAGATCAGTTTAAAGTGCTTTTTCAGGTAAACTAATTTGCAAGCAATTTCAGCAGACAGTGAAAATACAAGTTATTATTCCAGTCCACCTATTTTACCTCACAATCAAAAGACAATTTATCAACACAAAATGGTTAATACATTCAATATTACATCCTTATCAAGGGCATTGATGTACACCATAAGGCAAATAGATATTATGGATAAAAACATGAACAGGTAGCGGGGTAAACCAGTGAATTGTGTTTAACACTATGGGTGCGATTTTGTGGCTGCGTTGCACTCCAGCAAGAGCGCAATGCGCCCGGTAGATGCAAGGGGAGGCCTCTTACTGGCAGCCTTCACGTCTCGTGGGATCTACTCAAAACCCACGAGAAGAGGGGAGACCCCCATAGTGGGGTCTCCTCACTTGGACGGGGGCAGGGAGGGGGGGCGGTCAGGCCCATGTGTGTGCGGGGAGACACTGCCCATCGGTGGTGGGGGGGGGGGGGGGGGGGGGGGGGGGGGAGCTCACTTAGACATCGGAGCACCCTTTCAAAATGATGGCCCCGATCTCGGAGTTCAGCTCCCCAGTGATGAATAAAATTCTAAATGTGGGTCAAACTGGTGAGAAACTCCCCAGGACCCAAAAAGAGACCAAGGCGCGATCTAATGGCCACACTGTGCCTGAAAGGCAGCACACCATGGTGCAGCATGGCCGATAAAAGCCCGGAGACCCTACTCACAGGAACTACCCAGCTCGCAATGCCTCGCGAGATTCAACATTGCAAGGTGAATCCCACCCACAATGGGTGGGATCACTTTTTGGCAAATTTGCATTTTTTAAAACAGTTTTATTGAGGTAGTTTTTCGGCATTGTAAACAGTTTCAGACATCAACAAAAAGAAGGCAAAAATGTGCAAACATCCACGTACATTCAATACTTCAATCGTACCATACTGCACAAGCCCGCTCCTCTCCCATCGGCACTACCCGCCAAATTATCCCTCCTACTCTACTCTACTCTAACCTCCCCCCCCCCCCCCCCCCCCCCCCCCCAACCCCACCCCTGCTGACGCTCACTCTCCCTCAAAGGAGTCGATGAATGGTTGCCACCTTCGGGCGAACCCCTGTACAGATCCCCTCAAGGCGAACTTAATTTTTTCCAGACCCAGAAAACACGACATGTCCGAAAGCCATAGCTCGGTCTTTGGGGGTTTTGAGTCCCTCCATTCCAATAATATTCGTCGCCGGGCTATCAGGGAAGCAAAGGCCAAAACATCGGCCTCTTTATCACCCTCGACTCCCGGGTCTTCCGAAACCCCAAAAATTGCCACCCCTTGTTTTTAGCAGCCGGGACATGATCTCCGCAAATCCCTCCCAGTACCCCCTAAGCATCGGACATGTCCAAAACATGTGCACGTGGTTCGCTGGTCCTCCTGCGTACCAAGTGCATTTGTCCTCTACCCCAAAGAATTTGCTCATCTGAGCCACCGTCATGTAGGCCCGGTGAATGACCTTAAATTGAATCAGGCCGAGCCTGGCACATGTTGTGGTCGAATTTACCCTACTCAGGGCTTCTGCCCATCCTCCATTTCCCCGCCTAGCTCCTCCTCCCATTTGAGTTTCAGTTCCTACGTCTGGGACCCTTCCCCTTCATGAGCACCTTATAAATATCTGAGACTCTACCCTCCCCTTCTTCACCCCTAGAGACTATTCTGTCTTGGATCCCCATTGGCGGGAGGCGTGGGAAGGATGGGACCTGTCTACGGACAAAGTCCCGCAACTGTAGGTACCTGAAATTGTTTCCCCTTACCAGACCAAATTTCTCCTCCAAGCTCCTCAAACTCACAGAACTCCCTTCCAGGAACATATCGCCCACCCTCCCCACCCCCGCCCGCCGCCATACTCGAAACCCCCCATCCATACTCCCGGGGGCAAACCGATGGTTGTCGCAGATTGGCGCCCAAACAGACGCCCCCACCTCCCCTACCTGCCTCCTCCACTGGCCCCATACCCGCAGGGTCGCCACCACTACCGGGCTGGTGGAGTACCTGGCCGGCGGCAGCGGTAGAGGAGCCGTGACCAGGGCTGCCAAGCTGGTGCCCCTGCACGAAGCTGCCTCCACCCGCTCCCCGTACCCACCATCCACTTCCTTATCATGGCTATGTTAGCCGCCCAGTAGTACTTGATCAGACTCGGCAATGCCAGCCCTCCTTCGCTGCGACTCCTCTCAAGCATCGCCTTCTTCACCCGCGGGGATTTTCCCGCCCAGACAAAGCTCATGATCATCCTGTTAACTCTTTTGAAGAAGGACTGTGAGATAAAGATCGGGAGGCACTGAAAAATGAACAGGAATCTAGGGAGGATTGTCATCTTTACAGTCTGCACCCTCCCTGCCAGCGACAGCGGGAGTGCATCCCATCTCCGAAACTCTCCCTTCATTTGTTCCACCAATTTAACTTGTGCAGCCTGCCCCAGTCTCGCGCCACCTGGATCCCCAAGTACCGGAAACTTTCCTCAACCAGCCTAAATGGTAGCCCTCTCAATCTGTTCTCCTGGCCCCTTGCCTGCACCACAAACATTTCACTCTTGGCCATATTTAATTTGTACCCTGAGAACTGGCCAAACTTCCTCAATGTTTCCAGAATACTTTCCATCCCGGCCAATGGGTCCGACATGTACAGGAGCAGGTCGTCCGCATAGAGAGAGACCCTATGTTCCACCCCGCCCCTAACCATCCCCTTCCATCCCTTTGCGGCTCTCAGCGCAATCTCCAGCGGCTCTATGGCCAGCACAAACAGCAGCGGGGAGAGCGGACAGCCCTGTCTGGTCCCTCGGTACAGTCTAAAATACTCTGACACTTCTCTGTTTGTCCTGACGCTGGCCTTTGGGGCCTGATACAATAGCTTGATCCAATTCACCAGTCCCTCCCCGAACCCAAACCGTCTGAGCACCTCCCATAGATAGTCCCACTCCACCCGGTCAAAGGCCTTCTCGGCATCCATCGCCACCACTACCTCCACCTCCTTGCCCATCGGGGGCATCATTATCACATTGAGTAATCTTCTCAAGTTGGCCGACAGCTGCCTGCCTTTCACGAACCCAGTTTGGTCATCCCCAATCACCTCCGGTACGCAGTCCTCAATTCTAATCTCCAGGACCTTTGCCAGGAGCTTGGCATCTACATTGATCAGGGAGATTGGCCTGTATGACCCGCACGTTTCCGGGTCCTTACCCCGCTTCAATATCAGTGATATGGTGGCTTGCAACATCGTCGGCGGCAGGATCCCTCTGTCCCTTGCCTCATTAAAAACCCTCGCCAAGACCGGACCCACTAACTCAGAGAACTTCTTATACAACTCTACTGGGTATCCATCCGGCCCCGGGGCTTTCCCCGACTGCATGGCCTTTAGGCCCCCCAAAACCTCCTCCACTCTAATCGGGGCCCACAGCCCATCCACTCGCCCCCCCACCTACTGTTGGGAATGTTAAACTTTTCATCTCCTGCGGTTCTTCCGGCGGCTCCGAAGTATACAGCTTGCGATAGAAGTCCCGGAATACCTTATTCAATCCTGTCGGGTCCTCCACTCTGCACCCCTCCCCATCCATCACTCTACTTATTTCCCTGGCTGCCTGCCTCTTCCTCAGTTGCTGCGCTAACAATCTGCTGGCCTTTTCCCCATGCTCGTACACCACACCCCTCGCCTTCCTAAGCTGTTCCACGGCCCTACTCGTGGAAAGCACCCCCAGTTCCGCCTGTAGTCTCTCTCTCCCTGAGTAGATCCTCCCCCGGGGACTCCACGTATTGGTTTGGTTTGGTTTGGTTTGGTTTATTGTCACGTGTACCGAGGTACAGTGAAAAGTATTTTTCTGCAAGCAGCTCAACAGATCATTCAGTACATGGGAAGAAAAGGGAATTAAACAGAATTCAAGAAAATACATGAGAATACATAATAGGGCAACACAATATATACAATGTACTACATAAGCATTGGCATCGGATGAAGCAGACATGGGTGTAGTGTTAATGAGGTCAGTCCATAAGAGGGTCATTTAGGAGTCTGGTGACAGTGGGGAAGAAGCTGTTTTTGAGTCTGTTCGTCCGTGTTCTCAGACTTCTGAATCTCCTGCCTGATGGAAGAAGTTGGAAAAGTGAGTAAGCCGGGTGGGAGGGATCCTTGATTATGCTGCCTGCTTTCCCCCGGCAGCGGGAGGTGTAGATGGAATCAATGGATGGGAGGCAGGTTCGTGTGATGGACTGGGCGGTATTCACGATTCTCTGAAGTTCCTTGCGGTCCTGGGCCGAGCAGTTGCCATACCAGGCTGTGATGCAGCCCGATAGGATGCTCTCTATAGTGCATCTGTAAAAGTTGGTAAGGGTTAATGTGGACATGCCGAATTTCCTTAGTTTCCTGAGGAAGTAAAGGCGCTGTTGTGCTTTCTTGGTGATAGCGTCGACATGAGTGGACCAGGATAGATTTTTGGTGATGTGCACCCCTAGGAATTTGAAACTGCTCACCATCTCTACCTCGGCTCCGTTGATGCTGCCAGGGGTGTGCACAGTACTTTGCTTCCTGAAGTCGATGACCAGCTCTTTAGTTTTGCTGGCATTAAGGGAGAGATTGTTGTCGCTGCACCACTCCACTAGGTTCTCTATCTCCCTCCTGTATTCGGACTCGTTGTTATTCGAGATTCGGTCCACTATGGTCGTATCGTCAGCAAACTTGTAGATGGAGTTGGAACCAAGTTTTGCCATGCAGTCGTGTGTGTACAGGGAGTAGAGTAGGGGGCTAAGTATGCAGCCTTGTGGGGCACCGTTATTGAGGACTATTGTGGAGGAGGTGTTGGTGTTCATTCTTACTGACTGTGGTCTGTTGGCCAGAAAGTCAAGGATCCAGTTGCAGAGTGGAGAGCCAAGTCCTAGGTTTTGGAGCTTTGATATGAGCTTGGCTGGGATTATGGTGTTGAAGGCAGAGCTGTAGTCAATAAATAGGAGTCTGATGTAGGAGTCCTTGTTTTCGAGATGCTCTAGGGATGAGTGTAGGGCCAGGGAAATGGCGTCTGATGTGGACCGGTTGCGACGGTATGCGAATTGAAGTGGGTCAAGGCGTTCAGGGAGTATGGAGGTGATGCGCTTCATGATCAGCCTCTCAAAGCACTTCATTACAACTGACGTCAGGGCCATCGGGCGGTAGTCATTGAGGCACGTTGCCTGGTTCTTCTTTGGTACTGGTATGATGGTGGTCTTCTTGAAGCAGGTGGGGACCTCGGAGTGGAGTAGGGATAGGTTAAAGATGTCTGTGAAAACCTCTGCCAGCTGGTCCGCGCAGGCTCTGAGTACACGACCGGGGATCCCGTCCGGGCCCATCGCCTTCCGTGGGTTCACTTTCAGGAAGGCCGATCTGACTTCGGAAACTGTGATGGTGGGTATGGGTGAATTATGGGTTGCTGGGGCACTCGATAGCGGATTGTTGGTTATATTCCTGTTGGATTGTATTCCTCGTCTATCCGACACATTTCCCTAACCAATCTGTCCATATCTGCCCTGTCCGCCTTGGCCCTGTGGGCCCCAATTGAGATCAACTCTACCCGCATTACTGCCTTCAGCGCCTCCCACAGGGTCGCCGCTGGGACCTCCCCCGTATCATTCACCTGCAAGTAGTTTTGCATACACCTCCGAAACCTCTCACAGATCCCCTCCTCCGACAGCAGTCCCACGTCTAGCCTCCATTGTGGGCGTTGGAGATTTGCCCCTCCGACCTGCAGGTCTACCCAGTGCGGGGCACGGTCCGAGATAGTGATTGCCGAATATTCCGTGTTCTTTTCAGCCACTAAATTTCAGCCCCTAAAGCCCCACCGGAGTGAGAGCCCGCCGAATGTGCGGCTCACACGATAATCGCCGCCACTGGAAGCCGGCAAATTTGCATTTTAAGCAAGGCAGTTTTAGGCTCACTTTAAGTGCAGATTTCCAAGGTACCTGAGGCATTGGGATTCATCCCCTTCACCTCAAAGACCTCGGGCGAGCGCTGTTCAGCACTGGTCCCCACAAACGGGAACCACACGGAACAGCACTTATTGGGATCTCACGGGGATTGGAGGCCCCCATCTGCATGCCCTTTGGGCGGGATGGTGCCCTGGCACTGTTGATGCCACCTGGGTACCCTGACACTTTGGCATTGCCAGGCTGGCACCCAGGTTACACTGCCAAAGTGGCAATGCCAGAGTGCCAGAGGCGAGCAGAACACCCCACTGCAAAAAATGGGGCTATGCACGTTCTCCATTCAGGCCCCTTTGTTGAATAGTCATGTCAAAGCATCACACAAGCTTGCCACCCTCACATTGATTCTATATACACCTCCCGCTGCCTGAGGAAGGCAGATAGCATTATCAGAGATCCCTCCCACCCAAGCATTTCCTTCTTCCAGGCCTTTCCATCAGGCAGAAGGTACAGAAGTCTGAAGACCTGCACATCCAGGTATAGGAACAGCTTCTTCCCCACAGCTAAAGGACTCCTCAACAACTCCCCCTTGAACTGATCTGTTCCCTGTAAGAACACTATTCACGACACCCTAAACTGCTCTTGCTCATGTATTTGCTTGGATTGGCCCCTTGTTCCGCAGTGTAACCAAACACTGTTTGTCGATGTACCATTTGTCAATGTACTTTGTTAATTATTCTGTTTGTCTACGATGTACGTATTGTGTACGTTCACTTGGCCGCAGAAAAATAATTTTCACGGTACTCCGGTGCATGTTACAATAAATCAATCAATCAATTAATGTGTTTCTCAGCACTACGAGTGTCAGGAACCATGTGGCTAAATGCAGTCAGGAGGGGACTTTATTCCCTTCTGGGAAAACTGTGCCCGGAGTAATTACAGTTCCACGTAGGATTGATAAATCTGTGATACTATCATTGACAAGTTAAGTTGCATGTTCTTGAAATGTGGAGACAGTCTTAACAAAGCTTAAGTATATTCTTGAACAATGCTCCTTCAGTGTCCGAGCAGATTTGTTGGTTGATGAATCTTATATTCTTGCAGTCAGCCAGTATAAATGCTGATCTAACCCTTGGCGATTTTCTTTCCAACACATTTATTGAAAGCTGTGTACATTTTAACCTCGGTGCTCCCCTCCAATTCCTGGGCTGTCCAGGTGTACAGTACCTGCGTTTGGTGAACTGGGTATTCAGTGCAGGTCTTGCATCGATGAATGCAGTTCCAATAACACTCTAGAAGCTTGACACAATCCAGGATAAAGCAGCCCTCTTGATTGGCACCTCAGCCACAAACAGTCACTCCCTCCACCCCTATGAACAGTGGCAGCAGCGTGTACCATCTACAGCAGGAATTCACCAAGGCTCCTTCGCCAGCACCTTCCAGACCTACCACTGCTACCATCTAGAACAGGGGTGGGCAAATTTTTCCGTGCAAGGGCCACATTCAGAAATTCACAATTTTAAAAGGGCCGCATAGTATATTAAGTAAAATAATTACTTCACCCGGTTATGATTCTGGGCGCCTCATATAGAACATAGAACAGTACAGCACAGAACAGGCCCTTCGGCCCTCGACGTTGTGCCGAGCAATGATCACCCTACTCAAGTCAACGTATCCACCCTATACCAGTAAGTAACCCAACAGCCTCCCCCCATTAACCTTAAAAAAAATAATTAAAAATTTTTTTTTTTTAATTTTATTTTTTTTTTTTTTTTTTTTTAATGACTTGGTGGGCCGCATAAAGACCTTTGGCGGGCCGCATGCGGCCCGTGGGCCGTAGTTTGCCCACCCCTGATCTAGAAGGACAAGGGCAGCGGGTGCTTAGAAAGACTACCACATGGAAGTTCCCCTCCAAGCCAGTCACCAGTCTGACTTGGAAATACACCACTGTTCCTTCACTGTCGCCGGGTGATATCCTGGGATTTTCTCCCTAACAGCACTATGTGTGTACCTACACCAAAGGGATTGCAGAGGTTCAGGAAGGCAACTTAGAACCACCATCTCCAGGGCAATGGGCAATGAATGCTGCCCTAATCGATGACTGCCACATCCCACCAATGATTTTTTTTAAAAAGGCCAATTCCCTGGTAGGGCCTTGCACCTTGAAATGGGGGTGGAAATGTACACAGCTCTGAAAGGCCTGTAGTTGTGGGATTGGTTGGTGCCCAGAAGGATTTCTGATTGCTGTTAGAAAATAGAGGTCAGAGGGCTTCCAAAGCAAAAGATTATTTTGGAGGTTTGAAAAGAAAATAGGGCCTACCATGTTTCATGACCACAGGCATGTCTGAGGCGAGTGGATAAAGAGAAACTAGATTTATTGCAAAGTAATAATGAGCCCGATTTACCATCCAAGCCCCGCTGGTATCAGGGCAGGACGCAGCCAGTAAATCTCCAGAGATTATTTTCCATGTAAGCACATTCTGGATGTCAGTGTTGAGATTTTTTTAGATTGATATTGATTCATTCTTTGATATAAGGGCAGAATTCTATGCTCTCCTGCAGGAAGGTTTGTAGGTGGAGGGTGAGTGTAAAATTCCTTGGATGAACTTCTTGCTGGATTCCGTCCCACACCAACCTCTCTACAATTTTACACCGGGATGGGCAATGCCAAAGTCAAGGCCTACCCGCCCACCACTGCCCCCATTGAGGCCTTTTGAGTGGCTAATTATTGACCACATCAAGGCCATTTCTCCCCGAACCTCAACTTTCAGGCTGGCAGGAGGAGTTGCAGGACAGACGGAAGCCCAAACATAAACCCAGTTCAGGCCTTGGTTGGGAGGTGGGGTGGAAGGGGACACCTCCATCAGCAGGACCCTTCTAACCAAAGGTCCGGTTCTTGCAAGTACTCTATCCCTCCACTGGTCTCTCCACTGTCACCCAACACCCATCTGAACACACCCAAAGCCTCACCTAGCCTCCCTGCCCGAAAGCCCACAAAATGTACCTGGCCCTGGACTACTGGGACTTAGCCTCTGGGGTCCTGCCCATTGCATTGTCCGGCACTGCATGGACTAGAAAGCTCCTGGCCAATCAGACTGACTGCAGCTCTCTGAGGGGGATGGGGGATGGGGGGCTTCCTCCCAAGTGAGAGAAAGAAGTCTGGCCTCCAGCCAATGAATGCTCACCGGTGGGTTAAAATACTGCAGAATAGGCAGTATCAGCTGGAATGTGTTCCCCACCGACTCTTCGGATGGCGGCTGAGAAACTCCACCATCCTAAAAGTCCTGACTTACAATTTAGTCAAGAGTCCAGCCGAATCTGCAAACCTCTGCTGCACATCTTTAGATGCCAATTCGGTTACCCTTGATTCATAAAACTGAAAAGAACAAAGAAGACGAACAAAGAAGGCCCTCCAAGCCTGTGCCGATCAGAAAAGATAGAGTTGAAATGGCCATCAAGCCCATCAATCCCTCCCAAACCATATGCACCACTGATCCATTCGCTAGCTCGTGAGGAACTGCAAAATAGCAGAGATAGAACCAGCTGCCAATTCGGGGGAAACTGAGAAATTCCTCTCTGACTTGTCGGAGAAGTCAAGGGAATCTACAAAAGTGTTCAGTGTCTCCTGATTCCTTGCAATCACAGTTCACCCTGTTCTCCCCTTTGGCAATCCCTGTAGTCTGTATAACTTTACCATGGTTTATACATGTTGATGCTGCTTTCACACTGATCGTGGTTGCCAAATGAAGCATTCCAAATATACTGCTTGCCCATCTGTCGGATCTGATTCTGAAGCTCCTTACAAAGGATAATAATGGGATAGAACCTGTTATTGTTAACTAACAGCATCTGTTGGAGGTGCGACTGAAAATGAAAGAACAAAGTTATGATGGCCAAGAACCTTTTGTCTCCTGACAGGATACTGTTTGAAGCTCAAATATAATATGCATTTACCCACAGTTATCAAACCTATACCTGTAACAAAGGATGCGATTTAATGGCTGCGCTCGAAAAGTAGCTCACTCTGGTGCAGCGTGGCCGATAAATGCAGGAAAACCCCACTCCCGGGATTTACCTGGCTTGCAAGATCTAACGTTACGATCACTTTTCAGCTAGTTTCACTTCGATGTGCAGATTCCCGAGTTACATGAGGTGTGGGATCAATCTCCCTTGCCTTGGAGACCTTGGACGAGTGCTGTTCAGTCTTGGTCTCCACAAACTGAGATTAGACGGAAAGTCACTCGTGGAGGGTCTCCCAGGTGCATGACCTTTAGCCTGGATGGCACCCTGGCACTGCCAAGGTACCCAGGTGGCACTGCCAGCTATCATGGGCACTGCCAATGTGGTATTTTTTGCATGGGAGTGATTAGGCTGGGGGTGCCCTGCATGGGTGTTGGAAGAGAGGTGGGGAACCCTCCCATAGTGTGTTGGGGCTTGAAAGGGTCAGGGGTCACATCAGGGGCCTTGAAGATCCAGACGCCATTTCAAAATGGTGTCCCGATCTCTCTCTAACTGAAGATTTCCAACAAGTAGAGCTCCTCAGTGTACAAAACAGGGCTATGTGCGGCCTCCGCCGCACATCCCCCACTGAGGCCTCTTATCACACGCGTGTTGCATTTTATAGACTTGTGTTTTTCGGTGTGCGAGCACCAGGAAACACACGGCTAATCACAATCACTATGGGACTTTGGTCCATTTTAGTTAAATCACGGCCAAAACAATGCTTACCCCTTGGTTGCTTCTATTTAGGTAAGCAATGTAGATAAGCAGCGTGTGTTTGATGGTAAAACTATTGTTTTCGTGATTGAAAAACGGCTTTTTAGATTGGAGTCCTTTCTCCATTGCTCAGTGAATCTTCCACCTCTATCCGTGAATTTCTTTATGAACCATTAATAAGAGGACAATTATACGAGAAAGTTTCTGTTGCTGTTTTTGGGTTTGGCTAGATTCCCTTGTAGGATTCTGCAGGATTCCACTTTTTGGCTGAATAGTATATTTGAGGAAATTGATGATACAAAACCGGAGGTAATTATCAATGCTTAGCTTATATTTGGACTGATACACTCCCCCCTCCCCTCACCACCACCACACTCCCACACTGGGCCTCATAATGACACTGCCAAGATCTTTGGCAAGAAAGAAAATGAAATTCAATAGACTAAAGGTGTTTGCCAATGAAGGGTTTTCAGCGCTTGAGTCAATGAAAAGCTCAAAAATGACTGAGTTCTCTGGTGCCTTAATGGTACAATCATACACATGGATGCATAACGGCAAAAGCAAAACTAAAGGAAAGACCAGCTGCCCCATCAAGCCTGTTCCAATATTTTCCTCATCTGTTCTGTCCACTTGCTGCCTGAGGCTGCGTCGACTCCAGTGGCTTCCCTCCTCAAAGTCTCCCTGCATATTTATTTTTTGAAGCGGGTGCCCTTTCCCTTTGCTGCAAATCTTCTCCAACTAGGCACCAGAAAATATTGACAATCTGTGCCTTTGGCCTTGATATTAATGGAGAAATGGGGAGAGAATGGAGGGATAGAGGGCATTGATGAGGCAAGCGACAGACCCAGACAGATTAAGTGAGGAGAGGAGATGGTCACCGGAGTCCATGAAGGATATGGCAGGGTTGCATCAGGAAGAGATCACTTGAGATGGAGGACTTCAGATCGGACAATAGGGTTTTTCCTTCAGGGGTTAGGTTAACAGGTTTCCTTCATGAGCAGGGGTAAATCTCATACTCCGGCCCCACAAACAGTGCTGTAAAGGCATTCACCTATTCTATGCAAAGTCTTCAACTCTCTTTTGCTGGTGCATTTCCTGAGAGCTGAAAGTCTAATTGTCCAGTTTTAAAGCTGGAACAAAGAAAAAGATATGAGGCCACATTAAAATATTTAAATAACAATGCACCCCCGACCCCCCACCGACTGGGTAGGCTACACAAAACTATACCACTCTGTAGTATAAGTAGTACACATGTGGGGTTAATGTGGGACTAAGTATAGTTCTGCCCACACCATGATGTAAGAGAGTACATCATCTGCATCCAGATTCAGTCTAGTGACAGAGACATGTATATGAGTAAGTGTGGAGACAGCTCCTGGCTAGTACCCTTTACCGTATTTTTAAAATATTTCTAAGAGTCAATAAAGACTTACGTACGGTTAACTACATATGACTCCAAAGACCTTTTCAGACCTACCAAACTGTAACCAATACCCAAGACAACATGGTGGTAGCTTGTGGATAAAGACAAGACTGAGCAGAAAAAACTAAAATGGTGTGAAGATAGAGAAAACATTCAGCAAAGCAGCCTGACATGAAAAGAAGCTCCAAATGCAGAGGTGCAGAGGAAAACTCTACAGGGAAAAACTCCAAAGAAAGGCTTGGAAACTGGGGGGAAACATTAAATTCCTCCCTGCAGCAGAAGACTCTGGTGATTCTCCTTTGAAAGGTCCATACAGGTGCAGGTTGGGTGGATTGGCCATGATAAATTACCACTTAGTGTCCAAAATGTTAGGTGGGTGTTACTGGGTTATGGGGATAAGGTGGAGGCATGGGTTTGGGTAGGGAGCTCTTACCAAGGGCCGGTGCAAATCCGATAGGCCGAATGGCCTCCTTCTGCACTGTAAATTCCATGATCTATGATCAGCCTCTCATCCGAGTGTCGAGGACATAGCAATGGTGAACTAAATCTTTTAATATTCCTGGCTAAAGCAAGTCCTGAGAAATCTTTGAATAATTCAGAATCAGAAGTGCAGTTTTTAAAAAAACTATCACAAAAACCTAATCCACGAGCTGGCGCCTGAACACATGGCATCTGTGTTTGCTCCAAAATTGGAAGAATAATTAAATAAACAATTTGGGAAAATCACAAATTCTGAACTCAGCTTAGAGAAAGCAAAAGCTTTAACAAATTCACAACTTGAAAGTAAAATGCTGAGAAAGTGCAGGCAGTCGATCCAGGCAGCCATTGTCGAAAATATTTTGGCAAGCTGAATGGGGTCACCATTGTAATGGAGTCCACCAAAACCACCAAGTGCAGGAAATCCCTTTGTCCCCAAGTGAACGGTGATGCCATCTTGGTATTCATAAAGCTCTTAAAGCAAAACATACACTTTTTAAAATGTAGTCATGGATCAGAATTCAACTCAACCAGAGAAATTTGGACTTTTCCAAGGGCCCAACCTAATTAAAAATTGAGCATCCTTGAGAAGATTTCCAGAGTACATCAGGTCCAAGTAGAAAATCAGAAAAAGCCCAAATGAATACCTTTTTATGATGGTTTGGTGAAATTGTGGAACATGTAATCCTAATAGAGTACAGTGGTTAATCCTCAACCAACTTCAATGAAATATTAAATGCCTTTGATGAATATTTTAGTCTTCACGTTGTGGAGCGCACAAAATAGGGATCAAAACCCCCAGAAAGGGAAAGAATTTTCTGCAAGTTCCAAATAAATATAGGGCTGAATTCTCCAATTGAGAGACAATGGGCGTGATTCTCCAGCTGCATTCGCCTGACGACTGGAGAATCCCGCCTGAGGTCAATCGATTTTTCCATTGTCGGCATCTCGCCTGTGCCATTCTTGCGGCGGGCGGGGCGGAGGAATCTAGCCCTATGTTCTCCCACCAGAGATGAATCATCTGATTTGCGCTCACAAATCCAAACTTTAACAAGAGAAATTCTATGAAAGAGATTGATGATCTAACAAGTGAATTGAAAGAGTCCAAGGAGCAGTCAGTGTCCATGCTAGAAAGATTTTGAACAGAACTGAATGCCTAGGTGAAGTTGTCACGCTTATATATAAGAGTCCTGCAGATAACTGAAACTAAGACAACGCAACTTACCAGGAGAGTTGCCGAGCTGAATGGATAGATTCATAAACTCGAAAAACAACTTGAAAAGCTGGAAGTACTCCAACATTTGTGCAAAATTGTGAAATAGGTGGCAACAATGGTTTCATTGTTGAAACGTAAACTTCCTCATACATCGCGATGACCCACCAATGGATGGAAGAAGTGAAAGAAACAACAGGGAGATGAGTAAAATGTTCATCCATCCTGCAAGAAACGGGTTAGGCTAGCAACCACCAACCAGAACAACAGCCAAACCGACCAAATGTGGTTCAACATGTAGGAATAGAAGAAAAGGATGAAAACATATCCAGATGCCAGAACAACCTCCAAACCTACAGGAATAATCAGCAGTGACAGCAGTGGTTGGCACTGTTACCTCACAGAGCCAGGGACCCGGGTTCAATTCCGGCCTCGGATGACTGTCTGCGTGGAGTTTGTACGTTCTCCCCATGTCTGCGAGATTTTCCTCCAGGTACTCCAGTTTCCTCCCACAGTCCAAAGATGTGCCATTAGGTGGATTTGGCATGCTAAATTGTCGCTTAGTGTCCAAAGATATGCAGGTTAGGTGACGGTATGGGGATAGGATGGGGGGAATGGGTCTGGGTGGGGTGCTCTTTCAAAGGGTCAATGGAGACCCAATGGGCCGAATGGCCTCCTTCTACACTGTAGGCATTCTATGGATTCTACCACTCCCCCGACAGTAGTGCGGATAAGATATGGAAGTGTTTTAAAGCCTCCAGACCATCTGAACTTGAAGTATGGAGATGGGATGGTAATAGTGTAGTAATAACAATATAAGACACAAGTTAAAGCTATAATCGCTGACAATACATAGATAATGACTTGTGGAGGTGTCATATAAGAGTCTAGCACACTTAGGGTTAATGTAGGTCTGAGTACAGGATCGCCCACACAGTGATATAAGAGAGCATATGACTGTACCCAGGATCAATCTAGTGTTGGACAGAGCTGTGTGTATCAGCAAGCATGGAGTTAGTTCCTAGTTCGTATCCTTTACCGCATGTTTGTAAGAGTTCTTCATACCTACCAGACTATATCCAACACCTTCCTCCATTAAAACCAGAAGAGGGTGGTTTTAAAGGGGGCTTAATTTGGGTTTGAGATTTATTTTACTTTTTTTACTTTCCACTTGATCCGCACTCACCTGTTTTGGTGAATTAAATGCCCCCTGGTTTTTTAACTTTCTGACAGCCATGAGCAGCTGCTTCAAATCGCAGCTGCAGTCTTTAAGAGCTGCACACAATTTCCTGTCTCCTGCTGACAACAACCACCCACAAATCAACTCAATTCTGGTTGGCAGCTTGCCATGAAATGGTAAAACTTAATTCCTTTCGTAAAAGCAGTTTCTTGGTTTAAGCTCTCTTCCATCTGTCAGTAACTGGTGCTTGAATTCAGAGTTTAAAACCAACAATAGCCAGTGTGTCTAGGAATCCAGCAATTAATGAAAGTTGCAATGAAGTCTTTATTTGTGATACGATTCTATTTAGAGCATTTACAACAAATCGGATAAGCAACCTATACTGGATCAAGTCCTTTTTCAATCCTTTCTGCAAGGGGAAGAAGTTAAATTCTGTTATCTTGATTGAAATTCTGTTAGCTTTATAGTCCACTCCCACTGGAGTTCAGTTACCTTGGAATCTGGTGGAAGGACCGGAACACAGGTCTTAGCCTTATGTTAGGGATTATTATTTAGGGTAGAGCCTTCACCAAGCAAAGCCATTGGCGTGGTTAGGGGCACGATTGAAGGTAGCAATGCTGGGCTTGCCTCTATGTCCGGCATTTCAGAGACCTAGCACATCTTTGGGGGCAGATATGCAGTGAAGAAAGGGGTGTAATTGGCCTCTTCCATTGTGGTTATGGGGACTCGGCGGAGGATCAGGCAGAGGACCGTGGTCTGGGCTCCTGAAGTGTCAAAGTATTCTAAATCTGGCTTCACCAAGGAAAAGTCACATCTTTCAACTGATAATCAAATCCTCTGCAGTGACATTCCAGTCCAGTACTCCATTAACTGTATTGATAACAGCTATGTATTAGCTGAATACTTTTAATGAATAGTCAATAATGTACTCAATACCTTATTCCTCTTATCCAGGCTTGCCACTGTGCCCATGTTTCTTGCACTAATGAGCATCTCCTTACATTCTCCCATGCAAAATTCTATCTTCTACTCCTTAAGCAACCTGGCTAATTTTTCAGGACTCCGGCCGGGAGTTTCTGCCTGATCGCACTACTTTATTCATCATAATTCCCCTGATATTGGTGTGATTTGCATTCAGTGCAATGTGTATTTCCACGATCCTTTATGCTGGCTTTAAAAACATAGTGCTAAAAACTCAGAAAACAGGCATTGGACCCCCTACACTTTTCTCTCTCTCTCTCTCTCTCTCTCTCTCTCTCTCTCTCCCCCCCCCCCCCCCCCCCCCCCAACCAAATCTTGGCTGAATTAATCACCATTGGGAGTTTCCACTAATTATACTCATTTGTAGGGGCGCACCAAAAATTAAGTTGGATTTCATTTAAAGTGCAAGAAAGCGACTCGATATTATCTCCTCTTGAATAATTTCCTCCTAACTTACTAAAAAACTGATTACTGTATCCCAATCTAACTAGACACTGGTATTGTGTATTTCTTTAGAAGTGATTTCCAGTCATTTTAAATCAGGTTACTGTCAGGTGGTGGCTTGGCACTGTGATTTCAAATGCTTAATTTTTTGTGATAAACCCACTCTCAGCTGTATTGATCAAGCTTTACTGAGTTACCACTCTTAAATATAGAATCAACACTGCAGAAGGAGGCCATTCGGCCCATCGAGTCTGCACCAGCCCTTGGAAAGAGCACCCTACTTAAGTCCAAGGAACATAGAATTATCATAGAATTTACAGTGCATTCAGCCCATCGAGTCTGCACCGGCTCTTGGAAAGAGCACCCTACGCAAGGTCAACACCTCCACCCTATCCCCATAACCCAGTAACCCCACCCAACACTAAAGGCAATTTTGGACACCAAAGACAATTTATCATGGCCAATCCACCTAACCTGCACATCTTTGGACTGTGGGAGGAAACCGGAGCACCCGGAGGAAACCCACGCACACAAGGGGAGGATGTGCAGACTCCGCACAGACAGAGACCCAAGCCGGAATCGAACCTGGGACTCTGGAACTGTGAAGCAATTGTGCTATCCACAATGCTACCGTGCTGCCCCACGTATCAAGGAACATATCAAGGAACATGTTTTAAAGCAAATTTTTTCCCCAACAAAATCCTGCCTGATTACGCTTCTTAATGACAAGTGTGTTCAATGATATGCAAACGTGTCTGAACATAAAAATACCCCGACTCAATTCATACAACTTTCCACGGTTTAGGACAGTGGTTCCCTAAAGTACTGCAGGTGGTCCATGGGAAAATAAATATAGAATTTACAGTGCAGAAGGAGGCCATTCGGCCCATCGAGTCTGCACCAGCTCTTGGAAAGAGCGCCCTACCCAAGATCAACACCTCCACCCTATCCCCATAACCCAGTAACCCCACCCAACACTAAGGGCAATTTTGGACACTAAGGGCAATTTATCATGGCCAATCCACCTAACCTGCACATCTTTGGACTGTGGGAGGAAACCGGAGCACCCGGAGGAAACCCACGCACACACAGGGAGGATGTGCAGACTCCGCACAGACAGTGACCCAAGCCGGAATCGAACCTGGGTCCCTGGAGGTGTGAAGCATTTATGCTATCCACAATGCTACTAATAGTATTACATGTACCTCGTATGTATCATAATGGATGTTACATTATTATTCGCAATGTAATTTACTTCACAAACATCCTCGTGTAATATAATCACCAACTTATTTGCGAGTGTGCATCATAAACTATTAGAAACAGCTGGGGTTTTAATACCCATTGATAGATGAGTTTGACTCCCGTCAGCCGTCGGCTATGTAAAAAATGTTTAAAACGGTTTGTGTATGTTGTGATCCACAAAAGCTTTAGACGATGATTTTTGGAATGCATAAAGGAAAAGGTTGGGGGCAGCAGGTTTAGGATGTCTTGGAACCTCGCAAAGAATGGCTAAGGCCCCATCATTTTCCATGGCTGGCAAGATGCGTGGGAGCACCTTGTAGACTAACTGCCAATATGTTAGCTCATCCATTCATTGTAAAATTCACTTAACTAATGTTGCCTGTCTTCAAATTGTCTCCAAATCCATGGCACTAGTGGCATAGTTGAGGTACTCCATCGGGTGTGAGTTTCGATATTTTGTACCTGGGGTGAAAGCATTGCCATTTTCCATTGGCACCACATTATGTTCACTTTGACTGAGCTATTCTGACTTTTTCCTTTTAGTTGCTCTGACTTCAGTTACATTTTCCTCTGAAATTCATTTGCCTTCTGCATTTTTGCCGGTGGGCGGTTTGTTCAATTTTTCTTTGACTTATTGATGCTTGGCTTAAGATTCTGAGATAGACTCACAACATTCATCTCTTATCAATTGCATCAGTTCCCCAGTTTCTATTCTGTAGATTTGCTATTGAACGTTATCTTAATCAAGACAGGAAAGCAGGAATGAGGATAGAACATAAAACATATAGTTCAGAAGGAGGCCATTCGACCCACCGAGTCAGCACCGACCCACTTAAGCCCTCACCTCCACCCTATCCCCGTAACCCAATAACCTCTCCTAACCTTTCTTTGGTCACTAAGGGCAATTTATCATGACCAATCCACCTAACCCAGCACGTCTTTGGACTATGGGAGGAAACTGGAGCACCTGGAGGAAACCCGCGCAGACATGGGGAGAATGTGCAGACTCCGCACAGACAGTGACGCAGCCGGGAATCGAACCTGGTACCCTGGCGCTGTGAAGCCACAGTGCTAATCACTTGTGCTACCGTGCTGCCCACATGTCCATTCATGCCAGTAATTCTGTTACTTTCACAGACCATGCGCACCCCATCACATAACTGAAATAGCCATTTATGTTCTGATTATTTGCAATTGATGGAATGAAAACTGAGTGGATTCTGTAGTAGGCAGCCCGTTCGCTCCGCCATTTTCTGCCCAACCGTGGGGGTTAAAGTTCCCCAATATCTTCAGCATTAAGTTACTTCTGATCTGTGGCAGACTTTGTGGCATTACTTATATATTCGGTCTCCTTAGGATGCTGTCTGTCTCCTGCTGTCTCAGGATCTGGCCTGGTGAGGGGTTCACGCAACCCCTCCTGACAACGGTGGCTGATGATTCCCTTTCATGGTAGTTGCTTAGATCATTGCAGCCTTCTGCCAGATGGTTCTCTGAAGGATCCTAACTGATGTGACAAGTTTCGAGTCTTTCGTCCCAGTTGTGTTTTGCCCTGCAGCTGTTGGTTGTCTGAGATTTTCAGATTTTGTCCGCCTCTCTTTCTCTGAATCATCCAAACTGTCTCCTGTTCATCTCAACACCCTTATAGGATTTACTTACTAGCCATGGTTGCTTTTATATGTACAGTAAATAACATGACAGGAAGTAACTGAATCAGAAGCCTGTGGACATGGTCTCCATTCTTAAAAGGACTTAATAGCAGGATTAAACATCTTGAAAATCATGATCCTTAAAAAAAACCTTGCAAAATAAAGCTACAGGATATCCAATAGTGCATATCTTTGTGCATAGATATGTACACGCACACATACAGGTGTCTGTGTACATGTTATACACAAACACCTGTATGTATCTTTACACACCTATGTACAAACATGCACATTACTGTATACCCTGCAGTTTTACTTTGCATATATATATATATATATATATATATTTTAAAAGCGTTGATACTACAAGGCTTTATATGTGGGAGTCAACTGTTGCGTTGGTTTAGAATATCTGTCATCTGCTGCTGTAAATTGTTCAAAACATTATAATCATATTATTCCTTCAAGCGACACTCATGTATGGTTCTGCAATTTCATTACTAAAATTATGTATTATGTGCCAGGGCATCAGATGGGGAAAAAAAATGGGAAAACTGCAAAAAATTGAATTCAACCCTGCAGCAGCAAACCTGCACACTGAGGTCTCGCAAAGAACATGGCAAACTGTGTAGATGGTCACATCCTTAGCTTCACAACTCAATTACATTGATGCAAATTATGAAATCAACGGGGGAATTTGAGCACTCCACCTCCACATCAGATAATAATTAAACTGAGCACGACAAATTTCAACACTTTTATTTCTGTGCACGCATAACTGTTTTACTTTCACAATATATAACCCCAACAGAAAACAAAACGCTTGGCTGGACAGGTAATTCACCCTACTGTCTCGAGCCTTTGCTTACTGACCAATTTATAAATCCCAAAAATAATTCCGCTGCTCAGTATGCTAACAATTTCCCTTCAATAAAAAACAAATACACAATAATTCACTAATCAACCACCTTCCCATATCCACTGAAGCTGCAAATTAATTACTTGTCAGTAATTTTTTTAACTTTGATGCATATTTGCATTAACAATACAACATGAAGCAAATGCCCATAGCTAACGAGACATTTTCAGGTCTGGAGACTTGCAAAAAGAAAAGTCAAATATAAATATTGCAGCATATGCATAAAAATAAGAACAGAAAGTGTTGGAAATAATCAACAGGTCCGGCAGCATCTGTGGAGACAGAAACAGAGTTCAAGTTTCAGGTCACACACCTTTCAACAACAACAACTTATATTTACATATCACCTTTAAAGTATTGAAACAGTCCACAGGGCTTCACAGCAGCATTGTAAAACAAAGTGTATCGAGCAACAGAAAGCGATATTAGGTCAGATGACCAAAAGCTTAGTCAAAGAGGTAAGTTTCCAGAAGTGCCTTCAAGGAGGGAAGCCAGGAACAGGGGCACAGAGGGTGCTGCAGAGCTATGGGCCTAGGGAACAAATGGTGGGGCCATTAAAACTGAATACCAAAGAGGCCGAAATTGGAGGGCCATAGACATCTCAAAGATTGGCACAGCTGGAGGAGATTACAAAGATAAGGAGAGGCAAAGCTGTCGTGGGATTTGAAAAAATAGATGAGAAGCTAAAAATCACGATTTAGCTTGGCAGGGATCCAATGTGGGTTGGCGGGCAGAGGAGCAATAAGGGGGGTTGGCACGTTGCACAGTGGTTAGCACTGGGACTATGGCACTGAGGACCTGGGTTCAAACCCGGTCTGGGTTACCGTCCATGTGGAGTTTGCACATTCTCCCCATAAATGGGGCTCTGCAGGTTAGGTGGATGGGCTATGCTAAATTGACCCTTAATTGGGAAAAAGAATTATAATTGGGTACTCTAAATTTTTTTTAAAAGGTGCGATAGGGGAAACAGGACATGCTGCAGAGCTTCGAATGACCTCAAACATATGGTAAGGACAGTGTGATACACCAGCCGGGAGCTCGTAAGTGTAAATAAGGCTTGAATGGGGTTTCAGCAAAGATGAACCTGAGGCAGATGTTAAATGGGGTGATGGTACAGAGATGGAAATAGACAGTATTAGTGATGGCATGAAAGTGAATTCAACAGCTCATCTAAGTATCAAATGTGACACCAAGGTTGCGAACAGACTAGCTTAATCCCAGAATGTTGCCAGGGAAAGCAATGGAATCGGTAGCTAGGGAACAGAGTTTCGAGCAGGGGCAGGGTCCAAAAGGAATTTTCTCAGTCTTCACAATATCTTGTTGGAGGAAATTTCAGCTTGTCCAGAACCGGATGCGGGATGAGCAGTCTGATCATTGAACAACAATGGAGGAGTCAAGATATGTGGTGGTGAAGTAGAACTGCGTGTCATCAGCGTATAACGGGCGGGATTCTCCCAACGGGAGCCTAAGTGCCGACGGCGGAGTAAAAACCGGAGTGTTTTACTCTGGCATCGGCGCCCATTCCCAGACCCCATTCTGGGGCCTCCGTGGGGCTGGCAAGGACATGGCGCGATTTGCGGGGGTGGGGTCATGGCACGGCATCAGAGACCCAGCACCACGTAAAATACGCGGCGCCTTGGGTCCCGCGCTTGTGCAGTTGGGCAGGCGCCAACTAGCGCATGCGCAGTGGCCATCCTCCCCCAGGCCGCCCCGCACAAAAATGGCGCAGGGATATAACATTGCCAGTGGAGGAAAGGAGGCCCGCCAACAGAGAGGCCGCCCCGCTGATCGGTGGGCCCCGATCGCGGGCCAGACACCATCGGAGGCCCCCCCCCCACCGTGAGGGCCCCCTCCCACAGGCCACTCCCCGAGGGTTCCCGCAGAGTTCCCGCCGGCAGCGACCAGGGGTGAACGGCGGCGGTGGGACTCTGTCGTGTCGGAGCGGCCGCTCGGCCCATCTGGGCCGGAGAATCAGCGGCCCCACCGATTCCAGCCGCCCACGGCCGGCGCCACCCCAAACGCGCCGGCGCAAATGCCGCCCCAAACGCATCAGCGTTGGGGCGTCATGGCGCAGTTGCTCCGATTCTCCAGCCCGGCGCGGGGCTCAGCGAATCGCCCCCAATATGAGAGAAGTAAAATTGGGCCATCACATGTTCTTGCTGAGGGACAGAAATGAATCAACTTGAAATGTTAGGCAAAATTCTCCCACCCTGCCCGCGACGGGTTTGGTGGCAGGCGGCAGTGGAGCCAAAAAGTCTTAATCTGCCAACATTATTGCAGTTCTCCCAATGGTGGGTTAATTGCGGATCTGTCTTCCCACTGGCTGTGGAGCGAACATCATTTGCATTCATTTGCAACTCATGAACGTTTAAAATAGCTGCCCGCCAGCATCCCATCAGGCCTTCCAATCTTGAGTCACGCCAGCATGAAATTACATCAGTGTAAAAACTGATTGCTAAAGAGTGGCGTGCACAAAGCAGTCCTCAGTTCGCACAAAAATTTGAGAAGGCTCCATCAATGGCTTTCTGCCTTGGTGCTGATGTGCTGGCCGCCACTCTGCCGGGGCAGACTGGTTCCTGCCCTCTGTCTCCATGCACAGTTGGTCTTCATGGACAGCACCCCGTGCTGATGGACCCTCCTGTGACACTATCTCGATCAGTACTGTGATAGGGTTGGGGAGTACAGGGGTCTCCTTTCCTCTAGTGCCACACACCAATGTCTACCTGGACGTCACTCTGCTGCGGGACTCATGGAGTCACCACATCAAAGGTCGGAAGTTCAACCGGGAGTGGAGTGTGGAGTGTGAGATGAGGCCAGAAGGGGATGGGGAGTGGCCTGATGGAGACAGAAGGGGCAATGTGGAAGAAGGGATGTGCAAAGGGAGGGGGGGGGGGGGGAGAGAAGGGTGAGGGTTCACGATGGGGGGGCCAAAGGGGTCCTCATGCATAAATTGCAAAAAGCTTGCATGCAAGTTCAGCAGGTAATAATGAAGCAAATGGAATGTTGGCCTTTATTTCAAAGGGAATATAAAAATAGGGAAGTCTTGCTGAAACTATACAAGGCACTAGTTAAACCAAAGCTGTGAACTGTTTTAGTCTCCTTCTCAAAGGAAAGATATACTGCCATTGGAACCAATCCAAAGATGGTCCACTCTGTTGATCCGGGTGGGGTATGAAGGGATTTTCTGAGGAGTGGATGAGTAGGTTTGCTCTGTACTGATTAATGTTTACAAGAATGAGAGTTGACCTTATTTATTTGGATTTGGATTTGTTTGTTTATTGTCAAGTGTACCGAGGAACAGAGAAAAGTATTTTTCTGCGAGCAGCTCAAACAGATCATTTAGTACATGAAAAGAAAATGTAAAAAATGAAAATACATAATAGGGCAACACAAGGTACACAATGCAAAATACATAGACACCGGCATCGGGTGAAGCATACAGGAGAGTAGTAGATACTGACAGGGTAGATGCTGAGGGAGGTTGTTTGCCTTGTGGGAGAGTCTCAGACCAGAGGGCATAATCTCAGTTGCCCATTTAAGACAGAGAGGAGGATTAATTTCTCGCCTTAGAGGGTAGTGAGTCTATGGAATTTTTTACCACAGAGGGCTGTAGAGGTTGGATCATTAAGTATGTTCAAGGCTGAGATAGACAGATTTTTAATCGGTATGGAAATCAAGGTTTCTGGGATAAGAAAGGAAAGTAGAGTTGATGGTTATATCAGATCAACCACGATCTCATTGAATGGCGGAGCAGGCTCGACGGGCCGAATGGTCTACTTCTTCTCCTGTGTCTTATGGTCTTATGGAGGTAGATGAAGAAGACAAACAATGGAAGACAGAGTGAAGACCAAGGGGAGTGAAGCTGGACCCTAACAAATCTGCCAGCAAAGCTCACAAACAGGGTGTCAAAGCATTTCTGCTGTCCTCCTGAGAGTCTCCTGCCTTGACCGATAGAGCGATTGCTTCAGGAGCCTTGAGTCAGGTACACAAACGAGATTTCCTGCTCGGCTGAGCTGGTTTTGAGTGATAGTGGACAGGTTAGCTTCGGAGAGGGCGCTGCCCCTGGACTGCCTTCCTTACCACAGACTTGGAAGATCTTCCAAAAGCATCGCTTGTGCTACGCCTCTAGTGCTTTGAGGTGGCTGCTGTAGGTTATCCAAGATGCCAAAGTATTTATGAGCATGGAGATCGCTACTGCCCGATGACCCATGACCTTAGTCTTACGAGTGAGATCCTAGTTCACAAATACTTCTTTTCCTCAGTAGGTCAAAGATCAACCGTGAGAATTATTAGTACACTTCTCATTGCTCCACTATATGTGATGGTAAAGTATCTCTTTATTGAAGTAATACTGTCACAGTTCTTTTGCCATGGACTTTCCAGTTCTAGCTAACAGGGAACCTACACATGATTTTATCAATAATTCCACTGGCCACAGCTGCCTATATTTTTGTGTTTGATTTTAGGTATTTTCTCAAGTTACTACATATTTGGTTTTTATGGGAGATTGTTAGCCCACTGAACAGGGGAATGATATTTGGTGTAAATATATTGGTCAGTAGACATCAGTATGGCACAGTAGGGTAAATGATCTGCTCCATTAGATATTTTGTTTTTTGTTCGAGTGGTCTGAACATCAAACCACCATTGGACAACTAGTTCAGCTGGCTCGGACAAAACTCTTGTTGGCCGCACAATTCAGACTCTCACTGTGGACTGCCACATGACATGCAATATAGTCCGATGATAGGACATCCCTGACCACCAAACAGTCATTGACTCCCCATCTCCATCTCAAAGATCTCGAACGTAACTGTCAATCAAATCCTGAATCTTCCAGCCTGATTTCTTTCGTCTGCATCAAGAGGGCTGGGATCACGTTTGAAGTTATACTTAAACAAATGGCTATTTTCCTATGAACATTAAATGGATTGTCGATCTTTGACAGTGACAAAGCTGTCTGGCCCTTCATTCGATCTGTCTGCAGTAACTGGAATATATGTCTCTGCATTCAGCCTGAATTAATGCATGAGGATATATTTGTTTAACAGGCCATCATCCCCAATGCATATAAATTGACCTTTGAATGCTATAATGGCATGTGCATTATCTGTGCTTTGGAGATTGTTGTTTCCACAAATTCGACAATTAACCCAACGTGTGCTGCTTTATAGTATTCAGACTATACAAATTAAAAATTCATCAGACAAAAAAGTAGATTTATCATATGTGCTTACTGCTTTACCACAAGAAAATTATGGGCGTGATCGAACCAAAATAAAACACAGTCCATTCTGGGTCGTAATCGAGGGGTCGTGCCAGGCGCTACAAGCGGCAGGATATCTAACGTCATGTGTCAGGTCTCGCGAGACATGGCGAGCAGGGTAAACCCCGGAAGAGGCCTCGCCCGGCATCGACCGGCCACGTCGCGCCCTGGTTCGGGCAGGTCGTGGCCGGTAGATCAGGCCCAAAGACTGTCCCTGGTAGACAAGGCAGAATCCTGCCCATGGCGTCTCAGAGAAGTGGTTAACAGTCGGAAATGCAAGTGGACGGCACTGGACAATCAAAGAAAGGAGGATGAAATCAAAGCAGCCATTGACCCGTGCCATCCATTTACATTCCCTCCTGTTAACCTCTTTTCTGAGACTTCCCAATAATCCAGGATCTAAGGGCACCCCTCAATGCAATCAATTCACAATCCTTAATAATACATCTTGTCAATCTTATTAACTTCTTCCAGGCAATGTAATTTACTTCAACCAAGCTGAATGTTAAGTTTTTGCTCCACCAAGTAGGCATTTTTCTCCATACCATATTTCCTGATTAAGTTCCATTTTAAATTTGCGAGCTTTCACCTACTCTCACAAAAATAAACCGTTACTTTCAGATTCCATTTGTCAAATAATTTCTGATTTGTAAAATGACAATTAATCAAAAATGCATATTGTTTATACTGATTGCAAACATCAATGTCCAGACCCTGAGGTGCTTGCACAGTTTTTGCTTCATTTAACCGTGTGCCAAAGATAGACTAGGATTCAGGGAAATTACAACAGTGCCATCTAGTGGATCTGAAATAGGATTGGCCCCTTGCTTTTCTCAAAGTGCCCATTTTCTCTGCCCTCCTTAGGTTTTCAATGTTCTATACTCCATGCTTCCCTTGTTGTAAGCATTATTTCCATTTTGAAAGGGCAGGTGGACCATCTGTTCCCAATGCCACATTGATAATGGTTTTCAATATGCTAATACGTATATGTCTCCAAGAAGAAGTGCCTTGTCTCTGTATCTCAGAGCTGCACAGATGTATTGACATTTTTAACAGTAGGAGTTGATGATCCCCTGCAATATTTATTGCTGACAGACATTTGGAGGAATGGAGAAAATGGTGTTTCCTTTAAGTTACCTGATACTGCCTCTGCCCCTACCTCTGGACCAGAAACTCCAGGTTTAAGTCCAACAAGTCGGCGTGGGTCAATGGGTTGATAATCAGTTTGGGAATCCTATTGCCCGAAGATAGAACATAGAACATACAGTGCAGAAGGAGGCCATTCGGCCCATCTAGTCTGCACCGACCCACATAAGCCCTCACTCCCACCCTATCCCCGTAACTCAATAACCCCTCCTAACCATTTTGGTCACTAAGGGCAATTTACATTGGCCAGTCCACCTAACCTGCACGTCTTTGGACTGTGGGAGAAAACCAAAGCACCCGGAGGAAACCCACGCAGACACGGGGAGAACGAGCAGACTCCGCACAGTGACCCAGCGGGGAATCGAACCTGGGACCCTGCCGCTGTGAAGCCACAGTGCCATCCACTTGTGCTTCCATGCTGCCCTGTGAAGATAGGTTATAAAAATTATACTGCCACTGTTTAGTTTCTCTTGCTGATTTTTCAGTTGTCAGCTCTGGGTTTCTCTGTCCATTGAGCTAGCATTGGCATCTTCAGTACTTGAGGGACACGGGGGAGACCGTGGTACAGCCCAGCAATCCAGAGGCCCAGACTAATACTCTGAGTGCATGGGTTCAAATCCCACCACGGCAGCTGGTGGGATTTAAAACTCAATTAATAAAATCTGGGATTGAAAGTTAATATCAGTAATGGTGACCATGAAGCGATTGATTGTCATAACAAAATCCAACTGGTTCACTAATGCCCATCGGGGGAGGTGCCATCTGGCCTGCGTGGGACATCAGACCCCTGTAATGTGGTTGGATTAAAACTTCCTTCTGAAATGGCTGAGCAAGCCACTCAGTTCAAGGGCAATTAGGGATGGGCAACAAATGTTGGCCTTGCCAGCGATGCCCACATCCCACGAAAGGATAATTTTTTAAAAGCTGACGGCAGCCTCGAACCCACAAAGCTGAGACATTTTTAAAAATCCTTTTATATGATGTGGGCGTCACTGGCTGGACCAGCACATGTTAACTTTCCCTAATTGCCCTTGAACTGAGTGGCTTGGCAGGCCATCCCAGATTTATTAATTAATATTAAACTCATGGTGGGATTTAGACCCATGTCCCCAGGCCCCATTAGCCTGGGCCTCCAGTTCACTAGTCCAGTTACATTACCACCATGCCATCCTCTCCCCAGGCTGGTCCTGCTGGTGGAGTGCCTCTCGCTTTCTGGACAGAAATCATTTACTGGTCAGTGAAAGAGTCCACGACTGTTATGGCTTCTGTGTCTGTAAATGGAAAGCTTGGCAAGGGCAACGTATCATCCCTCCACATCAGCGTTGATTACCTGCTAGCTCTCAATGCCTCAGTTACTCACAGCAACATCCCTTGCCCACTTGCTGTCCTGCTACTCTCCCAGTAGCTTACGTAAGGTACTCTGGCATCAAGGAAGATCGGAACAATGCCGCCTGCTATTATGTAAAGGCAACTTCCCAGAGAGAGATTGTGTAAAACTTAGAGGAGAATTTAGTTGCTCATAATGTGTGATTTCAAATAGATTGCCTAATTACATGTTTCCTTCTGTCTTTTGCATCTCTAACCACAGCGAGTGTGGTGTAAACTTCCACTATTTAAAGGGACAATGCTAAAATTAAATTAGGAGCCTTTAATTTTGTATGGAGACAGTGAGAGTTAGGAAACATGGGGCTGGATTCTCCTCTGGAAGTATGTCCTATGCCAGCGTGGGAACGGTGGGAATAATGGTGCAAAATGGCCACTGATTCCTTGTTTTGCTGGGGGCTAGGCAGGATGGCAGCATTGTGCACCCGGCTCTAGCTGCCGATACGCCCCGGAGAATTGCCAGCTCTGTGGCCGCGCATGCGCACGGCGGAGGCCTGCAGCGGCCGCGCCGTGCAACATGGCGACGGCCGCCCGCAGACCCGGCCTCCGCAATAGTCCCCCCCCTTCGGCCGGCTCGCGCACCCCGGACCAGCCCCCACAGTGTCCCCAGCCCCAAATAATGTACCCCCTGCCCACAGTTCAGCCCTCCCCCAACTGTGGCAGCGCTGGACTGAGTCCACAGCCGCTAAGCCGAGTTCCCGACGGGTGAGACCACACATGTCCCACGCCATCAGGAACTTGGCTGGTCGGGGGCAGAGCATCGGGCGCCGGCCTCAGGCAATGTCCTCAGGCCGTCGATACATGGCGCGAGAGTACGCCGCTTTGGAGGGGGCGGCGCACCGTGAAAACAACGACCCCGATTAGGTCGGGTACTCAGATTCTCCAGCTGTTCACCAAACGTGTTTTTGGCGTGAGCGACAGGAGAATCTAGCCCATGGATTCAGGACAAGCAAGGCCAGCTCCCAGATTAATGATACTTCCCTTGACTTACTATTGTGTGTAGTCATGAGCAAGAGGGAGATCATTTTCTCCAGTAATTCCCTGGGTACAATGACTGATTCACCTACATATTGCAGCTTGTAACACCCTCCATCTTACTCATGCAGGATGCTCATCACATTACTCCTCACACTTATTGAAGTTTTCACATCACTATTCCTTCACTGTCTGTGCCTTTCTTCACCACCCCATTTGTTCATCTACCGCTGCCAGCCAGACGCATCAGTCTAATGGTCACTCTCACTGAATGCACTATATCCATCAAGTGAGAGCATGAATTTCAGACTCTCGCAGGTCTGTGCTGCTGTCCCTTCTAGGAGGAGAGAACACAAAATGCAAGGGAGCGGAAGAGGGCGGAACATGGCCACTTCAAATAGTGCAGTCTTACAACGTGCCCCGATCAGTTCTAAGCTGCTCTCCAGCAGTGATGCGTTGCTGGTCCAGAAGAGGAACATTGACAAATGGGGATATGGAAGTGGGAACTCCATTCAAAAGATTCCCACTTCTCATCCATCGCTCATCCCCCTCACCTCCCAAACCTCAGCCAGTATCAAGCAAGTTGCTCCATCCTATGGTTGATTTTGTCCCTGCACAGTGCAGGTGGAGTTGTCTTTGTCAGGGCCTAGGTTGGGCTGGAGTCTCCAGTTGAAGACTGGAGAACACTGCAGGACACGGCTGCGTGCAACCCTGGAGAAAAATCATCATGACATTACTTTTGTCATCTTCAAAAAATATTTCTCTTTACCTGATATTAACATATTGAAAATGGGGTGGTAAAGGGGTTGGGGGGGGGGAGACTGACTGACATCCAAACATTGTCCAATTGTGTAACAAATCTTTTTTCTTTCCAATTGATGCGGGAAGGCAGGGCATCACAGGGATGGGTGTATTGGTCAACTAATGGCTGGAGCATGGGCACAAGTCCTGCGACGAAACCTCCAGGAATGCATTTAGTCACAGTTGGCATCCCGAGGCCTTCAGGGCTCGAAGCTCCGGAGGACAAGAAGACAAAAGCACCTCAGCAGTCAGAGCAAGGATCTGAGCAGAGGGTCACTAGCTCTGCTGAAGCCACATGGGATGCACAATGTGAAAATGGAACCGGAAGATCCCGCCACCGGCCAATGGCGGGAGTACTCCGCCGCCGCAGGACATGCCACGGGGGTGGGTGTAAACCCATCCCTTTGAGTTGCTTCATGATGAATGCACAAACATGACAGAATATGGCAGGGAGGGTGGTGCCAGGGTATATAATTGGTTGAAGGACTGTTTTGTGCAAAAGGTGGAGTTAGTCCTGGTGGGAACAGGCTGAAAATTTTCATTTTCATTTACATTTTTTCCAGCATGCGTCACTAGCTGCAGATCACACCACCGCTGACGTTGCTGTCTTGGATGCCTGATGTTCTTGTCAGATGTCCTGTCAAAAACATCCCTGATTCCCCGATGCTGACCTTATCCATTTGAAAGCTTCCAAAGCTCTGAGGCCCTCTGTGATCACAAGAATTCCCTGTAAGTCATTTGCCAGAGGGAACTGAGAAAATGGTTGAAAGCGCTGACCTTTTATTCATATCAGCCAATCAGAGCTTTATAACCTCATGAAGTGTCGTTCAAGCCCACCCCCCAATTCACTGAATGAAGTTGCTGATCTCAAATCCCTGTTGAACCTGCAGGTTACTCGTACGCAACCAAACACTCCTCCGTTAAACACACAAAGGGCCCATTGGATGTAGGTTGGAGTCAGAGTTGAGAAATCTAGTTTTTACCTGAACCTAGTCTTCACTGGGGTTAAAATGACCCTCCCCATGTGTAAGGAGGATGGAGTAAAGTTCATAACATGCCTCAGCTGTTGATCAGAAATGGCCAATAATCTCGTCCGCTTCTCATTTAATTACTTTCCAGCGAACCTCTGATATTGTAATGTTTTGCCAAGGGAAACAAAACTGATATTCCCTCTGCTTTCCTTTAATTTGTTTTACTTCCTGTTAAAAAACATGAGCAGAGCAATCCGAGTCGGATAAAGTATATCACCGAGTAAAAGTCAACATTGGTGAAGAAAGAAAGATGTGCAGGACAATATAACACTGTTATGGGGAAAGTTACTTTACACCTCTGCGAATATAATTTACGGCAACCTTCAAATCCAACCTCTACTCTGTGGCTAAAAAAGAAGGCAGGGTGGGCTATATCTCTTGTTCACAATGTAATACTCGTACCAAGATCATCATTAATCACCTGGATGAGGTAGGATGGCAATGTGGAAGAAGTGAAAAGTGGAAAGTGTGGTGATCACAAGTTAACCAGATGCAACACAACTGAGCGACCACTAGAGGGAGCACGGGAGAGCCATATAAATAGATCAGGACAGGAAGTGAGGACACACACTACACAGCAGGCAGAGCTAATAGCTGGACACACAGCAGCTAGGATAGCACTGAAGGTAGCCGTACGTAGAGCTCTGAAGAATGAACGAACTCACAATAAAGCATCTTCTCCACATTTGAGACTGCGAGCTTTATTAAGACACGAGGAACAACACATGGTACCAGCAGTGATTTCAGGACGCTTACGACAGGACAACTCAGCTGCAGATACAGAAAGCACAAAATGGCATGGAAATCTCCTACTGGACATTTGACTGGGGAAGACATCGCTAATTCGAGGATGTGGCATGGATACCCACCTCAGCTGGACACGACTGGTAATGTAAAAAATGTCTGGAAAAGGTTTAAACAAATGTTCGATTTTTATCTCATAGCTAATGATGTAGCAGAAGCCTCAGACAAAATTAAAATAGCAATTCTCATCGAAGGGCCTGTCAATAGGAAAGTGTATAATGGATTTAAATACTCAAAAGGTGAAGACAGGAACAGCTTACAAACGTTACTAAACAAATTTGAAGAGTACTGTGAGAAATTTGAACAGCAAGGCATGCTCACAGTCCAACCTGCACAGAGACTGAGTGATGCAAGACTTAAAAAATCACAAAAAGATCAGGAAATCGCGAATGCACAGTACAGATCAAAAAGAAGAAATAACATGAATTTTTCACAAAGCCAAAACGCTGAAATCCAGTCCAGATCGGAAAGAAAAGGTAACTTACAACTTTTAGAAAGAAAAAACGCTGAAATCCGCGATAAAATGGCGTCGGAGCACATTTTGCAGTCTCTGGTAAGCAAAGAACTACAAATCGCATCTGCGCATGCGCCGGAACCGGAAGTCGCGCATGCGCAGTTTACAAAAGATCGCGGCGCCGATCGTTATGCGCATGCGCAAGCCGCGCAGGCGCAGTCAAAAAAAGTCTTCGTCGCGGACCGTCATGCGCATGCGCAAGCCGCGCAAGCGCAATGGACACCGAACCGCACAAGGAAAGAAAGCCGATTTGCGCATGTGCAAGTCGTTCCTACGCGTGACGTCATGACGTCTGAGAATCCTGACCACGCCCACTTAAAAGGGAAATGCCCGAAAATTGAAAACAAGACACTTAAAGTGGTAAAACCAAATTTTCTTGCCTCAGAACACAGAAAAACGCCTGAACTTAAACCAACAGTGAAAAACAACTTGCACAAAACCTTGGAAAAAGCTGCCTTCACCACACACAGTGAAGCGAACAAAAAGAATTCCGAAACAACAAAAGATGATTTGTTTTTCGACGATTACCTCTCAGACCTGACTGGGTCAGTCGGATATGCTTATCACAGCATCAGCGACACGGTCGCAAAGTACAACACGAACCAACTCGTGGTAGATGAATCCAACCAAAATGCTTTGGTTTTCGAAGAATACTACTCAGACATAGCTGAGTCAGTCGGATATGCTTATCACAGCATCAGCGACACGGTCGCAAAGTACAACACGAACCAACTCGTGGTAGATGAATCCAACCAAAATGCTTTGGTTTTCGAAGAATACTACTCAGATATAGCTGAGTCAGTCGGATATGCTAATCACAGCATCGGCGACACGGTCGCAAAGTTCAACACGAACCAACTCGTGGTAGAAGAAGCCAACCAAGATGAAATGGCTTTCAAAGAATACTACTCAGACATGGAGGAGTTATTTGGACATGCTGATCACAGCATCAGCGACACCGTTGCAAAGCTTAACACGAATCTACTCATGGTGGATGAATCCAACACCATGATGCCATGGCAGCTCGTCGATACATTGGATGACAGCAATACCCAAGACGAAGACGACGCCACACAGAGAGCACAGGAAGACTCCACAGAGCGAGCGATGACAGGCTCCACAGTGCGAGTGATGAAAGACGCCAACAGGGATGCAAGCAAACACTCCCGGGCGAACACCATGCATGAAAAAGACCATGAAGGTAAACCCGCTGTACCTGAGCAACCGCAAGCAGACTATGAAAGTCTACCAAGCTCACAGGAACAAGAAGAAAGAGCGGACTATGAAAGTCCAACACGCTCACAGGAACAAGAAGAAAAAGCAGACTATGAAAGTCCAACACGCTCACAGGAACAAGAAGAAAGAGCAGACTATGAAAGTCCAACACGCTCACAGGAACAAGAAGAAAGAGCGGACTATGAAAGTCCAACACGCTCACAGGAACAAGAAGAAGACAATGCACCTCTGCCCACTGCATGCGAAGACAGTGACAAGGTGATCACACTCAACGTACAGGATCACAGTGAGACTGACAGTTCTCAGCTTGTCTGTACCGAAGCACAGAGCGAAAACAGTGACAAGGTGCTCGCACTCGACGTACAGGATCACAGTGAGACTGACAGTTCTCAGCTTGTCTGTACCGAAGCACAAAGCGAAAACAGTGACAAGGTGCTCGCACTCGACGTACAGGATCACAGTGAGACTGACAGTTCTCAGCTTGTCTGTACAGAAGCACAGAGTCGGGCCACCCAACAGTCCAGAGAGACGATGCCGAAAGAAAACATGCAGATTTTGACTCCAGAAGAGGAGCACCTGGAGCCCAGAGAGACAACGCCAAAAGAAAACATGCAGATTTTGACTCCAGAAGAGGAGCACCTGGAGTCCACAGAGACAATGCCGAAAGAAACCATGCAGATTCTGACTCCAGAAGAGGAGCACCTGGAGTCCAGAGACATCAAACAAAAAGAAACCATGCAGATTTTGACTCCAGAAGAGGAGCACCTGGAGTCCAGTGAGATAACATCAACAGAAATCATGAAGATTTTAACTCCAGAAGCGGAGCACCAAGAGTCTAGAGAAACCACGTCAACTGAAATCATGCAGATTTGGACTCCAGAAGAGGAGCGCCGAGAGTCCACAGACACCGCGTCAAATGTAATCGAGAAGACTTTGACTCCGGAAGACGAGCACCAAGAAAGCAAAGATGCGGAATCCAATTCTCCACAACTGATTGATGTCACCTGCACTGATGCAACATCAGATCATTCGCACCACTCGCGAGAAGACGAGCACCAAGAAAGCAAAGATGCGGAATCCAATTCTCCACAACTGATTGATGTCACCTGCACCGATGCAAAATCAGATCATTCGCACCACTCGCGAGACGGAATGCTCAATGACTCAAATTATCCACTCGGGACACTCATAGAGTATAACAAGAAAAAACAAAAGTCAAAAGAAACACAGCAAGAACAAAAACAACATGAAGCGCGACAAGACCAACAACAATAGCAAGAAGCACAGCAGAAACGAGAACGACAACAGCAAGAAGAAAAGCAACATGAAGCGCGACAAGACAAACAACAATAGCAAGAAGCACAGCAGAAACGAGAACGACAACAGCAAGAATAAAAGCAACATGAAGCGCAACAAGACAAACAACAACGTCAGGCACAAAGATAGCGACAACGACAGAGGCAGAAACAACAAGAATGGCAACAAACACAACAAAGTCAGGAACAAAGATAGCGACAACGACAGAGACAGAAACAACAAGAATGGCAACAAACACAACAAAGTCAGGAGCAAAGATAGCGACAACAACAAAGACGGAAACGACAAAAACAGCGACAAGTACGGCAACGGAAACAACAAAAACAGGAACGACAGAAACAACAGCAATGAAACAACGACTTGTACACAATGGCACTACTTGGCACATGATGGACGATGCCACAGCACACTGCAAAACGATAACAAGACTACAAACATGTCATGGGATGACAACGAATCGCACAAACTCACGTCTGCTCCAGAACAAGCAAGCACACCAGCATCCAAGGCGGATGAGACAATAAATCAACACCACAAGCACAAAAAAAAAAGTCCATGCCAGTCAACATCAGTGATGTGACCATGCAAACACCTCGGGATGACGCATTGGGTACTTAAGATAACAAGGAACACCAACAACATTCACAGCGGACTTGCAATATCAATATCACCACGTCATCAACAACAAAAAGAAAAAAAAAAAAAAAGCTCTGAACAAATTCATCAAATTTGGACTCATAAATGTGTTTATTAAGTTTGGACATATAAATACATTGGCTTTGTTAACTAAGGCAATAGCATCATCACTTGTATAGATACGCATATCATAAGTTACTGTTTTGTATAATTTTCCTTAATGATGTACAGAAACTATGTAATGAGAAAGAGGGGGATGTGGTGATCGTAGATTGACCAGATACAAAAACAACAGAGCAAACACGAGCGGGAGAGCTATAAATACACTGGGACAGGATGTACAATTTTCTTTAACGATGTTCAGAAAATATGTTAAGAGAAAAAGGGGGATGTGGTGATCACAAGTTAACCAGATGCAACACAACTGAGCGACCACTAGAGGGAGCACAGGAGAGCCATATAAATAGATCAGGACAGGAAGTGAGGACACACACTACACAGCAGGCAGAGCTAATAGCTGGACACACAGCAGCTAGGATAGCACTGAAGGTAGCCGTACGTAGAGCTCTGAAGAATGAACGAACTCACAATAAAGCATCTTCTCCACATTTGAGACTGCGAGCTTTATTAAGACACGAGGAACAACACAGAAAGATTTTTATTTAATTGACGGGGCTTGCAGCCATTTTGCTAAAGATTCATAGATTCATAAAATAGAATCACAGAATCCCTACAGTGCAGAAGGAGTCCATTTGGCCCATCGAGTCTGCACCAACCACCCCCTCCGCCCCCCCACTCACAAAAGTGCACCCCACCCAAGCCCACAGCTGCCTTGATGCCTGTAACCCCTCCTTAGCTTTTTGGACACTAAGGAGCAATTTAGCATGGCTAATCCACACACCCTGTACATCTTTGTGGGAGAAAACCGGAGCACCCGGAGGAAACACGCAGACACGGGGAGAACATACAAACTCCACACCGTCACCCAAGGTCGTAATTGAACCCGGCTCCCTGACGCTGTGAGGCTGCAGTGCTAACCACTGTTCCACTGCATTGCCTGCAAATCCAGGAGAATGAAAGGAAAAAAACTGGTCACTATGCTCCTCGATTGTTTTTTTTTAAATAATTTTTATTAAGATTTTCACAAAATATAAACAACAAAACAATATTAACAAAACATCCATGGTAAAAACCCAAGAACAACAACCACCCAACTACAAAAGCAACTACAAAAACAAAAAAAAATGCAAACAACAAAAAGGAAAGAGATAACACCCGCCACATCCAACAAACCCATGTACACAATTCTCCCTCCCATCGAACTAAACCCCCCCCCCCCCCCCCCTCCCCCAGGGTTGCTGCTGCTGCCGGCCTATTTCCCTACTGTTCCGCCAGGAAGTCCAGGAAAGGCTGCCACCGCCTAAAGAACCCCTGTACTGATCCCCTCAGGGCAAATTTCACCTTCTCCAATTTGATGAACCCCGCCATATCATTGATCTAGGCCTCCACGCTTGGGGGCCTCGCATCCTTCCATTGAAGCAAGATCCTCCGCCGGGCTACTAGGGACACAACAGCCAGAACACCGGCCTCTATGCTCCTCGATTGTTGACACGAAGCTAAAAGTAATACCCAACCATTCAAAATGAAGCACCAGCAGTGACACGGGTGTGCAAAAGATTCTCAGATTACTTAATGGGCTTAAAATTCGGGATTGAGATGGACCAGAAACATCTGATCACTCTCCGGAACTCCAAGGAAATTGCTAGGATGCTGCCAAGGATGCAGCATTTCTGACCGAGACTCAAGCGGGATGGCTCTACAGCAGAATACATGCCAGGGAAATGTCAGCCAGCTGTAGAGAGTTACAGTCAACCAGCCAACAGAGCATCATCTGGCACTCAGCTCCGAGGTGGGATCACATTCCTTATCAATAACAAACTCCAGGAGATTAGACATGTCCAGCTGCAGGACACTGAATGCAGTCAGGTCAGGACAAGAGATGGTTGGCCTGCCCCAGGTACAATGCCACGAACAACAAAACCAGCTGACAATTGATGACCGAGAGGTTAACAATCCTGGAAGAGAGATGTGAGAAGACATCCTCTAAAAGCCCCACCGTGATCTTTTAGACATTCCCAAAAGCAGAGCATGGGTACAACAATCAGCAGGGATGTTGAAAATATATCAAAGCATTTATTTTGAACTGTGCCAAGATCCAACAAAACCATGACCACCATCAACATTCCCATTCAGACCTTGTAGAAATTGATATGTCTGACCTCCGAGAAAAAAATCTATTTCTAGTCATTACTCCTGCTGGGTGGAAATCAGCAAGTTCCATGCCAGACCCGCAAGAGCTGAGGTAAAAGCTTTGAAACACATTTACTTTACCCAAGGCGTTCCAGGTGAGGTTGTCTTGGACAATGCTCCACGAATGTGCATTTCCAACAATCTGCAGCAAAATATGGATTTCACCATGTGACAAGTTTGCCATACCACCGCAGGCAAAAGGATAAGCAGAGAGAGGGGTAAAAACCATTGAATGTTGATGATAAAGAACAATGACCTGAAGTTAGCCTTACTCGATTGCAGGGTGATGCCATTAAGAAATGGCTTTTCGTCATTTGAATTACTGATGGGGAGAAGGCTAAAGACCCAACTTCTTTCACAGCCACATCAACTCAGACCTAACATGACCGAGTAAGCTGTCACGAGCGAACCAGAAACAATCCAGCTGGTATCATCGGCATCAGAGAGTGAGAACACTACCCACATTAGAACCCAGGAAAAAGTTACGGATACAGTACCACCTGGCAGAAGGTACAGTCATAGACCAAACCCAGCAGCCACGGTCATACCTTATATAATGCCATTCACAGTTCTCTGAAAGGATGTGAATGCTCTGATAACCATAGAAGTTACAAGGCGACAATCATTCCTGTAGTACTCTGGTGAGGCAGACAAGATGGACTATATTGCAAACAGCCCCAGAAATGACCCTTGGCTCCAGGAACAAGCTATAGACCAGCACCCTCAAACATAGACCAGCACCCTCGATCAATAATACTCAAAACAAGATGAGGGAGAGTCGTGGAAGCACCAATCAGGCTCAACATGTGAGGTTATGGCTTTGGGGGGAGATGGTATGAATGTCAATTTTTTAACAAAACACTTCAACAGTTTTGAGATTATACTTGAGGGGAGATGTGGAGTAATGGGCTATGTTACTGAGACAGTGATATTAGTGATGATGTAAGCATGATATCAGGGGTCAGAGGATCAAGACATTCCAAGAGAGCAAGACACAGAGCAATACAGTACATGTCCTTAGGACCATGTGCTTACCATGAAGTCTTTCTAAATAGTTATTAATAAATAGTTGCAAGGTAAACCAATAGGCTGACTATCTCGAGTTACTCATTGATAAACAAGACGGAATTGAAACAATATTCAAAGCTTTTGTGAACCGGTTGAGTTTTTATGATAATCCAATAGTTTTATGGTCGCCGGACTATTATGAACAGAAGTAGCCTATTCAACCCCTTGAGTCATTCAGTTTGATTATGGCTGATGTGCAACTTGACTCTATTCACCATTATTGGTTCTGTAACCCTTTAATGCCCATGCCTAACAAAAGGTTACCAATCACAGTTTCAACGTTTTCAATTGCCTTGCCTCAACAGCTATTTTGGGGAAAGAGTTTCAGTTTGTGACTACCCTTTGCACGATGGAATGCTTTCTGACATCACCCCTGAACAGTCTAGTTCCAATTTTAAAGTTCCGCTCTCAATCTCGGCTTCCCCTCAAGAGGAAGCGATTACTTTTTATCTACCCTATCAATTACTTTAATAATCTTAAACACCTCAATTAGCATGCCATTACCCTTTTTTAATTATTTTTACTCGCACTAGCTTTTTATTATTATTTCCAGATAGCTTTTTTTAATTGAATTTTAATTCCTAGACTACTATAGTGAGATTTGAACATACATCTGTGGATTATCAGTCCAAGACTCTGGAGTCCAGTAGCGTAACCACAATGCCACTGTACCCGTATTACACCATAATTGAGGAAGATCACAGTACCATCGTATCAGGAACCCAAAATCTAGTGAATGGTGTCTCTGGGCAGCCTTTAGCATTGCTACAAATCACCTGATTATTAAGCTAGTAAAGGAACACTCTGGATAATATGAGGAAAGACTTGCATTCCATGCTGAACCTGAGAAAACCCAGACACATACCACCATTAAACTATTTCACAAGTCTATAATTTTTGTGAGTTTATGAAGTTTCCCACTGGTACTCATTATGTGTAATTTGAAAACTGGCCCTTTGACATTTTAAGTGAAGTATTTCCATTACCTCGGTGCAATGCATCTTGTATATTTGTTTCTGCAGCATAGACGCAGCATTGTAATTAGCAGCAAAGCATGGTTCTCAATTATTCGATGATTTTGCCTTTTGCACGTATGAGGCAGAAAGAATGAAGGTGCCTGTGCGGAAACTGCTGTGTTGCCTTTTGGCCAAGCAATCGCTGGATAAAACAAAGCCTTAAACTCTGCCAAACCTCAAACTAAACCTCAAATTAATTGTGATGTGCGACAAGATGTCCCTGAGTCTAAACAGCTTTCAATCCTCAGCCAAATGCACAGCCCCCCAAGCTGCAGCTCAGCAGAGAATTCAAGTTGTTGGTCGAATCTTTGGAAGCATTCAGCAAATGTCCTCTCGAACAGAGACTGTAATTTTCCATGTTCCATTTCCACGTAATTGGAAATTCTCTAAGGACCCCTTTCCAGTTCAACACTTTTCCAAGAATAATACTTCAGCAGCGCAGCCTGACAGCACTGCATGATGCTGAGCAGTCCATCATGTCCACCGTAGAATTGAGGAGATTACTGTGACTGGAGGTGGCTTGGCAATACAATGGAGAGTGAAAACTGGAGATTGCATTATCATCAGGGTGGGATCACACTCCAGCCTAAACAATATGTCCCCTCGTCAATATTGTTCTCTCTGTGTGTTATATTTTCTTGACGTATTGGAATTGACCAATATTAGTTTGCAAGATTCACTGGCTGAATTACCAGGTAAAACGGGCTCATTGGCTCGCTGTGAAAAATAAGGGCGCACGTTTTCCGGTCCATTTGCTGCAGGAGCAAATCCCATTATGGCTGCTAAATCGCGCAAGAGGGCCATAACAAGATTTGTGTGGGGGAGATCTCAGTTTGAGATCTGTGTCGTGATCAGGTTCATGCCTAGAAAGGGTACGCACAGTAAGAAGTCTTACAACACCAGGTTAAAGTCCAACAGGTTTGTTTCAAACACAAGCTTTTGGAGCACTGCTCCTTCCTCAGGTGAAGGAGCAGCGCTCCGAAAGCTCGTGTTTGAAACAAACCTGTTGGACTTTAACCTGGTGTTGTAAGACTTCTTACTGTGCTCACTCCAGTCCAACTCCGGCATCTCCACATCATAGAAAGGGTGCGAACTTGGTTACCATGAATTTGCATTGATTTTGGTATCATAAAACGTCTTTGCCCTGTGTGGCCACCTAAAATGGCGGCGGGCAAGAACGCTGGGAAAAGTGGCCACGTTCAGGGAAAAACAAGCTGCAGCTCCAAATAAACAAAAGGATGCAGCCCAGACTTTTCAAACACCACGGGGAAAAGGCCATCAAGAGGCCATCCTGGAGGGCAGCACGGTGGCGCAGTGGGTTAGAACTGCTGAGGTCCCAGGTTCGATCCCGGCTCTAGGTAACTGTCCGTGTGGAGTTTGCACATTCTCCCCGTGTTTGCGTGAGTTTCACCCCCCACAACCCAAAAATGTGCAAGCTAGGTGGATTGGCCACACTAACTTGCCCCTTAATTGGAAAAAATGAATTGAGTACTCTAAATTTATTTTAAAAAGAGGCTATCCCGGGACATTCAATTGTTACCCTGCCAATCCTAGCCACCTACCACATCACCCACCTGCTACCCTACCCACCTGCCACCTTACAACTTCACCCACCTACCCTCCTGCCCACATACCTCACCCACTTGCCGACTTACCCACCACCCCACCCAATCACCGACGTTCAACCATCACCAATCACTAACATTCACATTGGATGTTTGAACTTACTGTATGGCAGCTAGTGCCATAAACAGACAGCCATGGGTTTTGCATTGATTCTCTTTGCTGCTCCCTGCATGGATTCCTGCGCTGAGGGAGTTTTTCTGCATCATGGATTGGAGGTTGGAGCCTTTTCAATGAGCACAGTAAGTTGGTAGTTTCCTGCTGGATCAGTGTCGACAAGGACGCCCGTCTCTGAGTGGAATTTTTGGGACCATTCTGTTTGATTGATTGAGACAGATGTTGATTAGGGCACCGGGAGAATGTCTCTACTTGTCTTTCAATTACTCTATGGAATCTTTTACTTCTGCCTGAGAAACAAAAGTGTGTGTGTGTGTGTTTGCGTGTTACAGTTCACTCAGGAAGTCACAGATGTTGGGCGACATGCATTTTCTACATTCATTTTGCAGTCTGCAGCTATGGATAGTGATGATTGTGGCTCCAAAGTTCTTCCCACGAGAGGCTGATGAGGAATCTTTCCCACTCTTACCACCTTCCGTTGGCCTGTGTTGGAAGGATTTGCAGCTTGATACTTAACACGCTTGGCTGTGTTATGAAAGGGCCTACCTTAGCCATCAGGTCTTGGGGTGGAAAATGAACCTGAGATTCCTGGCTCGGAGGCAGGGGAATACCCATTGCCCCACGAGACCTCCACACTCAGTTTAGTGCCTCATCCAAAAGAAGGAACCACAAACTTCAGCAGATCAGGAAGATGCACAAACTCCATTGCAGTAAATCAATCAAACTAACTTTGTTAGATCACCATGAACCACTGACATTGTTCTCAGTAAAATGTACGGAAGTGAATATCAGCTTATTACGACATTGACAAGTGCAATCGACGCATTTTTCTGCCATTGTTCCACCAAAAATGAAATACATACCACCAAGGTAGCACAGTGGTTAGCACTGTTGTTTCACAGCTCCAGGGTATCAGGTTCGATTTACGGCTTGGGTCACTGTCTGTGTGGAGTCTGCACGTTCTCCCCGTGTCTGCGTGGGTTTCCTCCGGGTGCTCCGGTTTCCTCCCACAAGTCCCAAAAAACGTGCTGTGAGGTAATTTGGACATTCTGAATTTTCAGAGTGTGGCGGCTGGGGGCTTTTCACAGTAACTTAATTGCAGTGTTAATGTAAGCCTACTAGTGACAATAAAAATTATTATTATTACCAAGTTGGCAAGGACAGCTGCAAACTTTCCAGCAGACGTAAGTATCAGATACACATTCCTTTCTCTTTCTCCAGCCCAAAACTTTCAGAGATAAATAGGGCAATTTTAACTCACTCGGTAATAAGTCTCATTAGCCTCATTAATAACTGCCAAACGGGAGTCCCATGACATGGAAGTGGGGGAGGGGTGCATATTGACTGTGAAGCAATCTGGAAAGTGATTTGTGACAGATTTCACCAGAGACAGTAATTCAAAGGATTTTTGATTGGTTCTGGGGAAATGAGTTGTTCGTTTTCCTTTACTGCTGCAGGCGAATAAATAATTGTGTTCCCACCGATGCAACGCTTAAATAAATAAAGGCACATTGCTTTTATTGTCCAGCTGTTTAGAGTGCAGGTCAAGCAAAGATTAAAGTAATCTCCATTTCCTTCTTTATTAAATATTTCCACAACAGGCCTTAAAATTACTAAAATAAATTGAATAAAACATTTTAATTTAGTTGCCCACCTCCCCAAAAAAACGATTAATGATATAGCCGTTCAACCGTTTACACTCAAGAGTTTAAAGTCGACCACAATCATACAGACATACATGAAAAGTCTGCAGCTGCTGTAATCATTTTCAATATGGTCACTTGAATTTTTACACAGAAAATAACAGTGAGGCTAAAAGCCACTATAACAGGTGGCAACTCTTGACTTCAGTTAAATCCTGAAAGGCTTGAATTTGGTGTCAGATATTCCCAGTCGACACCGGGTGCTCTGTAACGTGGGGTACTTGCCCACTAGTTCCCCATTAAAGATGCCAGAAAATGTTACGGCTACTGTGTTCAAGAGTAAGTGAATTTTAACAATGTGATAAGTAATCATTACTGCCAAACCTCTTCCTGGCTCTGAAAATGTAATTTTTGTTTTCCATGTGGCATCTCATTCCTTCAGAAGTTAATCATAGAATTAATCATAGAATTTACAGTGCAGAAGGAGGCCATTCGGCCCATCGAGTCTGCACCGGCTCTTGGAGAGAGCACCCTACCCAAGGTCAACACCTCCACCCTATCCCCATCCAACACTAAGGGTAACTTTGGACACTAAGGGCAATTTAGCATGGCCAATCCACCTAACCTGCACATCTTTGGGCTGTGGGAGGAAACCGGAGCACCCGGAGGAAACCCACACAGACACGGGGAGGATGTGCAGACTCCGCACAGACAGTGACCCAAGCCGGAATCGAACCTGGGACCCTGGAGCTGTGAAGCGATTGTGCTATCCACAATGCTACCGTGCTGCCTAAGTTGGAATGTTAAAAAAAATTTTAAACCATTGTTTTTTTTCTGGCCATCTTTCATTTTCCTTAATCCACCTATTTTTCCCAATTTTCATTTTGCTTTCTGCCCACGATTCAAACCTGATTTATACTTCCTACCTTGCAATTCATGGTTTAAACTCTGGAAGGCTTGGCAAGGAATCTTTGGTCTGATTGGTTAAAGAGTCTCTGGGTAGGATTCTCCACCCAGCGACGCCAGAATCGCGAAATGTAATTGGGTGGAGAATCGTGCATGAGCTGAAAATCGTGGCCGGCGCCAAGCACCCGACAAAATGCCATGTTCACGTGCCTCGACAGCAGCGTCAATGCACGTACAGTTAAAGCCATTGATGTATCATTAATGGGCCCGACCCGGTATTCTCTGAGGCCTCCACGATGCTTCGCCTCTGCCAGGAAGAACCACCAATGGTGAGTTTCGCTTGTGGTTTTAAAAATCAGGTGCCATGGCTAATTAGGGAGAGAAAGGAGTTAGGTCGTGTTTTCAGAGTCGCGAATGTGAGCTGCCAGTCCAGCCGCTGGCAGGGCTGGCTGGGGGGGTTGGCGTCTGCCAGGGCTGGGGAGGGGGGGGAGAGTAGCGAGGAGCAACCAGGGGATGGTCCATGGGGTCAGAGTGAAATCCCCGGGACTGGGGTGTCAGGGCATGGTTGTACTGAGTGACACCGGCTGGATGAGTGCCTCCACCCCACCACCCCTGCATTCCACTGCACCAACCACTCCCCCCCCTCAACCCGTCGGCGAGGCATCACGCAGCCCACCCAAGGGGGTTGCCCACAGTAAGTCCTGTATCCAGCGTTTAGCTGGGGTGGGTAGCGCCTGTCAAAGACCTACCATATATAGTTGCCTGGGCCAGAGGCCCCCATGGTGCTGGGAATCAACGGCGCCAAAGGTGTGTTGCGGAGGGCAGAGTGACAGAGGAACAGCCAGGGATGGGTGTGGGGATGGAGGAGGAGTGGGGGAGGGGACATTTGTTCACGGTGGCCGTCAAGGTGACAGTCGCAATGAAAATCAACACCAAAGGGTCCTTCCAAGGCCTGAGTGGGGTCCTGTCAGAGACCATGCAGACGTCGAAGCATTTGCGCCATCACGGATTTCCTGTATGCCCAATAGGCACACTATGTCAAATTCAATGTGCACTGTGCCCACCAGATGCCCAGGCAGCGAGGTTCGCCACCATCGCTGGGATTCCCCAGGTCAAGACAGTGATCAGCGGAATGCATGTCGCCCTACGAGCACTGGCCCATAACGGGTCAGTCTTCACAAACCGAAAGGGGTTCCACTCGATGAATGTACAGCTGGTGTGTGACCATGGGCTGCACATCATGCACGTCTGCACCCGATACCCGGCAGCATGCACAACACCCACATCCTGGGACACTCCATGGTTCCTGACATCTTTGACACACACCCCAGGTTGGGAGTTGGTTCCTGGGCGACAGGGGTTATCCAATGCAGTCGTGGCTGATGACGCCTATCCAGAGGCCACAGACCAATGCAGAGGGCCGGTACAACGACATCCATGCCACGACCAGGGGCATGACCGAGTGGTGTATCGATGTCCTGAAGATGCAGTTCAGGCGTCTGGACCGCTCTGGCGTTCTGCAGGAGCCTCCATTATATCACTTTTGGGGGGGGGGGGGGGGGGGGGGGGGGGTCTCCCACATTGTGTTGGCCTGCTGCATCCCCCACAACATCGTGCAGCAGAGGGGCAATGTGCTGAGGAGGGGAATGAACAACAGACCTCATCCGATGAGGAGGATGTGGAGGAGCACCAGGATAGGCAGGACATGGAGCCCAGGCAGGCACATTGCAAAATGTGTGCGCCAGGACCGGCATGCATGGGGCGCTCTAATTGCATCCAGGTTCACTGATTGTGGGGCCAGGCCGACAGCATGGACATCCCCTCCCACCCCCACAGCCCCTCCCCCCCCCACCCCCCGCTCCCGCTCCCGCAACCCCCTTCTTGATTTCTACCTGCCTCAGACGGGCCTGGTCCATGGGATGGAGGATGATGATGACTCACTCTGCGATGAACTGTGGTGCTCCACATTGTTCAACAACGTCGAACTCCTGCCCACAGTGGCACTGCCCATTGCCACCTGGGTGATCCCTGCATGTGAACTGGCTTCACCAGCACACAATCTAATCGAACCCTTTGGGTGGCAGAGATGGGGATAGGGTGCGGGGTGGCATGCGGGTTGAGCTGTGAGGGAGGGGCGGGTACTAGGGCGATGTGCTTCCACCACTCCACACACCCCCTCCCCACCACACACACCAGCTCTCCCTCTACGGCTAGCCCCACCCAGCCCAGCCCAGCCCAGCCTATTCCTCACACGTTTCTGAAATAATACCGAGGCAGGTTGGAACTTTTATGCACATGTGTTTATTTTGAACATAACAAGTGAACATCGCAATAACGGTTTGCGCAATAACGGCCTCACCAGCTCCTCCTCCCGAGGTGTGCCCGATGGCTCCCAGGCTACTCCTTGGGTTGGGGAACCGACCGGAGTAAACTACGGGGGCTCCCCCGGCACCTGGCACAGCCAGTCCTGGAGGCCTGTTCTCGTTTCTCCCCAGGGTCTCCATGGAGTACAAGGACTGGACGACCTCCCTCTGGGACTGTGCCACATCACTCAGTGATTGTGTCACCTCCCTATGGGACTGGCTCAGGTCAGCCGGCGCCCAGGCGATGCCGCCGACGCCCTGAGCCATGACCCTGCTGTGAGTGGGACAAGCTCTGGAGTGTCACTGCGATGTCCAGGTGGCCCTGGTACAGGGCTGCCCTGTCCTGTGCCTCAGCCACCGCCCGCACACATTACTCCAGGCCTTGGACATCCTGACCCATGGCCAATATCTTTGACCCAAGGCCTCCACCATGGATGCCGCGCATGCGGTTTAGGCCTGGGTGGCCTGGTCAGCACTGCTTCCTACCCCTGGTGGAGGTTGGACTCCTCCGGCAGCTGTGACGGAAAGTCGGTGTTGTTCCCTGACTGGTGCTCTGGGCTAGCTCTGGCTGGCATTTGGGGGCTCTCTTCGCTTTCGTTTGCTCCCTCGTCGCTGGCATCTGCTTGGAGTTGGGGTCGAGGAACACCAGAAGGGCCTGCCTTGTCACCAGGTGATCCTGCAAGGCATGATTGGATCATGCGTTGGGGTGGTGGGTGGTGTGGGGGAGATGGGGTGGGGTGGGAGAGGTGTTGCAAGAAGGAGTGTTGTGGGGGTGGTGTGGAGGTGGTGAAGGGATGGTGAAGTTGAGGTGGAATGGTGAGGGTGGAATGTCAAGGTGAGGGGGTGGTGTAGGGGAGGTGGGGTGGTGAGGGAGTGGTGAGAGGGAAGCGGGATGGGAGTTGTGCAAAGGGTGCCTTAGGAATACTGCAATTCAGCGGGGGCTCACCATTGGGCCTGGGTTCATGTGTGATGGGCCATCAATTGTACGAGAGACGAGATGCTTTACAAAAGTTAGGCTTTAATAAACTAGAACTTAGCCCTGCGGTCGTCTACAATAAAATGGACTACCGCCGGGTATTTGACTATTTATACCTCGGCAAGGAGGCGTGGTTAACTCAGCCTCTCGCCCAATCGGTCGAGAGGCACATGACCGACCAGGGCCAATGGTAAGCCGGTGTTCTGCCCCAATGGCAGACAGGTATGCAAATCATATCACCACAAGGTGCCAATGTCGACTTTCGCCTCAGCGATTGCCCTCTCTCTTGGCCCACTGACCAGGTCCAGTGCCCGCTGCTCTGTGACAGAGAGGGGCCGCAGGTCTGGCAGCCCCCTGCAGACTTCTCTCTCTCTCTGCGGTTATGCACCATCTTCTCCTGAGGGGTTGGGGAATGGAGTGGAGACAGAAAGCACACATTGTTAGGCAATCGGACGCGTGCAGCACAGGAGTGGACAGGTGGTGGCCTTTGCGGCCAAGGCACTCACCATGGCGGCCGGTATAGGTGCTGGATTGTGGTGCAGTGTGGAATGCGCGCTTATTGTAGCTGGGTGGGATTTGCTCGCCCTCCAGTAGTGGGGGGGGGGGGGGTGGGGGGGGTGAGGTTTCCGGGTGTGTGAGATGGGGGTCGCAGCAAGAGGCACGGTGCTACCTACTCACCCTGGCCGCCCTGAGGAGGTTGTGCAACTTCTTCCCGCACTGCTGGCTGACCCTGGCGGTGGGGCCCATCACAACTGCCCCCTGTGCCCAGGCCCAGTGTACACCAGCTGGTGGCAACCTTGTTCTCATCCCAGGGAACAGGGTGGCCCGCCCCTCCTGCATGTCATCCAGCAGGGTCTTGAGCTCTGCGTCCACACCCTGGGGAGCCATGCTCCGTGCTGCCATCTTGTTGGCTCGGATGAATGTGTGTGGGGAGTGAAGTGCTGATATGCGGCTGCAACTTGTCAGCCGCCCGAGTGGCAATCCCGACACCGTCGAATCAGACATCGATTTTCATTGGAATCGCTCGAATTCCATGTGGCACCCGTGCTCGCCTGTGAACGGTTCATGAATTGTTGCGGGACCAGCAGCGGCAATTTAGTTCTCGTAGAAGTTCACCGATTCAGTCTCGGCATCAACACCTTGGGATGGATTCTCCATTTCTGAGGCAATGGGTGGGATTCTCACTTGCCTGACGCCGGTATTGTAATCGGCAATCGGGCTGAGAATCGACTCCAACACCCAAATCGGGGCTGTCGCCAGTTTGACACCGGTCAGCCATGCTCCACTGGAGTCTTTACGTTGCCACGCGCCGTTGCAACTGTGTTGGCGCGTTATTGGCCGGCTCTCCCGCGATGCTCTGCCTCCGATGGGCCGAATTCCCGACAGCGTGGGACATGTGTGGTCTCAGCCGTACGGGAAACCGGCGTGGTGGCTGCGGACTGTGTCCTGCGCCGCCACACTAGGCCGGAATTCATGCGCCGCCACACTAGTGCATTCATTGTGCCTGGGCGCAGGTGGCAGAGGCCGTGAGCGCCACCAGCAACACCGTCCGGATGGGCCAGCAGTGCCAGAAAAAACAGCACAACCTTCTCAGGCCGGCCAGGGTGAGTAGGCAGCACTGTGCCCTCGCCGCTAACCCCGTCCCACACACCAGAAACCCTCCCTGAGACACTCACCTCGGTTGGCCGTTAGTGAAGAGACTCCTGGGCCACTCTGTGATGTGCACCACAAATGGGACCCGGTACATCAGGTGGAGGTAGGACCTCCCGAGGGAGCTGACGGTCGGAGGACAGGCTGACCTAAGGAACTAGCTGCCGTCCAGATGGGTCTCGGGTCTCTGGAACAGACAGTTCCAGCCAGTGTGGAGATGCAGACACAGAGCCAGGGACAGCATGACGGATTGTCGGTGAGTACCCAGCACCTGTGGGCGCATTTGGAGGAGTCAAACCACGTGCAGCAGCAGAAGGTGGTGCTGACAATGCCACCCAGGCCAACACCGCATGGGTGGCGATCGCGGTGGAGGCATTGGAGGCGAAGATTTTGGCTATAGATCAGCATGTCCAAGCATGGGGCATTCTGTTCAGACACTGGCCAAGGCCCAGGGCAGGATTGCTGGCTCACAGGCAGCCATGTGCCAGAGCCACTTGGACACTGCAGTGGTGCTCCTGAGTGTGGCCCAGTCACAGCAGGTCATGGCGGAGAACGTCGGCAGCATTGCCCAGGCTCTGGCTGACATGGCGCAGACACAGAGGGAGGTGGCCCAGTCCTGTCGTGTTATGTACTCTGGGATAACACAGGCTGCAACTGGATGCAGATTTAACGAAAAGGTACTCCCGAGCTTGAAGTTAGTTCAATCTGATTTATTGAACCAGTAGCCCAGTTAGCACAGTTCTCTATGAGTTCGACTCTCTGCTAACCTAAGAGTGGTTACTCTGTCTGACTGAACCAGACTAGCTCTTAGCCATGTGCTGGAGGTGTGATACTGTACATACACCCTGACTCACTCTGTAGATGTTCATCAGTGGAAAGAGGCGGAGTGCGAGTGCCTCATGCCTTTTATAGTGAGATCCCACCCCTGAGTGTCCTGCCTGCTCATTGGTCATGTCCTGTTCTCTGTGTTCATTAGTTGCCTGTCTGTGCCTGTCTGTATATCATTATCTGCATATCATGACATCTCCCCTTTTTTAAAATGTTTTGTTGACACATGGGAACGTACTTACATGTGGTGGCATATATCAACATATTTACAAGCGGTAGCATATGTGAACGTATTTACATGTGAAGACAGCTGTCTAATGTGAGAAAACAGAACAAAGCAAACAAAACAAATGTTCATGAGTCCAGTCTCTGGGGCTTGCGCCTGATCCTTGTCGACCGCCAGAGAGGTGGTGGTGGGGACGACAGCGCCTTGACAGGCGGGATGGAAGCCTGACTGGTGGCCTCATAGTTCGAGGTATCAGGAGGTGGCAAAACAATGGACGGAAACGGAGAAAAAAGAAGTTGCGGGCAGGTAACTTTGCGCAGTGCCCGTCTGTTTCGTCACACAACAGAACCATCAGCCATCTGTACAACGTACGAGCGGGGCGCAGCCTGTTGAACAACGGCAGCTGAAGCAGACCAGCCACCATCCGGTATCTTGATCCTGACAGTGTCTGCCACGGATAACACGGGCAAATCGGTGACATGAGCATCATAGCTCTGCATTTGCTGGTTTTGGAGCTGCTGCACCTTCTGCAGCACTGGGAGGTGATACAGGTTGGGCAAGTGTATGGCTGGAAGTGTCGTCCGCAGGACCCTGGTCATCAGGAGTTGAGCCAGTGACATGCCAGTGGACAGTGGGGTCGCCCTGTATGCAAGCAGCGCAAGGTAGATGTCAGAAGCAGAATCCACGGCCTTTACAGATTAGCTGTTTCGCAACCTTCCCATTGGACTGGGGATAGTGTGGGCTGGAAGTGACATGTTTGAAATGGTATGACTTGGCAAATATAGACCACTCGTGGTTGTTGAATTACGGGCCATTGTCACTCATGACAGCGAGTGGGATAGCATGCCTGGAGAACGTCTCCTTACAGGCCTTGATGACGGTCCGAGATGTGAGGTCTGAGAGCTGTATGGGCGTTGTTGTAGCAGGTCTCGGCTCGGTCTGTGGCCTCCGAATAGGCGTCATCAACCACAACGCAGCTGGGTGGGGGGGGCGGCGGCGACTCGAGCATGTCAGGAATTATCGAGTGTGCCAAGATGAAGGCGTCGTGCACGCTGCCCGGGTATCGGGTACAGATGTGTATGATGCGTAGCTGATGGTCACATATCAGCTGCACGTTCATCAAGTGGAACCGCTTTCGGTTTGTGTAGGGTGGCCTGTCATCTGTAGCTGCTCGTAGGGGCACATGCACCCCGTCAATTACCCCCAAACCCAGGGCATCCAGGCGATGGCAGTAAACCTCGTTACCTGGGCATCCTGGAGAGCTCGGTCCACATTGAAATAGATGTATTGATCCGCTTGGGCATAGAGGCCTCCATGATGACACGGATGCACCTGTGGCCGAGGTGTGTGAGATCCTCGACAGGTCCCCATTCGGCGCCTGAAAGGATCCTGTCACATAAAGGTTCAGGGCGACCATCACCTTGATGGCCAGCAGGAGTGGGTGTCCTCCCCCATACCCTGCAGTGCCATTTGAGTTATTGGACCAGAAATTCTACCCCCCAATCCAGTTGGGAGAATCGATGGGGCGCCGCTCCAGTCACGCCACGCCGCCCCGGCACCCACACGCGATTCTCCCTCACCCCCCCAAACCAGCGCGGCAAGAATCACGGCTGGCCGCTCGGAGAATCACCGCGATTCTCCAGCATGGATGGCTCGAGCAGGCACCCCGACACGACAGGTTCCGGCTGGTGCCGTCCACACCTGGTCACTGCCGGCGGGAGCTGCGTGGGAACGCTGGGGGAGCAGCCTGTGGGGGGGGGGGGGGGGGGGGAGTGGGGTTCCTGCACCAGGGAGGGGCCTCCAATGGGGTTTGGCCTGCGATAAGGGCCCACTGATCGGCGGGTCGACCTCTCTAAAGGAGGACCTCCTTTCCACCACCGCCCCACAAGATCCATCCACCATCTTCATGCGGGACTGCCTCGGGGAGGACGCGGGTGACTTCATTTACGCGATGCCGACCGCGTCATTTACGCGGCGCTGCTTTTTACACGGTGCCAAGACCCAGCACGCGTAAAATACGTGACGCCGCTCCTAGCCCCCCGGGGGCTGGAGAATAGGGGGCTGGGTGCGGGCTCCGACGCTGGAGTGAAACACTCCGGTTTTCACTCCGGCGTCGGGACTTTGTCTCCATTTCGGAGTATCGCGCCCATAATCTGGCAGATATGTCGCACTGTCTCTCTGCTCAGCTGGAGTCTTCAACAATATGCCCAGTCTGGCAGGTCCTCAAATGACAGATGTTGTTGGTACACACAAAGCCTCATGCGGAGCCTCTTTGACACCTCCTCCTCCTCGGCCTGTTGGGTGGCTTGCTCTCCACCCTGGGTGGTTGCCACCTACCCCTCTGCTGCCTTCTCCACTGCTGCACACACCGCTGCTGCCCGCTCTGCTGCTACACGCACTGTTACCACAGCTTCCTCCTCCTCGAACAGCGCCCACTCATACAGCCCGTCCACTGTGTTTTGTCCTGCCCACAGGCACCATAGATGTCGAGGTACTGCACTGGGCGAGATACATTAGAGCAGGTGTCTGCTGAATTTCCTGAGAAATCTTTGTGGGCAGCAGTCAATGAGGTAAATCCAGGCCGTTTTGAATTCCTGTGCTCCAACACAGTAATTTTGCCAGAAGTGTTGTAGCACACCTGGTTTTCTATGCACCATGGAGATCTCCACTGTGAAAGTTGCAGTGGCCAATCAGGAGCAACTCCAAGGAATTTCCTGGTCCAGCTCTCAAGTTTGTTTTGTTTCTGCGAGAATTGTGGTGGAAGCCATGAATGTTCCTGCTAAATTTCATGGCCTATACCTTCTTTTTTCATGGTTATCGTATCTCTTCCAGAAGCCTAAGATACGCCACAAGATAATAGGCAACATGTACCATGCTGGAGGTGCGCACCTGATATTTACCAGCACTGGGGTGTAGAGGAGGAGGTGGCCTGTGGTTCAGCAGCACCTAACTATTCTGATGCATTGAAAAGTTTTGTCTGAAGGTTTGGTCAATTTTGGGTAATGTCCTTGATGTTTGATGGCACTACGATGGAGGTCAAGCAGTTTTCATGTGAAACATTTTTGCTTCAATGTGCATCAATAATTGAGATTACCATCCCTTTGTTTTCTTTACCCAGTGCAGCTGGATCAATATAAAGCCAGCATGGTGTGTATTCATTACATAGACTGACATAGGTCTGCATTGACATTTACAGCACACTGCTCAGCCCAATAGGTCTATGCAAGTATTTATGCTCCAACAAACCCTCCCTCCTGCCTTATTTCATCTCACCCTATTAACATATCCTTCTATCCCTTTTTCATCATGTATTTTTCTCGCATCTACTGAAACGTATTGATGCTATTCCCCTCAACTATTCCGTGTGATAGTGAATTTCACATTTTCACCCCTCTGTGAAGAAATAGGCTTTTCCTGAACTTTTCAGATATTACTGACTATCTTCCATTTAAAACTCGTAGTTTTGGCCTCCCCCAGAAGTGGAAACCTCGGGTTGGATTCTCCGTTTGGAAGACTATGCTTTCCAGACCGAGCTGTTTCACTTCTGGTTCCCAACTCTAGGGCAAATTTATGCCTGGCGTGGAGCCTCAGAGTTAAGTGCTTTTACATCTCCCTTTTCGCAGCACAAAGCAGTTAACTTGATTAGAGTGGTCAGGGGCTGTCAATCATAGCTAGATGTTTCTAAACATTGCAGTTAGGGTCACAGCATGGTACTTGAGATGCATTTAAATGTGAAGGGAAACAAAAATAAACAATCCAGACACCTGGCTGTCTGGAAGCTATTACCCCGTCAATTACAGCCCACTAAAAGCTATTGAACTTTGAAAGTGAATAGAAGCTCTTGCAGAACAAAAGATCTGATGGGGTTTAAAGCCTTGTGATGTGTTTTGACTTTCTAATAGCTGATGCTTTTTACATCTCTGTCTGAAGCAGCAGGTGTAAGGGATAGGTGAGTGGAAAAGCAGTGATTTCTCACTTTTTTTGCCTGGACTGCTCTTTAGCTTACAGGCAGGGGTGGCTGATGGTGGGGTCTCTGTTATAGAACATAGAACATAGAACAGTACAGCACAGAACAGGCCCTTCGGCCCTCAATGTTGTGCCGAGCCATGATCACCCTACTCAAACCCACGTATCCACCCTATACCCGTAACCCAACAACCCCCCCCCATTAACCTTACTTTTATAGGGGTCTCTGATATGGCAGGGGGTGTGGTTCTCTGATATAGGGGTCTCTGATATGGGGGGGTTCTCTGTTATAGGGGTCTCTGATATGGGGGGGTTCTCTGATATAGGGGTCTCTGATATGGGGGGTTCTCTGTTATAGGGGTCTCTGATATGGGGGGGTTCTCTGATATAGGGGTCTCTGATATGGGGGGTTCTCTGATATTGGGGTCTCTGATAAGGGGTGTCTGATATGGGAGTTCTCTGATATGGGGGGTGTAATAGGGGTCTGATGGGGCAGGTCTGATGGAGGTCTCTGGTGGGGGCAATGATGGGGGTATAATCGGGATACGTTGAGGTCTCTGATGGGTGGATCTGTTGGGGAGGTCTGATGGACGATCTGATGGGGGGCTGGGGTGGGCAGGATTTGCATTGTGGGGGAAGGGAACCCTCCGATGGACTTATGGGCATCTACCTTAAATACTTACCCCCTTGACTCATCGTAAAGCCCACGCATCAAGAACACGCTGGCAAAATCTTGCACCAAACACGCCCGTGTGAATCCCGGCCCAGAAAGTCAGAGTATCATGGAGGCGCGGAGAATCCGGTGTCCAGCCCATTAATAGGATGCAATTGGATTCAAATGACCCATTTGCATCCACCCACTGATGTGGGATGTGAATCTCGATGCTGCTGCCAGCGGGGGAGCTGAGCATCGGAAAGGGACAGCACCGTTTCGCCCCCAACACCAGGTTCTCCGCTGTGTCCGGTATATCTATCCTATTAAAGCCGTCACCATGCCTGTGGTCGCGCCAAAATTCTCCATCATTGCTTTTGAATTCTGTTCCTACACAAAAGAACTTTCATGATTTGCTTGTACTTTTGGTGGTTTTATTAATCTTTAATGATCTGTAACCCTGGATTTACATCTTAACCCTATTTTGGCCTTTAAGGCCCCCCCTTAATGCCCCCCTTCAGGCCCCTCTGCATGCTTCCCCAATTCTTCACCTCCCCCCCTCCTTTATGGTCCTGCTCCCTCTCAGGCTCCATCCCTGGGCAGTTTCCCTGAGGACTCTGGCACTGCCCACTTGCAAACAGGCCCCTTGGCACCCTAGCAGTGTTATGCTGTTGGCAGTGCCAGGATGCCAGGTTGCAGTGCCGGGGCACAGCCCTTGCCTTGTCCCTCGAGCCCCCCAACATGGTCATCACATCTGTCGCCATTGATGGAGGCCAGTAGTGATTCCCATTGGCCTCGCGGTGTGCCGGTGGGGGCGATGAATCCCGGGAGCCAGGAGACTCCAGCTGAAACACAGAAATGTATATTTAAATGAGTTTAAGTACTCATTTAAATATGCGAGTCTGGTTCGCGCTCAGCGAGGCCGTGAACCAGGTTGTCTCTGGTGCCACGGGTCGGGAGCATCATGCTCTGTTCATCACCTGGCACAAACCACATTTAGGGGCTCTCCCGCTATTCTTCGGGAATAGTGGGAGGTGCACCAGGCGCAATGCGAGGGGAGGGGAAAATCGCGCCCACTATCTCATTCTTAACTATATTGAAAGCAATTTGCCATGTACACACCATTTCTCACATGTTAATGTCTTCTTGTATTTTATCGCAATCTTCCACAGTATTAACTCTGGCTCCCAATAAGGTGTAACTTTGATATTTGTGGTGGCAAATAGCAATCAAAAGACATCTTGACAAATACATAGATAAGATGGGTCTAGAGGGATACGGAAGAAGGAAGTGCTGAGGGTTTTGGCCAAGGATTATACCATGACCGGTACAGACTTGGAGGGCCGAAGGGCCGGTCCTGTGCTGTATTATTCTTCGTTTTTGTTCAATCCCTGATTCCAAATCATTTATAATTATAAATGGTGAGCAATGGTGACAATGAATGGTCCCAGTACCAAGCCCTGTGAAACCACCCTCTTCCTGTCTTCCTCCTGTCTGAGGAACTATTTTTCACCCTGAGTACCAATCTCCTGGTTAATTTGCACTTTTCTATCCATACTGCTGTTTGACTCCACAATCTCTGACCTTCGTCATGAGTCTACTCTGCAACACTTTATCAAAGGCCGTTTGAAAGGTCATGTAGATTACAGTCGCTGCATTATCCTTGTCTACGCTTTCTGTTACTTCTTCAAAGTATTCAATAAGGCTGATCACAAATGAGCTTCACTCTTCAAATCTGTGCTGACTGTCCTTTATTATAATTCAGTTGTTAAATCCATTTTCCCCGAGGTTTTTACCGCTTGGATTGGGAGCTTGGTTGCCAGGGCTTGGTTACCTTCTGGACAACATTCTTTCACAGGTTTTCCTGTGAAACGTACTTCAAAGGGAGGACTGTGTGAAGGTTGCTATCTCCCTTAATCTTCTTGTTTTCCTGTGCTGGCACATATTGAAGCTCCTAATGCCCACAGGGTAATCATCCTCCTTACAGAGCTCCACCAGCTGACACCTAACATAGTTCTCCCACTGATATAAGACGAACATAGAACATACAGTGCAGAAGAAGGCCATTCGGCCCATCGAGTCTGCACCAACCCACTTAAGCCCTCACCTCCACCCTATCCTCATAACCCAATAACCCCTCCTCACCTTTTTGGTCACGAAGGGCAATTTATCATGGCCAATCCACCTAACCTGCACATCTTTGGACTGTGGGAGGAAACCGGAGCACCCGGAGGAAACCCACGCAGACACGGGGAGAATGTGCAGACTCTGCACTGACAGTGCCCAATGGGGAATCGAACCTGGGACCCTGGCGCTGTGAAGCCACAGTGCTATCCACTTGTGCTACCGTGCTGCCCGGTAGACCTCAGATAGAAAACCTACAAACTCATCTGAAATAGCGGAGTCGCTACAAGAACACACTCACTCCCCTACAAACGGACAATAGCAATCTCGTGGACAGTCCTCCTGATTGAGGGAAAACCTCACCAGCCAGAACCTGGTAACTGGCCCAACCAGTGAAATCCTAGATTTCAACTTCCAACGGAAAATCTAGATAACCTTCAACCACCTGGGGTGGCACAGTGGCACAGTGATTAGCGCTGCTGCCTCACAGCACCAGGGGCCCAGGTTCGATTCCAGACTTGGGGGACTGCCTGTGTGGAGTTTACAGTATTCTCTATGCATGGTTTTCCATCAGGTGCTGTGGTTTCCTCCCACAGTCCATAGATGTGCGGGTTAGGTTGTTTGGCCATGATCAACGCAAGGGTTTACGGGCATAGGGCGAAGGATTGGTCCTAGGTAGAGTGCTCTGTCGGAGAGTTAGTGCAGACTCGGAGAGCTGAATAGCCTCCTTCTGCATTGTTGAGATTCTAAGGCTTGGTAATGGACCAGGGAAGAGGCAGCCATTTTCTCCACAACTGGAATATGAGGAACAACTCAAATTGTAACTGCGGCCATCGAAGTTTGACTATCGTTCATATACTGATCTCCTGCCCTAAGAAATCCATTCCTGGTGGCATCACAGCCATTCACAGTGTACCAGCTGAAAATGTTGAATGGATTGTTCACCTCAACATAAATTGCTTCCCCAGCCATAGAAGTAAAAATAAAAGGTGTTTGATGTTTTTCAAGGACGTCTTTGAATAAATATTCTAATGCTGAGTACCGGCATTAAGCTAACTAGTCCTACTCTCCTGTTCTTTCCACATAGTGCTGCAATTATCTTCCCTTCAAGTATTTACTCAATACTTTTACAAATTACTATTGAATCTGCCTTCACCACCCTTTCAGACAGTGCATTCCAGATCAAAACAACTCACTGCATGAAAAAAAAATCTTTATCTTACTTTTGGCTCTTCAGCCAATTACCTTATTAGGTAGAACATCATGGGCGGGATTCTCCAAGCCCCTGCCGGGTCGGAGAACCGCTGGGAGGGGGGCGCGTGAATCCCGCCCCGGCGCTCCGACGCCGGCTGCCAAATTCTCCGGCGTGGTTTTTTTGGCGGGGGCGGGGATCACGCTGCGCCGGTCGGGGGCCGTTGGCAGCAGCCCCCCTGGCGACTCTCCCATCCCCGATGGGCCGAGCGGCGCCTGTTTTCAGCCAGTCGGCCAGCCCCGCCGGCGTGGATTAGACCAGGTGCGTACCGGCGGGACCTGGCTCTAAGTGCCGCCCCAATTTAGTAATGTATATATATATTTTTTTTTATTTGTTTTACAAAGTTAGAGTTCCCAATTCCTTTTTTCCAATTAAGAGGCAATTTAGCGTGGCCAATTCACCTAGCCTGCACATCTTTTTCAGTTGTGGGGGGTGACACCCACGCAGACAATGGGAGAATGTGTAAACTCCACACGGACAGTGACCCGGATCCGGGATCGAACCCGGGTCCTCGCCACCGTGAGGCAGCAGTGCTAACCACTGCACCGCCGTGCTGCCCCTCACTCTTTCTCTAATTGATTCACTCCAAAATTCTGGCTTATTTTGTTGAAAACAGGGTATCGGGGCCTTGGTTGAGAAACTAATCCCCCATTTCTAACATTGTTCTAATGGAAAAGCTGTTCCAAGGTCTGACGTTTCGAACTCAGGCATGGTTACCAGGGACCAACTGTGTGGAAAGTCTGAGGACTGCCTGTGCCAATAAATTGCTTGGTGGGGGGAGGAATGTGTGTGTGTGGGGGGGAAGGGGGGGTGAAGGGGTGAGATCATGAAAGGTGCTTTATAAATTCAAGTTCTTCTTATACTTATAACCAAGTCCTCTATCTGTCTTATATTTATTTTCACCGCCTTGTCATTGTCACCTCCTCTCAGACTTCTGTCTCTTTCACACCCTTAAGTACTTCATTATTCATCCTGTTTCACACAGCATATATTTTGAATCCAAGCTCATTCTCCTACCTTTCCCTGCATAAACACCCTCTGCTCCATATCACAGCTCGCTTTATCTTTTGTTTCTAGGTTGTGCTTGGAAGAGGTTTCACAATAAGAAAATAATTTTCTAATCTCGTGCCTTTTTTCTTTTTTTCCCAAACTGCTCCCTGCGTGTGTATCTATCCGGTCCTGTAGCTCTATGTTTGATAGCATTTTTCCAACAGTTTCCTTAGTCGCTGACCAAGAGACGAGTGGTTTCAGCCGAAGCAGTCTTATGACTTTCATAATTACACAAAGGAAACTAAATAAAAACCAACAACATTAGCTGGCTCGGTGACTTGAATGGCTGAGTGAGCGACACCAAAGGGGGAGGTCGGAAGGTTTAATCCCAGGCCGATTTTACACGTAGACCTCAGCTGGCACAGTTGGGTGATCTTTGTTCACTCATGGTTGGATTGGTAGATGGGGCGCCAGTAAGCACAGCATTCTGCTTTGGGCAAGGAAAAACCTTGACCCTTGCAGAGCCTATTTAAATAACAAACTTCAGCCTGAATAATCATACAGCAAATTCACGGCGAGGTCTGGGCCAGCCCAGCAAATCCAACTGAACAAGGCAGGACGAGAAAACGAATGTACTCTGCAGATGAAAATTCACCAAAATACCTCGATGCCCATTCAATGTAAGGTGCAGATGAATGCTGATTTAAAAAGGGAGTTCTTTAGAAATAACAGGGATGTCTGCTCAGAAATTGGACAGTGCAATCTAAAACCAGGTTAATGCCATCTCAGCGTCCACACCATTCTGGCTAATGCCTTGTAGCAAGTACCTTCGAATGGTATGCTAAATGCGTTGCTCAAAATTTAGTTAGTTGTACGAAAAAAACTTACTCAATTAAACTTGAATGTCTAAGGAGCATCCTTCAAACTCCCAAAAACCACCTGCAGACTATTCGACTGTAGTTTGCATCACAAACATTCCCAATCCTTTGTTTGTCTGACTATCCAACTGACCTCCTTTAGCTGGGTTAACCAGGATGGGGGTCAGAGGCCCAGTAGATAGCAGGGGTGCATAGAACCATAGAATTCCTACAAGGTAGAAGGAGGCCATTCTGCCCATCGAATCTGCACTGAACCTCTGAAAGAGCACTAGCTATCCCTCTAACCCCACCCAACCTTCATATATTTGTGACACCAAGGGGCAATTTAGCATGGCTAAACCACCCAACCTGCACATCTTTGGATTGTGTGAGGAAACTGGAGCACCCAGGTTCATACTCAATAGAGTGTTTCCTCCTGAAATAATTATAGCAGCTCCACCACCACACTAGCTGAAATCTGTTAACTCCGTATAAATCATGGATTATTCTCATCTGTCTGGATTAAAACCAAAGCATAGGCTGAATTTTTACACCCCACCCAGCCAGTTTGCAGGGAGATAGGGACACATAAAATATAATGATGGCTAGCTCACCGCCTTCCCGCCCACCCCCGACCTGCTCCCCTTAATACAGTGAGGTCAGCTGCCCGCTAACCTGCCCACCCATCGGCCTATTAAAGCCCATCACCTCCGTCTGCAATCATAATGTGGTTGGTGCTGGAAGGCGAGTGAGCGGGCCACTTTATCCCTAGCTCTGATGAAAAAGCAGGAGGAAGGGGTACCTCCTCTGAGGGGGTGCCCTGTGCTCATGGGGGGGGGGGGGGGGGGGGGGGTAGAAAACAGCCCCACAAGATGGTAACCCCACTTTGTGTCTTTCCTCAGTCTTTGAAGCCCATTCCCCAACCACATCCATCCATCCCTCGGGTCGGCCCCACCCTTTCCAAAAATCACAGACGTATCTGAATCCAGCACCATGTTGTCTTCTTTGTGGGACTGCTTGTACTCCCAGCAGCACCCAGTACTGAGTTGTGACACCGTTGGGTACACAGGAGCTATTGGCCAAACAGATTGCCAGCAGCTCGCAGTGGGGATGCACACCCTTTTAATGAGGTGCGGGAGACCCACACCGAGCTTGTTAAGGCCACCTGCAGTATATTATTGCAGTGCGGCTGCCTTTTTTAAAGTCGCCCGTTGCCTTGGAAATAGTTTCTATTAGGTTCACAACCAGCTTTTTCAATGCGCTGGTTGGGGGATTCATCCTACATTTCAGTTATCCACTGAGCTGTAAGGGATTCCATTGAATGTTTGGCTATTGTAGTACACTCTCTAATTTATTTGCAGTTCTTTCATTCTCAAATCGCCTTCCAGCATCACATGGGTAGAGTTTCCGATTTAGGAGCCATCAGCAATCCGGATGCAAACTGCACTATTTTCCAAAGTGAAGTTTAGTTCAAGTTTCTTTTCAAGCTACATAACGACACAGGACAGGATTTTCCGCCCGCACCTCCTGATCCCACCAGATTCCACAGGGTTTTGCATAACCTGCTCCTTCCACCGCCAGGGAACCCGGTAGGGAGGGGATCGCCACCGGCAGGACCGGAAGGTCTCACTGGTGGGAAGGGCCGGAAAATTCCACCCGCAAAACCATCCCTGAACCAGTGTGATTGGTCAGCATTCTAGAATGTAATTGTTTAACTTTTTTTCCCCCTGACCGTAAAAGACATTCTTTGGTATGTTTAAGAGCGATTACCTTCCACAGTTTTGTCAATACTGCTGAAAAACGGAAGGATATTTGATAAAGAGTGTCTAGTCCGCCACCTGTGAGAGACTCAATTTTAAATGACGGAAAGTTACTTCAAAACAAATCTGCAAAACCATTTACTAATTCAGTCTCTTAAGTAAATTAGATTATTTTCAGCAGTAAAATATTTTGAAAGATGCCTATTAGTGCCCTGCACCTAAAAACAGCAACTAACATTCAGAGCTTGCTCACAGGCAATGAGTGTAAATTCCACATGATTATTACTTTGATCAAGGGTGTGACCAGTTTGAGGACACAGCCTGATTCCAGTGCAATGTTTTGCCAACCAGCACAAAAAGTCTTCAAAACATAAACTTGTGAACTTCTTCAATATTTCACGTTAGTTTGGCGGATCTTAAATGAATTGCGCTGAAAATATCAACACAAATTGGGTGGAAACACACATGCTCCTGTATTCCTGTCAGGAATATACCAGACAAGCAGGATTCAGTTCCCACATATTGGGCAGGATTTAACCAAATGGGAACAAAGTCCCATAGCAAGCGTGTTTAGCCATGTGTTTCCCGGCGTTCGCAGTGCTGAGAAACACACTGGTTAGATAGGGGACCTCAGTGGGGAACGAACAGCTGAGACCTCACATAGCCATTTTCTGCACTGAGGAGCTCTGTGTGCCGGAATTCCTCAGTGTAGTAACAGATGAGGACGCCATTTCTGGACCCCCACCCCTCCCAAGCCCCAACTCACTATAAGGGGGTCCTCCGTGCACATACTCCCCCGAACCCTCCCCAACACCCGCGCAGGGCTCCCCAGTCTGATCACTGCTGCATGAAAAATGCCAGTTTGGCACCTGGGCAGTGTCCCCATCAGCTGGCAGGGCCACCTGGGCATCTTGGCAACGCCAGGCTGGCACCCTGATGGTACTGCCAGGGTGCCAGGCTCGCAGTGCCAGGGTGCCACCAGCAGTTCCAGGGTGCCACTCTGCCCAGAGGTCAAGCACCTGGGGGCCTCCGATCCCCTGGGGGACCCCACGAGTGTCGTGCCGACTGGTCCCCGCTTATAGAAACCCGTACTGAACGGCACTCGCCCGAGGTCTCTGAGGCGAAGGAGATAGATTCCAATGCCTCCGGTACCTCGGGAATCTGCACAGTATGCAGATCTGCCAAAAGTGCCCACAATGGGTGGGATTCACATCGCAATATCTCGCAAGATTGCCATAGATCCCGGCTTCTATTGACTGCACCGTGCCACGGCGCACTGCTGTTCAGGCACAACGTAGCCGTTCAATCCTGTCAGGTCAGGAGGGCGCCCGCTCAAACTAAGTAAAATTCTGGCCACTCTTTCTTTCAATTTCTCCCAGAGATCATAAGCAATATGAGTCCAAAGATGTGCGGGTTAGGTGGATTGGCCATGCTAAATTGCCCGTAGTGTCCTTAAAAGTAAGGTTTGGGGGGGGGGTTGTTGGGTTACGGGTATAGTGTGGATACGTGGGTTTGAGTAGGGTGATCATTGCTCGGCACAACATCGAGGGTCAAAGGGTCTGTTCTGTGCTGTACTGTTCTATGTTCTAATATACACACCCTCATTTTAATAATATAATGATGATAAATTCAAAAGCGCCTAAGTTTAGGCACAACATTCGTCTCATCCCAGGACTATGCATCTTAGTGCTTGCACTGATCACAAATGCTCCACCTCCTTGTTCTTAATTGACCATATTAAACCCCACATTATTCATGGATTATCAGATGTCTAACCCCATTTAAATCAAAGCAATAATAACAGAACATTCTGGAAGTTATCAGCAGTTCAGGCAACATTGATGAGGAGGTAGATACTGAGGTAGATGCTGATTTCAGGCAAGAGTCAGTTTTTTAAACAGTTTCAAGCTGTTCTTACCTCGTTACCGTGTGATTACTCTAACGATGTGTCTATATGCAAATTGTCTTCAATTTCTCCTGTTTTTTCCATGATTTCTGCAACTTGGATCAGTTCCAACGTTCCCCCGCCCCCCCTCTCCTCCGCACCATTTCCCCCCCCCCCCCCCCCCCCCCCCCCCCGGCACATGCAGCAAGCGCTTCTTCCTGATTGGCTCTCTGCCACCAGTGGATGGCCTAGTGCCAGGTTAAAGCAGGAGAACAGACTCGGTGTTGGCAGAGAGTCGCCGTGAGCGACGGTGGCATCACCCAGCAGCTTGTTGGATTCCTCACCACTGCATAAGGTGAGCGGCAGGTGGCAGGGAATGGTCTGTTCCGTCGTGTTTACCCACTGCCAATTAGACTGGATCCCAGCCCTCGCACAGTTGATATAATTACATTTAAGGAGCAAGCAAAGGATAGAGTCAACTGGAAACCACAACAAATGAGTTTTAGCTTCTTCTTCGGATTTACTTTCAAAAGGAGGCTCGTACTTTCCTTAGAAAAGAGTGTGGTCACACCATACACCACCAGGGGTGGACAGGTTGCATTAGAACCTTTGTGCCCACTATACGCTTTAGGAATATAACACGATAGTAAAACAATGAAGGGATATTCTTGCTTGGCGCAAATACAGATAAATTATTTCCTCTGGTGGAGTAGTCCAGAGCTAGAGGTAGAATCTTCAAATCAAAGCGCAGCCAATTTAGGAATGAAATAAGTGAGCCCTTCCTCAAATAAATTGTACTGAAAATCCAGAATTCTCACCCATAAGGTTGTAGATATTGGTTCAATTAAAACTTATAAGACTGAAAGTGGTAGATTTTCATTGGGTCTGTGTATCAAGGAATATAGATCAAAGACAGATAAACAGAGCTGAGTGCATAATAAATCATGATCTAATTGAATGGCAGAACATGCTCAAGGGGGCTCAACTGACAGCTCCAGTACCTCCAAGTCTGTATATTCCTTTTCGGCCTCTGAAGTTTATTAGCAGTCAAAGGTCAGAGGCCCATAGATTCATGGAATGATCGAAGTTTCGCAGCATGTCCCACCAGACATGGATTTGAAACATACTCACTCGGATAGAGGAGAAGTTGGATATGCAGAGGTCTAGCAGCTAATCACAAAGGATACACATCTCACTCAAATGTTCCCTCTCACCAAGTTCTTTCATCACTTAAAGGGAATTCCTGTTCAATTCATTTAAGGCAAGTCTCATTAGAGAGCACTAAGAATTTGATTGCTGTCATTATCTTTCAGTTTCCCCACATTCCTGTGAGGATTCTATTGATTAACCTGTGCACTGATTTGAAGTGGATATAGAGGGTAGTTCGGAACTCAGCTCTTCACCAAAATAGATTTACATTAATTGGCCTGCATGGAAATGTGAGGTAGTATCTTCAGGCTATTTTTGAAAATGTTGCTTTGACGTTTAGCTTGTTCGGTCATTATTTGGACATTGCCATGTTTAGGGAAAGTCAACAGCAATAGACATTTCCATGAAAAACTACTTTGGAATGGATTCATTGAAGGAAAAAGCAGGACCGATATCAGACAAGTCAAGGTTGAAGCAAGGTCTTCTGAGATGACCCAACCTTAGCATCAGATCCACATCTAAGGACAAAGTTGCACTTAGTTCCAATTATTGAAGAAACAATGCCTGGAGAGGTTTAGATTTACACCATGGACCATGTCGAAGCCAAACTGATCTGCAACAGAATTCCTCCAGAGCTATGGCACTGCCAATGGCTCTGAAGGCTACAGCTGTAATGATACGTAACCAAAAGGTCAATCGCAACAACTAGCTGTAACACTACCACTAGAGAGCATTACTAGATCCATTATATAACTGAGTTCCCAGAAGCTCTAGCCCTCTTTCAGCTCTCTTTCCGTGCAGGAGTTACCAGATAGCAGCAGTGTAGCAGAGAGGATCTCAGCCTAGGCACCACGTGTAGCTTAGATACAGGTTGTACAGTTAGTTATCCTTATTTTATTGCCAGAGTTATTTCAGTGGAGTGTCGAACTCATTTATTTAGTTTTATCGTTACTTAATAAATTCTTGCAGTTTACTTCGAAGACTCAAGTGTTCTTCAACATCAGCTACAGTTAGTAACAACATATATATCACTTAAAACCAGTAATATAACATGCTACCAGGAGTAGCAATATAATATAACAACGGCCAAAATCAACGTTTATGCGTTGCGGTAATTCCAGGCTTCACACACCCATTTCTAGACCCTTTCTTTTCTTCCCAAAATATATTCCCTCACATTTTATAAATTAATTTTTAATTGCCATATGTCATCTAATTTCTTTAACCTACCTTGTGTCTTCCAGAAGTCTTTTGCCGTCCTCCTTGTTGTTGGCTAAAAATTGCTTTTGTGTCATCTACAAGCTTCAATATTGTGCTCCCTCAGTACAAGTCCAAATGATTTATATTCATGAACAAAGGTTGGCCCAACATTGACCCATAGGGTGTACACATTCAACATTTTTCCTTTAGTCCTCAACTTTGTATCATTTCCATCAAACAATTTTCCACCAAAACTGCTAGCTTTCTTCTTACTTCGTGCACCTATTTTTATAACAGACCTTACAGTGAGACTTCTTATCAAATGCCTTCATAATTCCACTTTTACCATATTTACTGTATTCCCAGATACCTCTTCTGAAGACTAAAATGTCCAAGAGGTAGAGATTTCAAATGCATCAACAGCAGGTGACAGGAATTGTTTCCTTTGATGAAGGCCTGGTGAATCAGATGCCTCTCCGCCACTGAAGTGACCAGCAGTAGGCCTTTCTTGGGACCAAGGACTCAGGAGTGGAAATACTGCCTCTTGAGAGTTGCCAGCTAATCAGAAGTCAGCAGAGCTAGGATTGCCGAGGGGCCCAGGACACAAGTGACTGAGGACGGGGTGAGAGTGGGGTGAAGGGGTAGGCGGGGTTTTGGTAGCAATGGAAAGGGTAAGCCGAACCATCCCTTCCTGATGATGGAACATTCAATCAGGCCCTGAGTCCCTTTGAATGAGCATGCCAACCCCCACCTGGGGGCCCACAAACAAACCTATTTCGAGCTTCCTGCGTGGCAAATGCCCCGCCGCCATTGGTTGAATACTGGTTGGAGCCATCTGTGGGCCTTCCCGCCCCATACAAAATCGGGGCAGCGGTGGCAGCACGTTGGTGGTGTCCCTTCACAGTAACTATAAACACATCAGCCATGACTGTGTGTCATAGGTTTTGAGGATGTCTCCCGCAATGTACTGCACGAGCATCACTCATTCCAGTCATCGTACATGTGTGCGCCCTCCACCTTCGAGGTGTGGTTGGCCCCCCAGTCCTATCGGCTTCAGCCTCCGGGGACACTGAACCTCAAGGGTACAGTTCACAAAGGGTGACACAAGATCAGGAGAGATGAAACTTTCCCTGCTGCATCGCAATGATACGACCCTGATCATTGACAGCAAGTGAGCTACCATCAGCCAGGTAGGAGTTAGCCATTCAGGGAAGCTCTGTGAAGATCTATTTATTGTCCCCACTGCAAGTTGTCATCATCCTTCTGGAATGTAGAGGCGATGGGAAACTGTTGCATCCCCATAACAGGAGCCTTATCACAGAGGGTGTGTACTACCAACAGCCAAATGGGAGAGCGATGCTCACAGAGGCAATGTGAAGATAATGGGATGTCCTCACTAGATGTCCTCATCACCCTCCATGAATCTAGTGGCAATGAGCACATCTTGAGCTTGTCAGCCTCATCTGGGCATTGCCATTACTTCATGGCTGACACCCTCTCCCTCGAGGACCTCCTCATCTTCACCCCATTCCATATCCTCCTCATTAGAGGAGATGTGCCACTCATCCATCTCCTCTGGCAGTTATTCCATCTTGTTGCAGTGCCAGATCATGCAGCATGATGTTGTGTGCCCTCATGAAGATTGTGTTCATCACTTTCTGGATGCACTTGTGTCTGATACCTTGCAAAATCCCATAGAGGTCACCAGTAGAGCATTGGAATGAGCCGAGCCACTGGCGGTCAAATTGAGCCCTGCTCTTGCATTCAACAACATCAGCAGCAGATGACCTCCAAGTGTGGTGTCAAATCCTACAGAAGTGGTAAGTCCAATTCCCTGGACATGTATAACCTTCGGCGACACTGGTTCTCGGAGGTCTACACATATGTTAGGCATTGACTGTCGACCTTGAGTCTGACAAGGCGCATCCAAGCAACGGCTCTGAAGTTCATCCTCTGCGTGTGGAGCAGGCCCTACCAACCCTTCCTCCTCACAGTTTTGCTCCAGCTTTAGGTGAATCAGGCACCTCCGTTGGTTTCTTCTTTGTCTCTCTTGCCTACGATTGAGGAAAATGACAGCGTGATCACCAAGCTCCATGTTTCGTACATTCTCCTCACTGCAGTATCAAAGAGAGAGACTTGACTGTTAGCATTTGTCCCTAAGAGCCACTGTTTATCCATTCATAGTTTACAGCCCCTCTACCACATCCTGAGCTTTCTTTTCAGGCACAGGAATTGTCCAAAGCTTCACTCCAAGGCCTTGTACTCAACCTGGAATATGGGGATGGGCAGGGGGCACTTATCAGCACACACCTCAGTACACAGCCAACGACACTCTCCTCTGGCAGTGTGCCATTGCCAACTCTCTGAGGGAATATAATTGCTTCCTCAGTCATCCAATGTTACAGGCACACCATGGCAGTCCACAATTTGGGAAGTCATTGCGCTAAGAATTAAATGCTGAGCAACAATCAGTGGCACTCGCACACATATGTGGTATATGAATGGGCATATTTTCGCGACAAGTTTGACTTCAGGCATATTAATTGAATTGCAGCTAAACAGTCTCAGCTGCAATGGGGTATTGATTACTGACATGTCTTTTCATTAGTCCTTCCCCTGCCAAAATCCCGCCTCCAGAAGACACCCCTCCCAGATTTGAGTGGAACCATCAGTGTCTGATGATTCCCTAACCATTTTTTTTTTCTTTTTTCTCATAAATTTAGAGTACCCAATTTTTTTACAATTAAGGGGCAATTTAGCATGGCCAATCCACCTACCCTGCACATCTTTGGGTTGTGGGGGTGAAATCCACGCAGATAAGGGGAGAATGCAAATTCCACACGGACAGTGACCCAGGGCCGGTATTCAAAACAAGGTCCTTAGCGTCGCAGTCCCAGTGCTAACCACTGTGCTACATGCAGCCGGATTCCCCATCCGTCCACCGCAATGCCCTAGGCTTCTCTTCCCTCTGTGAGGCCTTTCCAAGAAGCCCGTGGCCCAGTAGCAGAAGGCATCCTCCGGAACATTGCTTTTCACACTTGACAGCCTTCCCCCGGTACCCCACCCAGATCTTCCCCAACCCCATATCCTGGAGACTTCCCCAACTAGGCCCCTGTACTCCGGAGTCTTCCCACTCCACCCCCCCTCCCCGGGTCTTTCCCAACTAGGCCCCTGTACACTCGAGTCTTCCGCCTCAGAATCCTGGAGTCAACCCATCCCCCATTACCTTTCCAGTGTGTGTTACCCTGGTCACCCCTGGGTCAAGCCCGTTTGCTCCCGAGTCAAACTCAAATGTTGGTCACTTTTAAGTCAGAGCCGATTCCTCCAAGTCAGAGCTGGCACCTCCGAGTCAAAACGTAAGATTCACTGGAGGGCAGCACGGTGGCGCAGTGGGTTAGCCCTGCTCACGGCGCCGAGGTCCCAGGTACGATCCTGGCTCTAGGTCACTGTCGGTGTGGAGTTTGCACATTCTCCCCGTGTTTGCGTGGGTTTCGCCCCCACAACCCAAAGATGAGGAGGGTAGGTGGACTGGCCATGCTAAATTGCCCCTTAATTGTAAAAAATGAATTGGGTACTCTAAATTTTTTTTTTAAACTTAAGATTAACAGCCACTCCACAAGTGCTGCACTCAAGCCTGAGCTCCCATCAGAGGGATGCTCACCTGGCACCCTGAATGGATTTTTTGAGGGGGATTATGATTCTGACGTCTGGGCCTGATAATAATATAATGATGCTTCCCATGTTAAATGGCCGGAAACCCCCACTAATGGGGGCAGCGGACGATCGCAACAAGCTTTCAGGCATACTTGAAATGCAACTTTTTCCTTCTCACAATATTTTCCATTCTCGTTGCTGAACCCGCCTGATGCAAATGCTAGTCGAAAATGCCAGCCAAAGATAGGTTTATAATGAAGGGTCAGAATGTGAAGGTTAGAGGTGAGAAAATATTTCTTAATAAGCAAATATTTCTCTGTACAGGAACAGACCAGTTTAACTAGAACTCAGGTTGGTAAAGAGAATAGGAGAAAATGAGCAATCTGGATACTTAAACTGAATGGCCCTTTTAACCTTAAATGTTACATTTAGCTATTACCATTTGAAAAAAGTTTTGTAAATTAAGTCACCCAGTCACATAGCCTTTCTTTGTGTGTTCCATTTTTGATTACTTCTGTTTTAAAGCTAAACCAAAGTTAAATAAAGGAGTAATAGTTCAGGTGCAATATTAAATTAATCACTTAATTGATTTGTACTTTGGAATGGATAGCCTTAATTGACTTTTGTAATGAGATATGTTGTTCGTTAACACACGAGGCGAGCTGCTTATCTCAGTTATTCCCTTCAATGAAAATAAACACACAGAAGTAATCTAATGATCATTGTCTTTATAAGGGCCAAGATTACATCTGAACTTCCTCTGAGCTATTTTAAGCTGCATTACTGCAGTAATTACAAATGAAGTTGTCCCTGATAAAACATTCCTTTAATGGATCATTTTCAAACTCCGCAATTTTGGGCATGTGATACAAAATGATTTTCTGACCATTTCAATGAAAAAAAAGAAATTTGCGCATAGAGCCCATATTTCTGATACGTGTTCTTGGTGTATGAGACTTATTGCCTGGAATCCAAAGGTGAAAAATTATCCGATTGATGTATTCAATTCACAGTGCGTGATGTTGATGGAGAAATATAATCATGCAATATTACTTTGTCAGGTATTTAAGATGATTCATCAATCAGATTATATGATAGAAATGTAAATTACTGGGGGAGGTATATGATGTATAATAGTGATTCAGTGTTGCTAATGTCATTATTGCCCATAGTCTGTGTGTTTGCCTTGTGGTAATGTGGTGGACCATTACGTTAGTTGTGCTGTGCAGAAGTTTCAGTTCTTGTGTGATGAAGGTGAGAGGACGCTCTGAAATGTGTACTGGCCAGGAGCCAATCGGCTATGTTATGAACAAGAGGCTGCTGTTGAATGATGGAGGTACATCATTGATTGGGTGCTAGATAGGCACCTTTGATTTTATACTCTCAAGTTGTCATTGGCTGTGTAATAAACTGCTGACTGTATGATGGTGAAGCATCAATTGTTTGGACAGGTGATACTAGCTATGGGAAGAAAAACAGTGCTTACTGTGTAATGCAGAGATTGTGCCATTTATGTGATGGAGAGATGAGACTGACTTGTTTGATAAAGATGCACTGCAAAGATTGTTATGTGTGGGAGAGGGAGGATACTTGGCTGGCCTTCTTCAATGAGTACAGTTTTATTTATTTACGTTTTTCATGCAGCTCATCCAGCTGTTTAGTTATTCAATTTGGTTCACACCAAAGAGTTAACAGGCTGGCTAAAAGTTCAGAACAGTGTTTGTTAAGTGGAACTGGATTGGTGCGAAACATACAATGGTTGTTAATTGCAGTGATGCTATAATTGCTGAATTGAATAATTTAAATCGAATAGAATTGTTAATCACAGAAAATTGGTTAAATCGGTGGAGACTGATTGAACCCAGACAGGTCATTCCAACAGAACTGGAAGAAGTCTGTATATGACTGTCATGTGAGAGTACCTTTAAGAAATGGATGTTTAAGAAATATACCTTTAAGAAATGGAGCAGCTCATATTACTGAAGTGATGTCAGAGTGTGGGTGGTGCTGCGTTTTTAGCTCAGCCATTTTACTGTGTTTTGGTTTCAGTTTTGAGAAAGCAGCTGAAAAGTGCCTGGCTGGTTTGCTGTGAGCTGTTTTTAAAGGAGAAAGCCAGTTTGAGAAAGCAGCTGAAAAGTGCCTGGCTGGTTTGCTGTGAGCTGTTTGAAAGGAGAAAGCCAGTTTGAGAAAGCAACTGAAAAGTGCCTGGCTGGTTTGCTGTGAGCTGTTTTGAAAGGAGAAAGCGAGTTTTGAGAAAAGAGCTTGGGTGTGTCTGTGTTTTGCAGGGAGCTGGATTTGCTGTGATCTCTGCCATGAAAGACTATCTCTGAATCATTTGGGTGATTTAAACTCATAATAATAATGTCTTTAACGTGATGTGTTTCTGTTTAAAGGTGTTAAGTCTTTTGGAGGTTTGAAGGAACATTTTGAGGGATTATTTAGTGTTGTATTATTTTCGGGGTTATCTTTGAAGTAAGGGGTATTAAGGGATCAATGTTTATTTAAAAAATTTTAAGTTGAATTCATGGAATAAATATTGTTTTGTGTTTAAAAACCCACGTGTCCATAATTGTCATACCACACCTGGGGAACAAGCCGTGTGCTTCAAAAGCAACAATCCATTAAAGGGAGAGGTTGGTTGAGCTCCATGGTACATTTTGGGGTTCTGAAAACGCCTCTCCCATAACATGACTAAGCCAATGGAATTTGGGATACACACAATCAACAGCCAAATATTTAATCCACATCCAGAAGAGGGCTGTGCATGAGCTCTTTCAAAAACAATATTCTGTATGTAAAACCCTGAAAGTCCCATACGGGAGAGCTCAAGAAAGAAGGCAGGATGCGTCCCAACAGACAGCATTCGAAGAAAGAAGCCAGAAGGCACATAATGATGGGAAGAGTCCGGGCGAACCAAGGAAGATTTCAGTCAGAGATCTCTCCTAAATGACCTACAGCAGTGTTGGGAAACCTAGGCTAGTGAATGAACCACCCTCCTTCATCTCAGTGGGTCGCAAGATTGAAATCAGGCTTGTTCACTAATTATTACTCTCGGTATTTTGAATATACTTAATACACACCGAATATTTTGTAACTAAAAGAAAATGCAGGATCATTTATATATTAATCAAACTGCCATCAACTTCAAGTGGTAAAAACAAAATAAATATATATATTGTTTTTAATTTAGAGTACTCAATTATTTTTTTTTCCAATTAAAGAGCAATTTCACGTGACCAATCCACCTAACCTGCACATCATTTAGGTTGGGGGGGTGAAACCCACGCAGACATGGAGAGAATATGCAAACTCCGCACGGACAGTGATCCAGGGCCGGGATTCGAACCCGGGTCCTCAGCACCGCAGTCCCAGTGCTAACCACTGCGCCGCATGCTGCCCTTGAAATAAATATTTATGCTGCACTCAGAGTCCTGTGGCCACAGGTTTCCAACACTGGCCAACAGCTATTGCAGGTTGACCATCCGAGGGGGCACCTATATGTTTAATTGAAACTGTTTTGTTTAAAGTTCTCAATAAAGTTATGGGTCGAGTGTGAGAGTGTGTCAATCATAATTTTCATTCTGCAAGTTTAATAAGGAGGTAAGGTCACCTCATGTTGTCCTGGTGCTTCCTTCATATTCATAGTGAGGGTTTTTGACATTCTGACTTTGAATATGAAAGTACAGTCGGACCGTTAAAGGCCTTAGTGCAGCTGTGAGTTTGACCATGTCCTCTGCTTATAAAAGGACTCAGTTATGAATCATACAAACCAACTTCAATTCCACACAGTTATGTGAAGGGTTCTCTAGTGCCAGAAAGCAGTGTCCCAGTTGAGCCAGGGAGGGAAATAAATACATATCTACGTCAACCGGATACTCTGTAACAAATGTAATTTTTGTTTCTAAAATGAACAAGACTTTCCATTACTAGCCATCACTTATACCAGAGGAATCTCTGACCTTCAGAAAAAGAGCAAGGAGCTCATTATTTTTAGAAAAGACACTCATGCCTCTGTGACGGCTTCAATGGAATTCCAGAGGAACACATCAACCCTTTTCCCATTTCTAAGGCAGAGATCCTCCCAGAGGTGGTATGTCTGTGCCGTCCAGCTATGGACAAAGATAACTATTTGTGATTCATAACATCCCAAAGTGGTGTTCCTACTCCCAAGCACAATAGGTTTTAACCAGGGGGGCTCATTAGTTACCCAAACCCGTGCAATCGCATGATGAAGACGGGAGATGTATGAATTCCTTTATTTAATAAGTTATCTCCAGTTTTCTGTTTGACCTTCGAAGAAAACGGTAACTCTAGGCAAAGAGCTGTCGCTGTCTCCCATCTTACCATCAAACAGGTAACAACAGAAGGAACTCTGTCCAGGTCCAGATACAGGCCCTCATCTACCCTATGAACTACTGGGACATTGGAACATTTGCTTTTGAGCCTAATTCACCTTTATTTGCCTTCTCCTTCATGGAAATCTCATTTCTGGAAAGACCGATCAACCAACATCCCTCAGAAGAAACCCTCCATTAGACTTTTGAATCTGAAACGAAGACTCACATGAAACATGAACTTGTATTTTTACTGTGTTCTGGCCCTCTTCCCCTTGCATTCCCTTATCGCTCTTTTATTGTACGAGTAAAAAAGGGGTGGATGCTGTGAACACCCTTTCCCGTGTTTCATGTGTATATCTGAAATAAATCAACCCTTTTATTGTATCTTCTCTCAAGTTTGCTGTTTGAGTTATTCATAGGGAACTGGAACACTCTAACTTTAAGAACTGGGGGAAATATGCCACTACTTACAAAAAGGCAAAACAAAAATCAAAAACACCTTTCTGTTCACAGATGGGTAGTGAGAGGAGAAATCAGGGCTGTTTAAATTAAGCCCACCCCGTCCGTAACAGCATAAAGACCAATTTCACACACTACCCACTCCCCACTCGGCCTGACACTATTCTCAAGAAAAATGTGCCAATGTCCACCATTACAATGGGTATCTGAGGATACATTTTGTAAGACACAGTACTGTAATAATGATCTTGCATTCAATCAGTGAATGTGAGAAAATCCCTGGCCCATTGCCCATTCATTCACATCAATGTCGAAAGAAAATGGACATTGTGGCTTTGTTTTCTGAAATCTACTGGTTGTTTGTGAAGCACCACCTGGGGTGAAGTGGGTCCGAGAAAATATATTCTACAGTCTGCTGTAAAGATTTAGTCACCCCTTAGCTTGGAAGAAATTAGATTCTAAGCTGAGAATGCACCATATAACAAAAGCTTTTAAGATACCAATGTTGTACTGTGGTGAAGGAAAGGAATTGGTACATATATTGTATTTCATATCTGTTGAAGTAATGTTTTTTTAATGCCCAAGTTCAGGTGCATATATATCCATTGCACTAAGATTATTAAAGAATCTAGGTTATGATTTTCAGTCACTGTGGCTACAGAAAGTGCAATTAAGATGTTGTATAGGTGAGGTCATCATTCATTCCAACTATGTATGTTACCTATATAGGGATAATGGTATTTTGTTTATGGAAAGAAGGTTCACTGGGGTTTACTCAATTGAGAGGTTGTGGTTAGCCTTAGTGAATGGTAATACCCCAGATAGTGGGATAGATATGATGTAAGTAATGGGAGGAGCAGGTCTATAGCAGGCAGTTTAGTTTTAGTTCTGCTGAGAATTTTGAGCTGAGCATCAGGTTTTGCAAAAGGCAATCAGGTTAAGTAGTAGTGTGACGCAGACAATAATCTGCAGGCTGTTCCCTGACAGAATCTCTCTCTCTTTTTCTTACAGTAGTATTTCCAAGACTGGTGCGCCACTGCTGGAGATACTGCTCGGCTTCGCTTTGTAGCCCGTTATGTTGTTTAGGCCATGCCACAACCGCCGAGGCTCTGTAATGCTAGTCTGTGACTCCAGCTTAGTCTGATATTCTCTCTTGGCATCTTGGATGGCTTTGTGGAGGTCGTACCTGGATTTCTTCTGCAGGTCAGGGTCACCTGACTTGAACGCCTCAGACCTGTCCTTCAGTAGGGAGTCAATCTTGCGATTAAGCCATGGTTTCCGGTTGGGGAATGTACGTACTGCTTTCTTTGGCACTCAGCCGTCCACACATTTGCCGATGAAGTCTGTGACGGTGGTGGCATACTCATTTAAGTTGGTCGCTGAGTTCTTAAATATGGACCAGTCCACTGTCTCTAAGCAGTTACGTAAGAGCTCTTCTGTTTCCTCGGACCAGCACTGCACAAACTTCTTAGCTGGATTCTCCCGCTTGAGTTTCTGCTTGTAAGCCGGGAGAAGGAGCACCGTCTAATAGTCTGATTTCCCAAAGTGCGGTTGGGGGGATGGAACGGTAGGCACCCTTGATTTTTGAGTAGTAATGGTCAAGAGTGTTGTCACCCCTGATGGGACAGGAGATAGAACATAGAACAGTACAGCACAGAACAGGCCCTTCGGCCCTCGATGTTGTGCCGAGCAATGATCACCCTACTTAAACCCACGTAACCCGTATACCCGTAACCCAACAATCCCCCCATTAACCTTACACTACGGGCAATTTAGCATGGCCAATCCACCTAACCCGCACATCTTTGGACTGTGGGAGGAAACCGGAGCACCCGGAGGAAACCCACGCACACACGGGGAGGACGTGCAGACTCCGCACAGACAGTGACCCAAGCCGGAATCGAACCTGGGACCCTGGAGCTGTGAAGCATTGATGCTAACCACCATGCTACCGTGAGGCCCCCTGTGTGTTGGTGTGTTGGTGGAATTTTGGCAGTACACTCTTGAGGTTGGCCTTGTTGAAGTCCCCAGCCACAATGAACAAGGCCTCCGGGTGTTCTGTTTCATAGTTGTTTATAACTGTGTACTGTACATAACTGTGATAGAAATATCTATTCAAGTGTACAGCAAGTATCCCGGTGTATGCTAACTTTATTTACAAGTGGCTTTTGACCTATGTTGGCTTTGCTTGATTAGAAATAGAGAAGGGCCGCGATTCTCCACTCCCCACGCCGGGGGGGGAGAATCGCGGGAGGGCCGGGTGAATCACGCCACGTCGCACTGGCACCCCCCGCGATTCTCCCACCCCCCCCCCAAAATCGCGTGTCACATTTTGCGACACGCCGCTCGGAGAATCGCCGCTCGCCGTTTTTCCCGGTGGCCTGACGACCTCAACCGGTTCACGCTTGCGGCAACCACAACTGGTCGCTGCTGGCGTGAACATCGTGCGACAGGTAAGTGTGGGGCCTGTGGGGTGCGGAGAGAGGATCGAGCACCACGGGCGTGCTCATCAGATGTCTGGCCCGCGATCGGTGCCCACCGATCGTCGGTCCGGCGTCTGTAAACGACGCACCCTTTTCCCTCCGCCGCGCCGCAAGATCAAGCCGCCATGTCTTGCGAGGCAGCAGAGGGGAAGATGGCAACCGCGCATGCGTGGGTTGGAGCCGGCCAACCTGCGCATGCGCGGCTGACGTCACTTCGGCGCCGCCGACCGCGTCATTCTCGGCGCGCCGCTTTGACGCAAGCGTCAAGGCCCAGTGCCCGAGATTCACGCAACGCTGCTCCTAGCCCCTGGGGGGAGGGGGGGAGAATAGGGGGCGAGGAGCGGCCTCCAACGCCAGAGTGAAACACTCCGGGTTTCACTCCGGCGTTGGCTGTTTCTCTCCGTTTCAGAGAATCGCGCCCAAGGTGTCAGTTAGAAGTATTTCTTTTTATTGTTAAGGATTGTTTATTTCTTAATTGTGTGTCTCCAATGTTAATAATACTTTAACCCTGTGTTAATAATAGAGTTTGTTTTGATATATCCCTATTTGTCAGTGGCATCACTCCTGGAGCAAAGTATCCTTTCTTCACAGGTTTTAGAAATTACAAAAAGCGTTTGGGGTCTTGTCCTGTTTCCTAACAGGTGTTGGTCCGAGATCTTAACAGTATACATTATCAATAAAATGTGGGAGTATGAATCATTATGTTGTGATAACTAAAATTAAATTTAGCAAAAATTGAACAATATGAGGAAAACGCCATATAGAATCTGCACTCCTGTGGAACAAGGGCACCATTGCGGGCTTCATCAAACTTGTAACAAGAACATTTCAGACGGAAAAGGCAAAATTCTGATATCTAAGGAATGGCCTGTAACTTTTATGAAGATGTGTATGGGGTTAAGAATGCAAGCAAAGATTGCGCTGATATGACATTGCTGAGGAACAACAAAAGACTGCTGACAAGCAGAGACTCAGAGATAAGGAAGAATAACAGACGTCACTTGTTTGACATTATGGTCCAAAGGTGATAAGAAAACCATGGGAACTGGCCCCAACATGTGGATTATGAGAAAGAAAATTCAGAAAGTCTTGTATTTATTTGGAATTATCACCACCTCAGGATGGATTTTACAGTGAATGTACTGTTACACTATAGGAAGTGAAATTTTAAGCAA